>NC_073380.1:93773129-94086512 GCF_028641065.1 Leucoraja erinaceus | reverse complement strand
ACTGCAGTTAAGACTGTAATCAGTATAGGGGATGTGGACCTGGAAGAGGACGGTGATATTGGTTTCATTCTCTTGTCAATGAACTAAGAGGATTTTGCAGAAACAGCGTCGCTGGTATCTTTCCAATCCGTTGAGCTACTTGCTTTAAATAGTCCAAGTTACAGAACTTAAAGGACGTCAGGGATCACTGCTGCCTGGTAAACAAAGAGTTTTGTATCAGGTTTAAGATCTTGATCTTCATGCTTCCTTTTCCTCAGTTGATCAAAATACGTACGCTGAAGGCAATGGTTGATGCCATCAGCTGAAGGAAGAATCCTACGATATAGAGTGGTCCATAATTTAAGGTCTCAAATTGGAAAGGATGATCTGCTATTTTGCTGGAGGAGCTCAGCAAGCCAGACAGGTCAGGCTGAAGAAGGATCCCAACTCAAAACATCATCTATCCGTTTCCCTTCACAGATGCTGCAAGACCAGCATTTTTATTTTTGCTCAAGATTCCAACATCTGCAGTCTCTTGTGTCTCCCTAAACTGCCATTGTGCCTGACTTGGTGCATAGTGCATAATTGTCCTCCAAATGCTCATTGAAGTACAGTGAATCGGTGTTCTTGTATCTATTCACTTGTTTTATGGAGGTAGCATGATTTCCTGACACAAAGATAATTATCATTAATATACGGCATTGAATACTTAAGGTACTTCCGTCACCCACTAAAAACAAACTGAATACAACCCATTTAATGTAAAGGAAAGAACTGCAGATGCTGGTTTAAATCAAAGATAGACACAAAAGGCTGGAGTAACTCAGTGAGACTGGAGACTTGAGTCTGAAGAAGATTCTCGACCCAAAATATTACCCATTCCTTCTCTCCAGAGGTTCTGCCTATCCCACTGAATTAGCATTTTGTGTCTATCTTCCACTTATTGTAAATATTTGTCTAAAATGCAACCAGTGGGATGCAAACTGTTTGTGCTCATGTCTGCCAGTAAATGTGAACCTGAATGCTGCAATCCACTGCAAATGGAAAATGATGGATCCTTTATTATTTTCAAGCTAGTAGTACCTTTCGGCTTTATAAACATTGGTTCATGCACAGCTGTCCAATACTGGGCAGCACATTCTATGACAGATGTGTAAACTTTGGAAAGAGTGTAAGAACCATTTACCACAATGATTCCAGAGATGAAGAGCTTACCTGATGGGGAATGTCTGGAGAAACTGGGGTTGGACGGAAGAGGGTGCGAGGAGAGCTGTTCAAGATAATTAAAATCATGACGGGCATGGCCAGCTTCGGTAGAGAGAAACTCTTGCCATTCAGAGTGAATGACAAAAGAAGCAAAAATGATATGGGATATTATTTTAAACATAGCAACAGGGGTTCTGGTGGAATCAGATTTTAATTGTAGTACCTGTATTAAGAACGGAGCAGGTTAAGTATTTGGAAAGGAAGAATTTGCAGAGTTGTGGAGAGAGGGCAGAGTGTGGCAGCAACTGAACTCAACCTGGCATGATTCCAAGGGCCACGCAAGCACCTTTGGTGACATAACTACCCTGATACTGTATGTGAAATGCCAACCATCCTTGAAATTATGTCCTAAGGAGCCTTCAAACCCACAGCTCACAGATTGTGCCTATTTACTTTCTACTTATATTTTGCATTGTACTCAAAATGAAGTTTTTTTGAAGAGAGACACAAAATGCTGGAGTAACTCAGTGGGACAGCAGCGTCTCTGGAGAGAAGGAATGGGTGATGTTTCGGGTCGAGTTTGTTTGAATTTTTTTTTAAATAAGGAAAATAGAAATGCATATTTTTGGGCAATCCAATATGTCTCATGTTACATTCCTACTTCGAAATTAATAGAGTTAGATATTCTCAGCACTGAACTGTATTTAAAGCATTCTTTAGTTTATGACCCATTGTTTAGTTGGAAGTTTTACGGTATGGAACCTCGTGTCTCTGTGACCTTTCTCCAGAAGCGTCTGATTTTTTTTTCTCTTGTCCTTCCTCATCTAAATTCATTGAAGGATTTGCTCTCTCAACAATTTCTTTTCACCTCTTCTCCAGTATAACCATTCCAAATGTAATTTCAGTGCATATCTTATCATGCACGCGGATCGGGCTAAACCATTCATTAATTCTCAAGCAATGTTGAGAATTTCAGAGTGTAAAGCTCAGCAGATCTCACTGTGATTGAGCTCATTGCTAGATAATCTTCCACCATAATCCAGCCAATTCCACAGACTATCTTTTACTAATCCCTGTGTGTTGGTCACATCCTCTGAGCCAATATAAAGCCTAATATACCATACATTTGACAGATTTTCTACAATATTTCATACACTCATTTAAACCGTGCAGCAAGCAAAATTAATTCAATTTCTTACATGTGGAGCAGATTGCCAGAGGTGGAGAATTTGAAATATAAAATTGTCTTTTTAATGAAAAGAGCAAGGATTGATACTAAAGGGAAAATTTTAATAATTTGACAGTCTCAGTTCCACAGAGATGAGAAAGCCTATTTAAAGAAAAACTTCTGACGAGTGAGAGGATTGTATCATTACAAGTTTAAACAATTTTGAACGCAGTAATTTTATTTTTATTTGCAATATTTACAACATAAATGAACCTGATAATTTTTTTTATTATTAATAAAACATTTTCCTCAGCTATTACGGAGAGAAAGATGTGTTCATGGAGACTAAGTTGTCTATTTTTTTTTTTTGCTAAGGGGATACACAGCAATTTGCAAGTTAGTAACATATTTAACACAGACAGCCATTCCCAGTAAATCTATCGCGCTGTGCTACAAATTTCCCAGAGGGGCAGTAAGTAGTGATGGTAGCTCACAGCTACAGCAACCAAGTTTGATCCTGACCTCTGGTTCTGCCTGTATGGAATATGCACATTCTCCCTGTGGCCATTTGGGTTCCAGCCCAACCCCCATCCCCCCACTCACCCCCACCCCACCCCCCCCCCCCCCCCACCCCCACAACATTCCAGTCCCGGGATTTCCTCCCATCCTAGAGATGTGCTGGCTGGTAGGTTAATTAGTGACTGTAAATTGCTGTAAATTACAAATCACAAACTCTTCGAGCGTTCCAATGTAAGTGACGGGCAGGAGAACTAGTATGGAATTATTGGGCATATGAGAGAGAATAGCTTACAAGAAAACAAATGGAGTAATGAGATGGCTCTGAGAGGTGGCACAGACAAGAAATATGATGGAATGGAAATAATGCAGGTTGGTCGAGTGAGCCTGGAAGGTGTTGGAGAAATGGGGGGATTCGGGGAAGGAATTCCGGAGCACAGGTCCTGGCCATGTGAGGCGTGGCTTGCCAATGAAATGAAGGGAAAAGAGACTGTGTAAGGCTCAGAGGAAAATCAAGGATGTCAAAACTTACAAAATCCTTGGGGGGTTGGACAGGCTAGATGCAGGGAGATTATTCCCGGTGTTGGGGGAGTCCGGAACAAGTTTAAGGATACAGGGGGTCACAGTTTAAGGATACGAGGGAAGTCTTTCAGGACCACGATGAGAAAATCATTTTTTACACAGAGAGTGGTGAATCTGTGGAATTCTCTGCCACAGAAGGTAGTTGAGGCCAGTTCATTGAGGGAGTTAGATGTGGCCCTTGTGGCTAAGGGGATCAGGGGGTATGGAGAGAAGGCATGATCATATTGAATGGTGGTGCAGGCTCGAAGGGCTGAATGGCCTACTCCTGCACCTATTTTCTATGTTTCTATGTCAAATAAAGAACGTTGTAGAGATAGGGAGTAAAAAGCATGTGGAGGGATTGAATCACACAGACAATAAGATGTGAATTGGAGATCCCAATTTTGGTCTGTAATGGCAAAACACAGTTTGAGCTCAGACGAAATAAAATCCATAGGACAATCAGGATATAGGCAGCTGGTAAAGAAAGTATTGGATAGTTGAAACCAACATTTTGTTTTCATAAGTAATAAACCCAGAATTATTGTACATTTTATTTCAATTTTATTGTATTGCTTGCAGGTCATTATAATTTAGATTCCATTTAATTATTTTATTTTGACGATCAATTTTATCACAAAGCCATCAAGGTCTAACTCTCTAAAAGCTCTCTGTCACAATAATGAATTAAACCTATTATATACTGCGGAGTTGCTCCAGTACTTTGTGTCCATCTTCAATATAAACCAATATCTGCAGTTCCTTCCTGCGCATATACCTCTGAAGGGTTAATAAAGCTACAATGAGTTAATAGAGCTACTGACTCAGAGTGTGAGCAGGCCCATCGTGTTGTGTGTGGATGTGGGAACAGCCGAGCCATGCATGCTCTTTCTACAAGAGTCTCTAGAGGGCGATCAGCAACAATTATCTTAGCTGATTCCATCTCCTCCATTCCATGAGGATTTGGAAGGCAACTCCAATTTTAACTGAATTTAACTTTCAGGGAATGGATTCTTTCCAGTTCAAGCCCCACGTGATAACAATTTACCTGACATTTCACTGCAGCCAAACTTATAGGGGGTTGCACGTAAGGTCATCGGGTCAAAGGGCATGACGCACGGAGCAGCTCAATCCATGTGGAGGACATGGCTGCCTCGGCACACATTGTTAACACACAAATCGCGTACTCCGGTGGAGTGGGGCCGGGTGGAGCTGAGCCGGGTGGAGTGGGGCCGGGTGGAGTGGGGTGGAACTGGGCCGGGTGGAGCTGGGCCGGGTGGAGCTGGGCCGGGTGGAGCTGGGTGGAGCGGGGCCGGGTGTGAGCTGGGCCGGGTGGAGCTGGGTCGGGTGGAGCTGGGCCGGGTGGAGCTGGGTGGAGCGGGGCCGGGTAGAGCTGGGTGGAGCGGGGCCGGGTGGAGCTGGGCCGGGTGGGAGCTGGGCCGGGTGGAGCGGGGCCGGGTGGAGCTGGGTGGCGGTGGCTCCGGGGGCCGGGTGGAGCTGGGTGGAGCGGGGCCGGGTGGAGTGGGGGCGGGTGGAGTGGGGGCCGGGTGGAGTGGGGCCGGGTGGAGTGGGGCCGGGTGGAGTGGGGCCGGATGGAGCGGGGCCAGGTGGAGCGGGGCCGGGTGGAGCTGGGCCGGGTGGAGCTGGGCCGGGTGGAGCGGGGCCGGGTGGAGCGGGGCCGGGTGGAGTGGGGCCGGGTGGAGCTGGGCCGGGTGGAGTGGGGCCGGGTGGAGTGGGGCCGGATGGAGCGGGGCCAGGTGGAGCGGGGCCGGGTGGAGCTGGGCCGGGTGGAGCTGGGCCGGGTGGAGCGGGGCCGGGTGGAGCTGGGTGGAGCGGGGCCGGTGGGTGGAGCTGGGTGGAGCGGGGCCGGGTGAGTGGGGCCGGGTGGAGTGGGGCCGGGTGGAGTGGGGCCGGGTGGAGTGGGGCCGGGTGGAGCTGGGCCGGGTGGAGTGGGGCCGGGTGGAGCTGGGCGGGTGGAGCGGAGCCGGGTGGAGTGGGGGCCGGGTGGAGCGGGGCCGGGTGGAGCGGGGCCGGGTGGAGTGGGGCCGGGTGGAGCTGGGCCGGGTGGAGTGGGGCCGGGTGGAGTGGGGCCGGGTGGAGTGGGGGCCGGGTGGAGTGGGGGCCGGTGGAGCTGGGCCGGGTGGAGCTGGGCCGGGTGGAGCGGGGCCGGGTGGAGCGGGGCCGGGTGGAGTGGGGCCGGGTGGAGTGGGGGCCGGGTGGAGCTGGGCCGGGTGGAGCTGGGCCGGGTGGAGCTGGGCCGGTGTGGAGTGGGGCCGGGTGGAGTGGGGCCGGGTGGAGCTGGGCCGGGTGGAGCTGGGCCGGGTGGAGCTGGGCCGGGTGGAGCTGGGCCGGGTGGAGCTGGGCCGGGTGGAGCGGGGCCGGGTGGAGTGGGGCCGGGTGGAGCGGGGCCGGGTGGAGCGAGGCCGGGTGGAGTGGGGCCGGGTGGAGCTGGGCCTGGGTGGAGCTGGGCCGGGTGGAGTGGGGCCGGGTGGAGCTGGGCCGGGTGGAGCTGGGCCGGGTGGAGTGGGGCCGGGTGGAGCTGGGCCGGGTGGAGCTGGGCCGGGTGGAGTGGGGCCGGGTGGAGTGGGGCCGGGTGGAGTGGGGCCGGGTGGAGTGGGGCCGGGTGGAGCTGGGCCGGGTGGAGTGGGGCCGGGTGGAGTGGGGCCGGGTGGAGTGGGGCCGGGTGGAGCTGGGGCCGGGTGGAGCGGGGGCCGGGTGGAGTGGGGGCCGGGTGGAGTGGGGCCGGGTGGAGTGGGGCCGGGTGGAGCTGGGCCGGGTGGAGCTGGGCCGGGTGGAGTGGGGCCGGGTGGAGCCGGGTGGAGCTGGGCCGGGTGGAGCTGGGCCGGGTGGAGTGGGGCCGGGTGGAGTGGGGCCGGATGGAGCGGGGCCAGGTGGAGCGGGGCCGGGTGGAGCTGGGCCGGGTGGAGCTGGGCCGGGTGGAGTGGGGCCGGGTGGAGCTGGGCCGGGTGGAGCTGGGTCGGGTGGAGCTGGGCCGGGTGGAGTGGGGCCGGGTGGAGTGGGGCCGGGTGGAGCTGGGCCGGGTGGAGCTGGGCCGGGTGGAGTGGGGCCGGGTGGAATGGGGCCGCGAACCCGGGCAACGTCAGCTGCTGCAGAGTTAGGGGCAGCTTTACTCGCCTTTACACAGATTATCTAGCGTTTGATCTGTTTTCCACTCTTCAGGACTACATTCTTCTTTCTTCCTTTAGGCGACTCCAATTGCCCACTGCTGTTCGACCCCTAAACCAACTACCTCTATTGTAGCAATGTTACAACATTTTGAGATTTAAAAAATCAGGTCTGTTAACACACAAATCGCGTACTCCGGTGGAGTGGGGCCGGGTGGAGCTGAGCCGGGTGGAGCTGGGCCGGGTGGAGTGGGGCCGGGTGGAGCTGGGCCGGGTGGAGTGGGGTGGAGCTGGGCCGGGTGGAGCTGGGTGGAGCGGGGCCGCGGGTGGAGCTGGGCCGGGTGGAGCTGGGTCGGGTGGAGCTGGGGCCGGTGGAGCTGGGTGGAGCGGGGCCGGGTGGAGCTGGGTGGAGCGGGGCCGGGTGGAGCTGGGCCCGGGTGGAGCTGGGGTTGGGTGGAGCTGGGCCGGGTGGAGTGGGGGTGGAGCTGGGCCGGGTGGAGCTGGGCCGGGTGGAGCTGGGTCGGGTGGAGCTGGGCCGGGTGGAGTGGGGTGGAGCTGGGCCGGGTGGAGCTGGGCCGGGTGGAGCTAGGCCGGGTGGAGCTGGGCCGGGTGGAGCTGGGCGGGGTGGAGTGGGACCGGGTGGAGTGGGGCCGGGTGGAGCTGGGTCGGGTGGAGCTGGGGCCGGGGTGGGTGGGGTGGAGCTGGGCCGGGTGGAGCTGGGCCGGGTGGAGTGGGGTGGAGCGGGGCCGGGTGGAGCTGGGCCGGGTGGAGCTGGGTGGAGCGGGGGCCGGGTGGAGCTGGGCCGGGTGGAGCTGGGCCGGGTGGAGCTGGGGCCGGGTGGAGTTGGGGCCGGGTGGAGTGGGGTGGAGCTGGGGCCGGGTGGAGCTGGGCCGGGTGGAGCTGGGCCGGGTGGAGTGGGGCCGGGTGGAGTGGGGTGGAGCTGGGCCGGGTGGAGCTGGGCCGGGTGGAGTGGGGCCGGGTGGAGTGGGGCCGGGTGGAGCTGGGCCGGGTGGAGCTGGGCCGGGTGGAGCTGGGCCGGTGGAGCTGGGCCGGGTGGAGCTGGGCCGGGTGGAGCTGGGCCGGGTGGAGCTGGGCCGGGTGGAGCGGGGCCGGGTGGAGTGGGGCCGGGTGGAGTGGGGCCGGGTGGAGTGGGGACCGGGTGGAGCTGGGCCGGGTGGAGTGGGGCCGGGTGGAGGTGGAGCTGGGCCGGGTGGAGCTGGGGTGGGTGGGGCCGGGTGGAGGGGGCCGTGGTGGAGCCGGGTGGCGGGGCGGGTGGAGTGGGGCCGGGTGGGGCCGGGTGGAGTGGGGCCGGGTGGAGTGGGGCCGGGTGGAGCGGGGCCGGGTGGAGTGGGGCCGGGTGGAGCTGGGCCGGGTGGAGCTGGGCCGGGTGGAGCGGGGCCGGGTGGAGTGGGGCCGGGGTGGAGCGGGGCCGGGTGGAGCGGGGGCCGGGTGGAGTGGGGCCGGGTGGAGTGGGGCCGGTGGGAGCTGGGCTGGGGCGGGTGGAGTGGGGCCGGGTGGAGCTGGGCCGGGTGGAGCTGGGCTTTGGTGGAGTGGGGTGGAGTGGGGCCCAGCTGGAGCTGGGCCGGTGGAGCGAGGCCGGGTTGAGTGGGGCCGGGTGGAGGACTACGGGTGGAGTGGGGGGCCGGGTGGAGTGGGGCCGGGTGGAGTGCCCACTGCCGGTTGGAGCTGGGCCGGGTGGAGTGGGGCTCGGGTTGAGCAATGTACAACATTTTGAGATTTAAAAAATGGGGTCTGGAGCGGGGCCGGGTGGAGCGGGGCCGGGTGGAGCGGGGCCGGGTGGAGCTGGTCCGGGAGGGAGTGGGGCCGGGTGGAGTGGGGCCGGGTGGAGTGGGGCCGGGTGGAGTGGGGCCGGGTGGAGCTGGGCGGGTGAGCTGGGCCGGGTGGAGCGGGGCCGGGTGGAGCGGGGCCGGGTGGAGTGGGGCCGGGTGGAGTGGGGCCGGGTGGAGCTGGGCCGGGTTTATGGAGCTGGTTTGGGTGGAGCTGGGCCAGGGAGAGCTAAATGCCGGGTTGTCTCTGGTACGGGTACAGCGGGGACGGGTGGATTAAAATTGAATCTGGATCTGAATCTGAATTGGAGCACCGGGTTCACTTTCATATCTTCAGTATTAAAAAAGTGGATGGGCCGGGTGGAGTGGGGAAATTAGGAGCTGTTCCCGGGTGCTTTTGGGACTTAACACAAAAGCTGTGATCGGTGACAGTCAAAAGCCGGTGGAGTTCTTCCGGGTGAGCGAGAACGGAAAGAAATGGGCCAGTTATGATAGGGGAAGGGTGGAGCTGAACCGGGTGGAAACAATCCGGGTTAGTGGGGCCTTGGAGTGGGGCATAAAATTAGTTGGGGCCGGGTGGAGTAGGGCCGGGTGGAGCTGGGCCGGGTGGAATTTCTTAAGGGTGGAGTAACATTTTAAATAGCTGGGCCTGGCCGGGTGGAGCGGGGCCGGGTGGAGTGGGGCCGGGTTGAGTGGGGCCGGGTGGAGTGGGGCCGGGTGGAGCACAATTCACAATATAACGGGTGGAGCTGGGCCGGGTGGATTGGGGCCGGGTGGAGCCGGGTGGAGCTGGGCCGGGTGGAGCTGGGCTATTTGGAGTGGGGCGAGTGGGTATTTCTGGTGGCGATAATTTGGAACGTTGCGGTTGCAGTGGGCCGGGTGGAGCTATCGCCAGCAAAAGTACTGCCGGGTCGTATGGGGCCGGGTGGATCACCGTTTCGCAACTGGGTCGGGTGGATGAAAGGCCGGGTCTTAAGGGGCACTTTTGGAGTGGGGCCGGGTGTTTACCTGTCCCGGGTGGAGCTGAAATCGGGTGGAGTGGTTGTCGGGTGGAACGGCTTTAGGCCGCGAACCCGGGCAACGTCAGCGCTGCTGCAGAGTTAAAAAAAAGCTTTACTCGCCCTTTACACAGATTCTCTAGCGTTTGATCTGCACTCCCACTCTTGATAACTACATTCTTCTTTCTTCCTTTAGGCGACTTCAATTGCCCACTGCTGTTCGACCTCTAAACCAACTACCTCTATTGTAGCAATGTTACAACATTTTGAGATTTAAAAAATCAGGTCTGTAATTTATCCCATCAGATAAAGCATAAAAAGAAGCTTAATTTGACACCTAATTCACTTTCATATCTTCAGTATTAAAAATGTTATGGCCATTTTCACACTCGGAAATTAGCATCTTGTTCCCTATTGCTTTTCCATTGACTTAACACAAAATCTGTGATCGATGACAGTCAAAAGCCCATAACTTTCTTCAAAATTACGAGAACTGAAATAAATGTTCAGTTATTATAGATTGAAGCATTCTGAACCAAATAGAAACAATCTTACTTAGATGACTAGCAAACACTTGTCAATGTCCCTGATGAGAAGTGACGGATGATTGAGAGGAAAATCCTTAGTGTTGCTCATCAGTATTGTCCTTTACTTGGAATGGGATGGGGCTTCATACAAGCACATCCCGATGGAACAAATAAACACACCCAAGCTATTGGTCCTCCAGGTAAATAACTTGTCCAAAGTATGGAGACAGCGCAAGGGAGAGTTCACGTTGTATATTCAGATGGCGATGGAAGAGAAACCAAAGGATGAAAATAAAGTATGTATTTTCTTGTTTTAGAAACATAGAAAATAGGTGCAGGAGGAGGCCATTCGGCCCTTCGAGCCAGCACCGCCATTCATTGTGATCATGGCTGATCGTCTCCTATCATTAACCCATGCCTGCCTTCTCCCCATATCCCTTGACACCACTGGCCCCTAGAGCTCTATCTAACTCTCTCTTAAATCCATCCAGTGACTTGGCCTCCACTGCCCTCTGTGGCAGGGAATTCCATAAATTCACAACTCTCTGGGTGAAAAAGTTTTTTCTCACCTCAGTCTTAAATTACCTCCCCTTTATTCTAAGACCGTGGCCCCTGGTTCTGGACTCGCCCAACATTGGGAACATTTTTCCTGCATCTAGCTTGTCCAGCCCTTTTATAATTTTATATGTTTCTATAAGATAACCCCTCATACTTCTAAACTCCAATGAATACAAGCCTAGTCTTTTCAATCTTTCCTCATATGACAGTCCGGCCATCCCAGGGATCAATCTCGTGAACCTATGCTGCACTGCCTCAATCACAAGGATGTCCTTCCTCAAATTAGGAGACCAAAACTGTACACAATACTGCAGTTGTGGTCTCACCAGAGCCCTATACAACTGCAGTAGTTACAAGGAAAGAAAATTGACCCATGCCAAGAAACCCTCAATTAAAACTCTGAGAAAGGCATTAGATAGATTACAATCAGATAAACTAAAAATGGAACACTACTTCATTGCATAGAATGAGGAGCTACAATTGTTCGCATAGAGATGTTTATTGTGAAATCTGGAAGTCATGCCTGAGGGAGTCAGTTAATTGTAGAAAAGTGTGTGCAGGCATACAAAACTGGTGTTATCAACACGAACAGCAGGAATTGTTTATGAAGAAGTCACGAAACAACAGTAAGGAAAGGGAAAGTGCAGTCAAGGTAATTGTTGTAAGAACCGTGCACAGCCACTGGAGTGATGTGAAAAAATCACTTTGTATATGGGAAAATATTGGTTGAAAAATCATTGCTGCAAACAGAGCATGATGACAAGAACATTGAAGGTTCATGAAATGAACGAGATGAGTTGTACTTGGACATCTTCAACGCAAAAAATGTTGCTGATGTCAACCAATGTCAGTTTTGTGGAACAGCCAGCGGATGTGTATATTCACCGCATATGTTTACTCTGGGTGTTCCGGTTTCCTCCCACATGTTTGTAGGTTGTGTAGGAAGTAACTACAGATGCTGGTTTACACCAAAGATAGACATAAAATGCTGGAATAACTCAACGGGTCAGGCAGCATCTGTGGAGAAAATTAATAGATGACATTTTGGGTCAAGACCCTTTGGTTTGTAGATTAATTGGCTTCTGTAAATTGTCCCTAGTGTTTCAGATAGAACTAGGGTACAGTTGGTTTTTGTTCAGCAGAGACCCAGTGGGTGGAGGAAGGGCCTGTTACCAGGCAGTGCCTCTAAACTAAACTAAACTACATTAAACTAAAGATGCAAGGACAACCAGTGACGATTTGGCTTGCCTCAGTACAATGTACAATGGTCTTCTGTTGGAAGTCAAAAATGTCTCGGGTAGAAAAGGCTCATGAAGGTGTTGCCAGGACTGGAGAGGTTGAGTTACATGAAGATGTTGGATAGGTTGGGACTATTTTACCCTGGTGTGTAGGAGGCTGAGGGGCAGATAAGGTGAATGGTCACAGTCTTTATCTCAGGGTAGGGGAGTCTGAAACTGGAGTGCAAAGGTTTACGGTGAGAGACAACATTTTAAAGGAATATGAGGGACAGATTTTCTTCGAACAGAGGGTGGTGGGTTTATGAAACAAACTGCGAGAAGAAGCTGGAGAGGCCCATGCAATTGCAACACTTAAAAACCATGTAGACAGACAGAAATGGTTTAAATGGGCCAAAAGGATCTAGCTCAGGTAGACATCTTGCCTTGAGTTGGGCTGAAAGGCCTGGTTCCCTGCAGTATGTCCATGAATCAACAAGTCATGTGCTTAGAAGATAGACGCAAACTCAGCGGGACAGGCAGCATGTCTGGAGAGAAATAATGGCTAATATAGCTTTTCATGTAGAATGTTGCGAACCAACTATATGGATCCCATCCTCCAGCTTCACATTTCACTTCCCTTCTCTTACAACAGTTTCTCTCCTTTCCATCTCGAGCCTTTATTCACTTATCTGCCAATCAAACCTCTCACCCTTATCTACCTATCACTTGCCATTTCTTTTCCAGCCTTATCTTCTAAATTCATCTGCCTTATCCATCAGGCCTCTTGCATTAAAATAAATGCAATTTAAACCAGCATTTCTTCCTTGCTTCCTGCCTTTATCAATAGACAATAGACACTAGGTGTAGGAGTAGGCCATTTAGCCCTTCGAGCCAGCACCGACATTCAATGTGATCATGGCTGATCATCCACAATCAGTTCTCCGTTCCTGCCTTCTCCCCACATCCCCTGACTCCGCTATTTTTAAGAGCCCTATCTAGCTCTCTCTTGAAAGATTCCAGAGAACCTGCCTCCACCGCCCTCTGAGGCAGAGCATTCCACAGACTCACCACTCTCTGTGAGAAAAAGTGTTTATTCGTCTCTGTTCTAAATGGTTTCCTCCTTATTCTTAAACTGTGGTCCCTGGTTCTGGACTCCCCCAACATCGAGAACATGTTTCCTGCCTCTAGTGTGTCCAAGCCCTTAACAATCTTATATGTTTCAATGAGATGCCCTCTCATCCTTCTAAACTCCAGAGTGTACAAGCCCAGCTGCTCCTGCCTATTATGTACACTATATTTCCCTCATCACCCTCCATACCAACTTCTAGGCCCTCACCTGCCTTGGTCCTGTATAGGATCCCACCCCCCCCCACCCCCCCCCCCCCCCCCCACCCGCCAATCTAGCTTAAACCCACCCATGTAGTTCTTGCGAACCTGCGTACCATGGTAGACACAAAATGCTGGAGTAACTCAGTGGGTGAGGCAGCATCTATGGAGAGAAGGAATGGGCTAGGTTTTGGGTCGAGACCCTTCTGCAGGATACTGGTTCCCCTCCAGTTAGGGTGCAACTCACCACTCTTGTACATGTCGCCTCGGCCCCATATGAGATCCCAATGGTCTAGAAATCGGAATCCCTGCCCCCCCCGCACATTCATCGCCCCTATCTTCCTTTGCAACTACTATTCTCAGAACAGTGGAACCGGCATGAGCTAAAATGTGTAAGAAGACAAGCAGACATGGCAGAAAGCTGACAGGTACAAAGATCTGCCATTCCTGAGTTGCAGGCAGAGGGAAAATGAAAGCCGACACCAGACGAGGGGCAGATGGCAGTGATGACTCTCCACTCCCTGGCGCACAGCATGCTATGGCAAAGGAGAGTGTCCAATATCAGATGAACATGTGCTCCCTCTACAAGGCAAGAAATGGCAGCAGACGTGGAGTTACTGAAGGGTGCACACCAGCCCTGACTAGTGAGAATATCAGAGTGAGAGCAGGCTCTGGGAGAGCCTCTGTCAGTTAGGACTAAATCAGGATGCATGATCAATCGATCCAATTACCTGAAATAATTGTGTCTAATTAAAGCATATACACACTGAAGAAGTATCCTGGCCCAAAACATCACCTATCAAAGTTTTCCAGAGATGCTGCCTGACCCACTGAGTTACTCCTGTATTTTGTGTATATATCTTTTACAGAAAGGACAGCTATGTTAAATGTAAAAAAACATACTGTTGGAGGAACACGGTAAGCCAACCGGCTTCTGTGGAGGGAAATTTAATTTACTTTGATTTAGTTTAGTTTAGAGATACAGCACGGAAATAGGCCCTTCGGCCCACCGAGTCCGCGCAGACCAACAATCCCTGTACTAACACTTTCAGATTCAGATTCAGATTCTTTATTGTCATTGTGGAGTGTACAGTACAGAGGCAACAAAATGCAGTTAGCATCTCACCCAGGAGAGCGAACATAGAATAATGGAACAGTAAAATGGATACAGTACACGTGATAATATATTTTACCGAAGCCATGTGACCTAATTTACAATTTTACCGAAAACCCACACAGGTCATAACCTACAAACTCCCTCTAGGTCTTCAGAATGGATAGGGTCCCTTCTTCAGACTTGTGATTTTTTTTCCCAGGAATAAACTTTATTCAGAATAAATAATATACCGGTGGGGGCGCTGCACTGGCAGCAGCCCTGTCAGCAGCGTGTTACCCCACACTGTTTTTAGGTCTTAGTGTGTTTTTGTGTGGGGGTGTTGGTGGGGGGGGGGGGGAGAATTTACAAACTCCATGGAGACACTTTTTCAGGTCGCCTCCCCCTGTGGTCTGGAAATGGACAAATAACATTTTGGATTGGGTCCCTTCTTCAGACTGTTGTGATTTTTTCCCCCAGGAATAAACTTTATTCAGAATAAATAATATATGCAAGTTAAGAACAGGGTAAAAAAACGTTTCAGACATTTCCGGCTTCTATACTTAAATCTTCAAGCCTGCGGCCTACACCTTGCCGCGGTCTCCGGTGGGTGGTCACTCTGGGGACTTACCTGGATATCCTTGTCCTTCCCTTGTTTGAAAGGTGCCACCAAAAAGGAGACCTGTGTGCCTTTGTGAATGCTGTGGTGGGGATTGTGTTTTTTGTTTCCTTATCATTGTATCGCTGTGATCAACTTGACTTTTTGTCAAGTATTTTGCAGTTTGACAGGGTAAACAGTTTGCTGCTTCTATACTTAAGCAAAGATCCTATAGGGTGATATCCCTTCCTTGTTTTGAAAGGTTGTACAAAAAAGACCTTTTTAGGAAGGCTTTATGCCTTTTGCTCTCAAGTATTTTATTGCTGTTTTAAGGTTGTACCACCTTTAGGAAGGCTTTATGCGTTTGCTCTCGGTATTGTTGTGGTGATGCGAATGTGGGAAGTTCCAGGGCGCCTGTCTCTCTGTGGAGAAAGCCACAGCAAGGCATGGAGACTGACAATTTATGTTACTTAATAAAATAGGCTTGTTGTTCATTTGAATATCTGACCACCTTTTCCAGAATCTTATTAAACCAACAAACATCGAGATTGTTCAACGCTGTGGCTAAATGTAATATGTTAAACCGCAAGGCAGTGCAATGGGAACACAGAGGAATTAAACATATATATTATGACAAATATTCCCTAGTTCTAATACTACAACATTCACAAAGACATGCTATTTTAAATCTCTGAAACTCTCATTATTGATTTTCTTCACGCTGACTATAACATTCTTAGCGGAAAATTAATATCTTTGAGCATCTTTGCAATTTAAAAAATATGCTTCAAAATGTATGTTTCCCTGGCAATCACTCTCTAAAATCCGACCTTACCCATGTGCAAAGCAATTGGGATAATTGAATCCTGCCAGCATTAAAATTACTGCTAATATGCTCAGAAGCTATTTCACTGCAGACTATTTCTCAGCCCATTGTATGCAGAGAAGCGATTATAAATTAATATCTAGATAAATTGTACCTGCGCTGGCGTTTACATTTAAAAAAAACGTGCGTTTCTAAGGGAACTATGATTCAATGTGTATTATCAGCAGAGTTAAACAGGTAAACGACTATTTGACTGTTCGGTGGATCAGTGGCATTCACATTGCACATTTACAGAGCGTTGCAAATTGAGGATTAGCAGCCTGCCACGTCTTGATCGGCAAGAGGTCTTATTCTCGGGTGCAGAATTCAGTGCAGCTCAGCTACTGGTGTGATAAATGCAAACTCCGGCAACAACTTAAAGTGAGTGTCAGCATCTGGGAGCGCTCTAGTTTGTGAACAATCATTTTAAAATATTGGTGTAGTGTAAAATGTAGGCATTCAGAATCTTAAATGATTACCCTGTAACAAAAAGACAAAATGAAACTTCCTGTATGGTTCTTCATATAGGAGAATAGTGAAGGGGTTTAAACAAGACTTGCATTGGTGGTTCAGTGGTAGAATTCTCGCCTGCCACGCGGGAGGCCCGGGTTCGATTCCCGGCCAATGCAGTGAAGTATTTTATTTACTAAATCTATATTAGTATAAATACTATTTAATTGCTCTTTCTGGATTAATTTTACACTTTAATGCTGGCTGCACCCAATGTTATTAATTGGATACTGAGTTCCTCCTTAGCAACCTATCGTTAATATTAATGTAAAAAGCCTGTTGTTTGAGATCCAAAACAAAAACATAAAGTCCACTTTCTGCAAAGACCAAAGTGAATTTTGGGATGAAACACTTTGTAATGAATTAACCATCGCTGTCTATTATTGCACACTAAAACATACTTCCCAATTTGACTTGTTTGGATTTACAGAATAATAATCTGTGGCACGTTTAAAGCGAGGAGCAACATCAATGAGGGAGCAGGTCTCATGTGAAAAGACTAAGCACCAACCTCTTGAGCAATGGCTGGGACATGAGTTTAAATGCTTGTTTTGGATTTCAAAATTATGCAAATACAAGTGGTTTGCAATTATTTTAATCAATAGTTTTTTTTTTAAATTTGTGATTTCTAAATGTGTTTTTAAAAGGCAAACTATATTCACGTTCATTTTTATCTGAAAGCCCATCAAGTCTGTACTTCTTTAGAAAATTGAAGAGATTCAGTATGTTAACAAATACTTTCTTGAACTTCTACAAGTGAATGGTGAAGAGCACACTGACTGGTTACATGATGCCCTGGTCAAGCACTTTGAATGACTCGGAAAAAAGGAAAATACAACAAGTGGTGGAAACTGCCCAGTTCAATAGACAATAGACAATAGGTGCAGGAGTAGGCCATTCGGCCCTTTGGGCCAGCACCGCCATTCAATGTGATCATGGCCGATCATCCCCAATCAGTACCCCGTTCCTGCCTTCTCCCCATATCCCCTGACTCCGCTATCTTTAGCTCTCTTTTGAAAGTATCAAGAGGACCGGCCTCCACGGCTCTCTGAGACAGAGAATTCCACAGACTCACAACTCTCTATGTGAAAAAAGTGTTTCCTCATCTTCGTTCTAAATGGCTTACCTCTTATTCTTAAACTGTGGCCCCTGGTTCTGGACTCCCCCAACATCAGGAACATGTTTCCTGCCCCTAGTGTGTCCAAACCCTTAACAATCTTATATGTTTCAATAAGATCTCCTCTCATCCTTCTAAACTCCAGAGTGTACAAGCCCAGCCGCTCCATTCTCTCAGCAAATGACAGTCCTGCCATCCCAGAAATTAACCTTGTAAACCTAGGCTGCACACCCTCAATAGCAATAATGTCCTTCCTCAAATTAGGGGGATCAAAACTATACACAATACTCCAGGTGTGGTCTCACTAGGGCCCTATACAACTGCAGAAGGACCTCTTTGCTCCTATCCTCAACTCCTCTTGTTATGAAGGCCAACATGCCATTCGCTTTCTTCACTGTCTGCTGTATCTGCATGTTTACCTTCATTGACTGATGAACAAGGACCCTCAGATCCTGTTGTACTTCCCCTTTTCCCAACTTGACACCATTTAGATAATAATCTGCTTTCCTGATTTTACTACCAAAGTATAACCTCACATTTATCCACATTAAACTGCATCTGCCATGCATCTGCCCACTCCCCCAACCTGTCCAAGTCACCCTGCATTCTCATAGCATCCTCCTCGCAGTTCACACTGCCACCCAGCTTTGTGTCGTGCAAATTTGCTAATGTTACTTTGAATCTCTTCATCTAAATCATTGATGTATATTGTAAATAGCTGTGGTCCCAGCACCGAGCCTTGCGGTACCCTACGCTAGTCACTGCCTGCCATTCTGAAAGGGACCCGTTAATCCCTACTCTTTGTCTACCAACCAATTTTCTATTCATCATCAGAGCTACTACATTCATCATGGCTACTGTTTTCAGCACTTGCATTGGTGGTTCAGTGGTAGAATTCTCGCCTGCCACGCGGGAGGCCCGGGTTCGATTCCCGGCCAATGCAATACAAATTTTTGCTAGTGATGCATTGGTAGAATTCTGCCTTACAGCACCAGAGGCCAGGGTTCAATCCTTACTACGGGTGTTGTGTTGCCTGTGTTACACCACATGTGTTACTGTGACGGTATGAGTTTTCTCCGAGTGCTCCGCTTTCCTCCCATATTCCAAAGGTGCAAGTTTGTAGGTTAGTTTACTTGTTCCTAGTGTATAGGATAGAACTAGTGTACATGTGATCACTGGTCGGGGTGGACCTGATGGGCTGAAAGGCCTGTTTCAAACACTATATCTCAAAACAAAACTAAACTACTGAACCTCCCCACCATCAAAGGTATCTTTTGGAGGCGCTGTCTCAAAAAGGCAGCCAGCATCATCAAAAACCTGCACCATTCTGGTCATGTTCTAGTTTCACCGCTACCATTGAGAAAAAGTATAGCAGTCTGAAAGCCACAACCGGGTTCAAGAACAGCTTTTCCCCAACAACAATCAGGGTCTTGAACACTACAAAACCCTAGCTAAACCATGAACTGTGAACCATCTTAGTTGCACTCAGGATTTCAGGCTTTTTGCACACACATTAGGGATTTTAATTTATTGAATGTTTGTTTGTTTACTATGTTATTAATGAATACTGTGTTTATAGGCCGGTTATGCTGCTGCACGTACGAATTTCATGATACCATTTTCAGGGCAATTGAACACACTTGACTCCTGAAGATCAGAGGTGAGTTTGTCCCTTGCCGATGAGGTGGATGGCAGCTGCCGAGTGAACGAATATGCCATCGACCACGTTGGAAGAATCAACATGGTTCAGGGTACAGTGGACTGGGGAACTCAGGACAGAGGAAGATCTAGACATTCAAAAGCCTTCATGCTATCAACCCATGATCGCTTTACATCAGAAATAATTTTGCTTGGTCAGAATGAATAAGAGTAGAATTAGGCCATTCGGCCCATCAAGTCTACTCCGCCATTCCATCATGGCTGATCTACCACTCCCTCCTCACCCCATTTTCCTGCCTTCTCGCCATAACCTCCTACAACTGTACTAATCAAGAATCTATCTATCTCTGCCTTACATATATCCACTGACTTGGCCTCCACAGCCTTCTGTGGCAAAGGATTCCACAGATTCACCACCCTCTGACTAAATAAGTTTCTCTTCATCTCCTTCCTAAAAGAATGTCCTTTAATTCTGAGGCTATGACCTCTAAACCACGACTCTTCCACTAGTGGAAACATCTTCTCCACATCCACTCTATCCAAGTCTTTCACTATTCTGTACGTTTCTTCTAAATCTCCAGCAAGTGCAGGCCCAGTCTCGACAAATGCTCACCATAGGTTAACCAACACATTCCTGGGATTATTTTTGTAAACCTCCTCTGGACCCTCTCCAGAGCCAGCACATCCTTCCTCAGATATGGTGCCCACAATTGCTCACAATATTCCAAATGCGGCCTTACCAGTGCCTTATAGAGCCTCAACATCACATCGCTGTTTTCGTATACAAGCCCTCTTGAAATAAATGCTAGCATGGAGCTTTCTTTCGCTGGACTGTCTGGATTAATCACAGACCTTACTATGCCCACCGATTCAGGATTTTACCTCAAATGTAAGATTTAGGTGGCACTCAACCAGATTTACTGGCTGTAAACTTACCATTGTTATTTATTTTAGTCGTGAAAACAAGTTTGGCATAATTTTAATCGGGCATGCTTTCTACAATTCACACTTCCTACATTCTTGTGTCTATGATCTTTTACGAGGATGGTGCCAGGACTCGAGGGTCTGAGCTATAGGGCGAGGTTGTGCAGGCTGGGTCTCTATTCCTTGGAGTGCAGGGGAGGATGAGGCGGTGATCATCTACAGATGTATAAGGTCATGAGAGGAATAAATTGGGTAGAACACACAGTCACTTGCTCAGAGCAGGGGAATCGAGAACCAGAGGGCAAAGGTTAAAGGTGAAGGAGGAAAGATTGAATAGAAATCTGAGTGGTCATTTTTTCACACAAAGGGTGGTGGGGGTATGGAACGAGATGCCAGAGAAGGTAGTTGAGGCAGGGACTATTGCAACATTTAAGAAACAGTTAGATGGGTACATGAATAGGGCATGTTTAGAGAGATATGGGCCAAACACAGACAGGTAGGACTAGTGTAAATGGGACGAGTTGGTCGGTGTGAGCAAGTTGGGTTGAAGGGCCTCTATGACTCTAGTCTCACTCTCTAACTACTCCCAGTCACACATTGTCCAGGCAAACCTTGTTTACAGTTTATCCATCTCCACACCCTCATCCTCCCTGCAGTTTAACAAGCTCCTAGCACGTACGTGAGGATGCTCTTCATGGACTATAGCTCTGCCTTCAATGCGGTCATCCCCACCAAGCTCACCGCCAAACTCCACCAGCTAGGCCTCAGCTCGTCGATATGCGACTGGATCCTGAATTTCCTGACAGAGCGACCGCAGGCAGTGAGACTGGGCCCGCACCTGTCCTCCACTATCACCCTGAGTACCGGCACACCACAGGGCTATGTACTGAGCCCCATACTCTACTCCCTCTTCACACACGACTGTGTTCCTGCATTCGACACCAACACCATCGTCAAGTTTGCAGACGACTCAACAGTGATCGGGCTGATCACCAAAGGTGATGAAACAAAATACAGAGCGGATGTGCAGAACCTGGCGGACTGGTGCTCAGATAACAACCTGTCACGAAACACCTTCAAGGAGCTGATTATTGACTTCAGGAGGTCCCATAATGGAGAATACGCCCCAATCTCCATCTACGGGGACAGTGTGGAGAGAGTGTCCAGCTTTAAGTTTCTGGGCACTCACATTTCAGAGGACCTCACATGGTCCATCAACACCGCTGCGCTGGTGTCAAGAAGGCACAGCAACGACTGTTCTTCCTGAGAACATTAAAAAAGACTGGTCTGCCCCAACAGCTGCTGACAACCTTCTACCACTGTACCACAGAGAGCATATTAACGTATGGCATCTCTGTGTGGTATCTCAGCTGCACGGAGGCGGAGAGGAGAGCTCTTCAGCGGGTCGTCCACAGAGCGCAGAAGATCATTGGGACACAGCTACCAGCCTTGGAGGGCATCTACCACACACGGTGCCTCAGGAAGGCCGTCAGCATCCATAAAGACTCCTCACACCCTTGTAACGGACTGTTCGAACTACTACAATCCGGCAGATGTTACAAGGCCTTCTACGCCCAAACCTCCAGACTCAGGAACAGCTTCATCCCCAGAGCTATAGCGGCTCTGAACTGGCCCTCCATCCCCCATGAACTGTCTCCCTCGGATGGTCACGTCGCACATGACCCGGCACAGACACATTTGCAATTTAGACTGTTTTGACAGTTTTACTGTTTTACTGTTCTTTTTATAAATCTTGTTTCTCGGGGTATCTAAATATATGTACATCATGTGCCGGGCCAAGTGGCAGATCTCATCCTGGACTATTACAACCAGTTCAGCATGAGAGTCTCATCAGGGTCAGTAACATCAGAGGGGCACAGACTGGAGGTTGGGATCATCACAGGCTGTACCATCTCTGTGATCCTTGTTGCCTTGGCGATGAACATGATCGTCAAGTCTGCTGGGCCAGAGTGCCGGGGCCCTCGGACCAAGTCAGGAATGCGCCAACCACCAATCAGAGCCTTCATAGACGACCTGACTGTCACCACTGAGTCAGTGCCAGGAGGCAGGTGGATCCTGCAGGGGTTGGAGAAACTTATTGGATGGGCAAGGATGAGGTTTAAGCCAGGAAAAGCAAGGTCACTGGTGCTGAAGAAGGGCAAAGTCATGGACAGGTTCCGTTTCAGCATCGAAGGGACACCAATCCAAACTGTTTCCGAAAGGCCAGTGAAGAATCTTGGCAAGGTCTTTAACAGCAGCCTGAAGGATACAGCATCTGTCCAGGCAACCTGTCAGGGGCTGGAGAGCTGGTTGAGAGCAGTGGACCGGTCGGGGCTTCCCGGCAAGTTCAAGGCATGGATTTACCAGCATGGTATCCTGCCAAGGATACTCTGGCCACTGCTTGTCTATGAAGTCCCAATATCCATCGTAGAGAGATTGGAGAGGAAAGTCAGCAGCTTTCCCAGGAGGTGGCTGGGACTGCCCAGGAGCCTTAGCAGCATCGCCCTTTACGGAAATAACACCAAGCTCCAGCTGCCCCTGAAGTCCCTGGAGGAGGAGTTCAAGGTGACTCGGGCCAGAGAGGTGATGCTGTACAGGGACTCCAGCGACCCCAAGGTGGCTCAAGCAGGGGTGGAGGTGAAAACTGGGAGGAAGTGGAGAGCCGGCGAAGCCGTGCTGCAAGCAGAGTCCCGGATACGCCACAGAGTCCTGGTGGGAGCAGTGACTCGGGGAAGAGCAGGCCTGGGAATCTTCCCATCTCCCCAGTTTGACAAGGCCAAGGGGAAGGAGAGGCGCAGGCTGGTCCAGGAGGAAGTGAGGGCAGTGGTGGAGGAGGAGAGGTCTACCAGAGCAGTTGGATTGAGGCAGCAGGGAGCCTGGACAAGGTGGGAGCAGGCCATGGACCGAAAAGTCACATGGACTGAGCTCTGGCAGGCTGAACCACAGCGCATCAAGTTCCTGGTCCAGGCAGTGTATGATGTCCTGCCCAGCCCATCGAACCCCTTCATCTGGGGCAAAGCGGAATCTCCAGATTGCCTGCAATGCTCAGGCAAGGGGATGTTTGAACACATCCTGAGCTGTTGCCCAAAGGCTCTTGGGCAGGGCCGGTACACATGGCGTCACGACCAGGTTCTCAAACCCATTGCAGACGCCATCAGCATGGGAATCAGCTTCAGAAGAGAACGCCCCACCACCCAGATGATCACCTTCGTGAAGGCCGGAGTGCAGCTGCCAAGAACTACAGCAGCCAGGAATCAGTCAGGAATCCTGGCGACTGCGCAGGACCGGCAGCTTTCTGTAGACCTGGTGAAACAGCTGAAGTTCCCACAGCACATTGCCACGACCACCCGGAGGCCAGATATCCTCCTGGTCTCAGAGGCGACCAAAAACATCGTCTTGTTGGAACTGACAGTGCCGTGGGAGGACCGTCTGGAGGAGGCCCACGAGAGGAAGATGGCCAAGTATGAAGAGCTGGTCATAGACAGCCGCAAGCAGGGCTGGAAGGCAAGGTGTATGCCCATCGAGGTTGACTGCAGAGGTTTTGCAGGGCAATCGCTCTACAAAGCCTTGGGTGCACTGGGCATCAACGGAGTGGCGAGGAGAAGGGCCATCAAGAACACCACAGAGGCAGCGGAGAAGGCCTCGAGATGGCTCTGGATCAGGAGAGGAGGTCCATGGGGAGGAGCAAATGCCACCTGAACACAAATCGTGGTCTGATCAACCATGGCTGGGTCGCCTGGGTGAGGGTGTCTGATGTTGAAAGACCCGAAACACCCAATGACCCCAGGTTATATCACTGATGTTGTGTTCAGGAGCATCTATCGATGTATTTGTATCAATCAGTTATTTAAGTTATGACATCGGATGGAAGCTGCATACCAAATCTCGTTGCACTTATGTGCAATGACAATAAAATATATTATTATTATTATTATTATTATTATTATTATTATTATTATTATTATTATTATTATACTGTTGCCTTCTTCTGAGTTCTGATCTTTGACCTCAAACATTGATTCTGGTTCTCTTCCGACCAATGTGGCCTGACCAGCTGAGCATTTCCAGCATTTTCTGTATTTGTTTTAGAGTCTCCCACTTATTCCCTTGTCACTTTAAGTGCCCATCAACTCCTCCTGATTCTCCTGCCATCTAACTGCACTAGGGGTAATTTACAGTAGCCAGTCAATCCATCATAACATCTATGGAATGTAGGAGGTAATTAAAGTTCCGAGGGGAAATCTACAGAATCGCGGGGAGATTGCCAACTGTTAGTTCCATTGCAATTAATTTTAACTCACACAATTCAATTGATTCTTACTATTCTTTGTTGACTCATCATGTGGTAAGTATATGAGATTTGAGAAAAAAGCTTTGCCTAACACCTGAAAAGCGTCTGCCCATTTCTCTCCCAGATGCTGTCTGATCAATTTTCTTCATGCCTCTTCTCTGAAATGAAGTGATCCACGCAACCCTCATCTGAAGCAACAAAACCTGCCTGAATTTTTATTTACACGTTATGGTAACTGTGGGGCAAGAACCAACAGGGGATTATGTTAGTCTGGGGAGATTTGCAGTGTCCCAGAGATCATTTCTGTAGTCATATTGCTTTAGATTGATATAAATAATCTAGATTCAGAAATGGTGTAACTGGGGCAGTGGTGCTCTCTATATTAAATTGGAAGTGGGTAAGCAGTAATATAGTCTAAACAACAACCACAGGGTTACCGAAGGCCCTCGACAACATTTGCAAATGGGCAAATTATATTCTAGTCAGATAAGTGCAAAACTTTACACATTGGGAAAGGAAAGTTGAGAACATAATAACTGCCACACGCTAGGGGAAACAAATCCGATAGACCTCATTAATTTTAATGGTATTACTCACTTGCAAATATTATCAGAAGCCTTCTTTTATTGTTTCATCAGATTTTATTGTTTTTTCCACCCTATGATTTAATGTTATCTGCAAATTTGGCACGTACAGCATCTTTGAAACTAGACCATGTTTGGTTGTCATCGAGCCGTAGTTGACAAAATTAAAAAGGTTATGCTATACCAATAAATCAATAAGAGTGTGTTTTTCCATGGTGTCTTGTGACCTCAGTATGTCACAGCCAATGCAGTACTTTTGTAATGTAGTCACGGTTGTTATGCCGGAATTGCAGCCTTCAATTTGTGCACAGCAAGCTCCCAGTAGGTGGGATAACATCACTAATCTACTCGTGATGTTGATTGAGAGATAAATATTGGCCATGGCACCAGGGAAATCTTTTATTGGGGATAATATACCTGAGGGAGCAGATGTGGCCTTTAGTTTAACGTTTTAGCTAAAGGTTTCTCCTGCAATATAGTACCACCTCTGTTTTAAACCAAAGGGCCAGTCTTGCATTTAATGCTCAAATTTTCAGCATGGCTCTTGAACCAACAGCTGTCTGGCTCAGAGGCCAAATTACTATCAACAGAGTCAGTGTTTAAGAAAGAACTGCAGATGCTGGAAAAATCTGTCTGAAGAAGGTCCTCGACCCGAAAACGTCACCTTCCTTCGCTCCATAGATGCTGCCTCACCCGCTGAGTTTCTCCAGCATTTTTGTCTACCATCAACAGAGCAAGAGCTTAATTCAGTTATGAAAGCAGATCATTTCTTGTACCCTGTGTCCCTGAGGGCAGTGCAGAAAGAAAACATAAGGTTTTTGCATGTTGTTAGAAACCCACATTTCAAGAAAAAAGGGCGGCTAAAGAGAAACTGGGGGAGTCAAGTAGGTAGAGGGGGGCGATGAGCCGGAGGAGAAGGGAAAAGGAACTGGTTGACGGGGACAGTGGAAGAGAAGTGTGTGCATGGACACACTTGTTACAAAATGGGGTGGATAAGTGGACGAGAAGGAGAAGGGTGGTGTTTATGTAAAATTGGAGAATTCAATGTGCCTGCAGTTGATTTGTAGGGTAACCAAGTGGAACTTTAGGTGGTATATCTTCATTTATCATGTGGCGTTACTCTGGTAGTGGAGGAGGATGGAATGTTTTTTCACAGTCTCATCACAAATTCTCCAGCCTTGTCATGAATTTATCCCTTCTCAGCTGTCTGAGTCTGATACACTAGCTGCACTAGTCCCACCTGCCCGCGTTTGGTCCATATTCCTCCAAATCTGTCCTATCCATGTACCTGTCCAACTGTTTCTTAAATGTTGGGATAGTCCCTGCCTCAACTACCACCTCTGGCAGCTTGTTCCATACATCCACTACCCTTTGCGTGAAAAAGTTACCCCTCAGATTCCTATTAAATCTTTCCCACTTCACCTTAAACCTCTGGTTCGCGATTTCCCCATGCTGGGCTGCGCTTACCCGATCTATGCCTCACATGAATTTATGCATCTCTATAAGCCTTTCAAATCAGCCTTTCAAGCAGACTTCCATTTGAAAGGCATTCTGCATGGAAATCATTAAGATAGTACAGGCCCGTACAAAGCTTTCCAAAAAGGGGGGTGGCATGACAGGATTACAAAAAATTTAATGTGAAATAGTGTGCGCGCTACGCACATCATGAGCGCAAAGCGTGAAGTCCCTCAATGCCAGGGTCCAAGGCCCACTTAAGGGCCCTGGAAGCTCTGGGGTTTTAGATGCTCTCTGATGCATTCTGAGCCTTATTTTGAGAATTTTTGCACCAAATTTATGACCAATATTTCAGAAATTAACAGGAATCTGAGGGATAGCTTTTTCACACAAAAGGTGCTGAGTGTATGGAACAAGCTGCCAGAGGAGGTAGTTAAGGCTGGGACTATCGTAATGTTTAAGAGACATTTGGACACGTACATGGATAGGACAGATTTAGATGGATATGGGCCAAACACATGTGAGTGGGACTAGTTTAGATGGGACACTTTGGTTGGTGTGGGCAAGTTGGGCTGAAGGGCCTGTTTCCACAATGACTAAAAAGTTAAGAAGAAAAATGCATGTAGATAAGTAGAGTAGATTTGAAAGAGGAGTGAAATGTAAAGGCAGAGAGAGGTTTATGGGTGGAAAGGAACATAGGAAAGGAGGGACGAGAATGGGCTTGGGCAGATGGGTGAAGGGAAAATAGACACAAAGTGCTGGAGTAACTCAGTGTATCAGGCAGCATCTACGGAGAATATGAATAAGCAACATTTCACAGAGTGCTGGAGTAACTCAGCGGGTCAGGCAGCATCTCTGGAGAACATGGATAGATGACATGTCACGGAGTGCTGGAGTAACTCAGTGAGTCAGGCAGCATCTCTGGAGATTATATTTTGGGTCAAGACCGTTCTCCAGTAATATTCATGATGTGGCATGCATAGACATTCCTGAATGTTACCCAAACCATAGTGAGCTACTTTGTTACGGTGCTTTCCCTCTCCTATAATGTCTCTGCTGCCTTGGGTGATGCAGGACAGGACACGAGCTTTGGGACATGGTGTGAAGCTGTTGCCGTCTGTCCCAGCCTGGTAAAAACCTAGATGGAGTGGATGTGGAGAGGATGTTTCCACTATTGGGAGAGTCTAGGACCAGTGGCCACAGCCTCGGAATTAAAAGATATTCCTTTAGGAAGGAGATGAGCAGCAATTTCTTAAGTCACAGTGTGGTGAACTTTGGAATTCATTGCCACAGACAGCTGTAGAGGTCAAGTCAATGGACATTTTTCAGGAGGAGATTGATAGATTCTTGATTGATACAGGTGTCAGAGGTAATGGGGAGAAGGCAGGAGAATGTGTTTGAGAGGGAAAGATAGATAGAGCCATAGAGTGATACAGTGTGGAAACAGGCCCTTCGGCCCTGCCTGCCCCATCTACATTAGTCCCACCTGCCCACGTTTGATCCATATCCCTCCGAACCTGTCCAATCCATGTACCTGTCTAACTGTTTCTTAAATGTTGCGACAGTCCCCGCTTCAACTCCCTCCTCTGGCAGCTTGTTCCATACACCTACCACCCTTTGTGTGAAAAACATACCCCTCAGATTCCTATTAAATCTTTTGCCGTTCACCTTAAACTTATGTCCTCTGCTCCTCGATTCACTTACTCTGGGCAAAAGACTCAACCATATCTCTTCAAATCATGATTTTATACACCTCTATTAGATCATCCCTCATCCTCCTGTGCTCCATGAAATAGAGTCCCAGCCTACTCAACCTCTCCCTATAGCTCTGGTCCTCTAGTGCTGGCAACATCCTCGTAAATCTCTACTGTACCCTTTCCAGTTTGATGACATCTTTCCTATAACATGTTGCCCAGAACTGAATACAATACTCTGAATGCGGCCTCACCACCTTCTTATGCAACTGCAACAGGACCTCCCAACCTCCATACTCAGCCTGACCCGCTGAGTTACTCCAGCACTCTGTGAAACGTCACAGAACAGGGAAAGTTTGCAACTTCGCTGATGATACAGAAGTTAGTGGTTTTGCAGATAGTGAAGATGGTTGTCAAAGATTGCAGCAGGACCTGGATCAATTAGCCAAGTGGGCAGAGGAATGGTTGATGGTTGCATGGTTCCTTG
The DNA here is from genome assembly GCF_028641065.1 of Leucoraja erinaceus. Classification (NCBI taxonomy): domain Eukaryota; kingdom Metazoa; phylum Chordata; class Chondrichthyes; order Rajiformes; family Rajidae; genus Leucoraja; species Leucoraja erinaceus. The sequence continues at coordinate 94,058,267 of NC_073380.1, read as the reverse complement.
AAGGCCGTGTCGCAGGTATATCAGGTGGTCAAAAAGTATTTTGGCACTTTGACCTTCATCAGTCAGAGTATTGAGTATAGAAGTGGTGGGGTCATGTTGCAGTTGTATAAGACGTTGGTGAGACCGCATTTAGAATATTGTGTTCAGTTCTGGGCACCATGTTATAGGAAAGATGTCAAATTGAAAAGAGTACAGAGATCCCCATCCTGGATCAGTCCAATCAGGGTTGTGTCATCCGCAAACTTGAGAAGCCTGACAGAGGTGTCTGTGGAGGTGCAGTCATTGGTGTGGCGGGAGTAGAGGAGAGGGGAGAGTACGCATCTTGCGGTGCTCCTATGCTGAGCGTTTGTGGGTCTGAGATATTCTTTCCCATCTCACATGCTGCTTCTTGTCTGTCTGGAAGCTGGTGATCCACCAACTGGTTCAGGCACAGTCAACTCAGAAAGTTTGGAGCTTAGTGGCTCTGACACAATGGTGTTGAATGCAGAGCTAAAATCAACAAACAAAATCCTCGCATAGGTCCCCGGGAGCATGAAGTGTAGGCCCAGATTGACTGCATCATCCACAGGACTATTGGCCCTATATGCAAAATGCAGAGGGTCCAGCAGAGGGATTGTGATATTTTTCAGCTTGGCCAGCACAAGGCTTTCAACAGTCTCCATGACTACAGAGGTCAGTGCGACAAGCCTGCCTTCATTAAGACCAGTAATCCTTACCTTTTTGGTTACAGGGACAATAGTGGAAACTTTGAAGCAGGCAGGGACAGTGCATCTTTGCAGGTACTGGTTAAAAATTAGTAATTGGGTGTGAAGTGTTGGTGGTGGTGGGAAAGGATCCACTCTTTTCATTACTGGAGTCTTGCCTTAAGTAGGTGCGAGGTGGTGAATGGGAAGGAGTGGGTGCAGGGTCCATTCTTTGCAGACTGGGGTCTGGCTGTGTTTGTTGGGTAATGGGTACCAGGGTTACGTTTCTGATTTTCAATTCATTCAGGTCGTGCGTCAGTTGACGATTGTCCAAAGGGCTTTCCTCTTATAGCTGGTTATTTCTTGCATGCCCTTCCAAACTGAAGAAGAGTCACTAGCTGAGAACTTGCTCCTCAACTTCTCAGAGGACCTTTCCTTAGCAGCTCCGATTCCTCTTCTCAGCACTTTATCGATTAGGCTACCTTTTAACTCTTTAACGATTAGGCTATCGGCTTGACGCATATTTGCCCCCAACCCCTCACACCCTCTCCCCCCGATCTCGAAATGGAAATGTTACATCTGTATATAATGATCCCATTAAAATGTATATTTATGTCACAAATTATGAAATTCATATTTTTCAGTATTATTATCAAGGAAAAGAAAGCAGTTCCAATTGTTTGATATTGTTTAAAATTATTCATATGGAGGAGAACTCTAAAACCTGCCTTAATTTTGCAATCTCACTAAAGATAATCCCCCTTTCCCCTCCCCCATCTCTCTCTCCCCTCCCTTCCCCTCTCTCTCTGCCCCTCCACATCCCAATCGATCAATCAACCTTTATTGTCATCTTGCAAGCAACAGTTGTACAGTACAAAATGAAAAGACGTTTCCCAGGGCATACCGGAGCATCGCACATGAAATTTAAAACATTTCACACATAATAACACTAAAAACAATCCAGTCCCTGATGGAACAGTATAAATAAATAGTTAAAAGCAGGTAAAACAACAACGTTAAAATACAGTAACACCAATCATAAAAATGCCCAGGGCAGCTGATTTGAGTGGCCAGTGCCAGTTATTAAAGTGTCCGTGCCAAGCCTCAGAATCAGGTGACTGTGAGTACACAGTGACTGTTTAGCAGCCTCACAGCCTGTGGCAGGAGATCCAGGTGTATGTGGAGGGGGTGCAGTTTGTCCTTAGCAATTCTCTGAGCTTTTTCCAGACAGCGACTCTGGAACAGTTCTTGTACCGAGGGTAGGGAGACGCCAATGATCCTCTCTGCTCCCCTCACTACCCTCTGCAGAGCCTTCCTGTCCGAGCAGTTGCAGGTGCAGTACCACGTATTTATGCAGTACGTGACTACAGACTCCACTGTACTCCTGTAGAAAGTCCTGAGGGTGTTGGTGGGGAGTGAGGCCCCCCTCTTTCTGGCGGAGTGGATGAAGATGAAGGTGGCGTGGGCCCAGCGGGGGTGGCGTGGGCCCAGTAGGGGTCAGCAGCGGTGGTGTGGAACCAGCGGGGGTGGAGTGGGCCCAGCGGTGGTGGCCTGGGCCCAGCGGGGGTGGTGTGGGCCCAGCGGGGGTGGTGTGGGCCCAGAGGGGGTGGTGTGGGCCCAGCGGGGGTGGTGTGGGCCCAGCGGGGGTGGTGTGGGCCCAGCGGGGGTGGTGTGGGCCCAGCGGGGGTGGCGTGGGCCCAGCGGGGGTGGCGTGGGCACAGCGGGGGTGGCGTGGGCCCAGCGGGGGTGGTGTGGGCCCAGCAGGGGTGGTGTGGGCCCAGGGGGGTGGTGTGGGCCCAGCGGGAGTGGTGTGGGCCCCACGGGGGTGGTGTGGGGCCCCACGGGGGTGGTGTGGGCCCAGCGGGGGTAGTGTGGGCCCAGCAGGGGTCAGCAGCGGATGGTGTGGAACCAGCGGGTGTGGTGTGGGCCCAGCGGGGGTGGCGTGGGCCCAGCGGGGGTGGCGTGGGCCCAGCGGGGGTCAGCAGGGGGCCCAGCGGGGGTGGTGTGGGCCCAGCGGGGGCGGCGTGGGGGTGGACACCGCACCCCCCCCCCCCCCCCCCAGGACCTGGAGAAATGGGCACTCCCTTATCCCCAACATCAGGAACAATCTCCCTGCATCTAGCCTGTCCAAACCCTTAAGAATTTTGTAAGTTTCTATAAGATCCCCCCTCAATCTTCTAAATTCTAGCGAGTACAAGCCGAGTCTATCCAGTCTTTCTTCATATGAAAGTCCTGCCATCCCAGGAATCAGTCTGGTGAACCTTCTCTGTACTCCCTCTATGGCAAGAATGTATTTCCTCAGATTAGGAGACCAAAACTGTACGCAATACTCCAGGTGTGGTTTCACCAAGACCCTGTACAACTGCAGTAGAACCTCCCTGCTCTTATACTCAAATCCTTTTGCTATGAATGCTAACATACCATTTGCTTTCTTCACTGCCTGCTGCACCTGCATTTCTACTTTCAATGACTGGTGTACCATGACACCCAGGTCTCGTTGCATCTCCCCTTTTCCTAATCGGTCACCACTCAGATAATAGTCTACTTTCCTGTTTTTGCCTCCAAAGTGAATAACCTCACATTTATCCACATTATACTACATCTTCCATGCATTTGCCCACTCACCCAAGTCACCTTGCAGCCTCCTAGCATCCTCCTCACAGCTAACACTGCCCCCCAGCTTCGTGTCATCCGCAAACTTGGAGATGTTGCATTCAATTCCCTCATCCAGATCATTAATATATATTGTAAATAGCTGGGGTCCCAGCACTGAGCCTTGTGGTACCCCACTAGTCACTGCCTGCCATTGTGAAAAGGACCCGTTTACTCCTACTCTTTGCTTCCTGCCTGCCAGCCAGTTCTCTATCCACATCAATACTGAACCTCCAATACCGTGTGCTTTAAGTTTGTTTTCTCTCCACAGAATCTTCCAGCAATTGATTATTCATTCAAACCTGTGAACATTCCTGCTCCCCAGTTGTGGTATATTCTGTCATTAAACTACAAGAATATTTTTCAAGACCTTGGTGAAGCATGTCCACTTCAGCAAACCACTAATGCATTTAAAAAACACTTCATTGCCATTATCCATGGAAATGGTTGGAGATGGCATAATTCGCACTTGACCTCAATCAAATTTTTGGTGATATTTCAGTTTTGGAAACTATATATTAAGTTTTTATTTAAAAAATAAACTTTATTTATAATAACAATACATGAAAAAGAAAACACACAGGGCATGGATCATTACATTCAAAGTGTCATTCAGTCTATACAGTTGACATATTATTGGTTTTGCACATTAGTAGTTTCAGTGGTGGACTGGCCAGGGTGTCAGCTTGCCCGATGGCAAGTGGGCCCCTGGTGAAGTGGGCCCCCTTTGTCTCCTGGCAACCAATATTTTTAGACCGAGTCTGCCACTGGTAGTGTTCACACATTTTCATGTGTACATGTCACAATTGGCACTCAAGGGGCTCCCTGGGATTATATAAACTTCAGTTATTTGAGGGGCTTCTCCTCTGGAACTAGCCCCTTGGAGGAGTACACACACCCGGGTGTACATTGACAGCGCCGAAATGGAGATGGTTGAAAGCTGCGCGATTTTAGGTGTAAATATCACCAGCAATGTGTACCGGGCCAGCCATATCGATGCAATGGCAAAAGAAAGCACACCAATGCCTCTACTTGCTTAAAAGGCTTAAGAAGTTCAGCATGTCCCCAACAACCCTCACCAACTACTAAACATGCGCCGTAGAAATCATTTTATCAGGATGCAACACAGCATGGTTCGGGAACAGCTCCACCTGAGGCCGCAAGAAATTGCAGAGTTGTGGACATAGCCTAGACCGCACAAACTAACCTTCCTTCCACTGATAGATACATAGTGTCAGAGTAACTCAGAGGGTCAGGCAGCATCTCTGGAGAAAAAGGATGGGTGAGGACATGGGTTTAAGGTGAAGGGGAAAATATTTAATAGGAATCTAAGGGGTAACTTTTTCACACAAAGTGTGGTGGATGTATGGATCAATCTGCCAGAGGAGGTAGTTGAGGCAGGGACTATCCCAACATTTGAGAAACAGTTAGACAGGTACATGGATAGGACAGGTTTGGAGAGATATGGACCAAATGCAGTTAGGTGGGACATATTGGCCAGTGTGGGCAAGTTGGGCCGAAGGGCCTGTCTCCACATTGTATCACTCCATGTGTATGACACTTCGGGAATGTCCCTCATCCTTTATCTTGAGAGAATCTGCCTATCCCGCTGAGTTACCCCATCATTTTGTCTCTATTTTTGGTATAAACCAGCATCTGCAGGAAGGAACTGCAGATGCTGGTTTAAATCGAAGATAGACACAAAATGCTGTAGTTACTCAGCGGGACAGGGAGTATCTCTGGAGGAAAGGAGTGAGTGACGTTTCGGGTCGAGACCCTTCTTCAGACTGATTGTTGAAGAAGGGTCTCGACCCCAACCGCACCCATTGTTTCCCTCCAGAGATGCTGTCTGTCCCACTGAGTTACATAGAAAATAGGTGCAGGAGGAGGCCATTCGGCCCTTTGAGCCAGCACCGCCATTCATTATGATCATGGCTGATCGCCACCAATCAATAACCCGTGCCTGTCTTCTCCCCATATCCCTTAATTCCACTAGCCCCTGGAGCTCTATCTAACTCTCTCTTAAATCATCCAGTGATTTGGCCTCCACTGCCCTCTGTGGCAGGGAATTCCACAAATTCGCAACTCTCTGGGTGAAAAAGGTTTTTCTCACCTCAGTCTTAAATGGCCTCCCCTTTATTCTAAGACTGTGGCCCCTGGTTCTGGACTCGCCCAACATTGGGATCATTTTTCCTGCAACATTGGGAACATTTTTCCTGCAACATTGGGAACATGTTTCCTGCAACATTGGGAACATTTATCCTGCAACATTGGGAACATTTCTCCTGCAACAATGGGAACATTTTTCCTGCAACATTGGGAACATTTTTCCTGCAACATTGGGAACATTTTTCCTGCAACATTGGGAACATTTTTCCTGCAACATTGGGAACATTTTTCCTGCAACATTGGGAACATTTTTCCTGCAACATTGGGAACATTTTTCCTGCAACATTGGGAACATGTTTCCTGCAACATTGGGAACATTTATCCTGCAACATTGGGAACATTTCTCCTGCAACATTGGGAACATTTTTCCTGCAACATTGGGAACATTTTTCCTGCAACATTGGGAACATGTTTCTTGCAACATTGGGAACATTTATCCTGCAACATTGGGAACATTTTTCCTGCAACACTGGGAACATTATTCCTGCAACACTGGGAACATTATTCCTGCAACATTGGGAACATTTTTCTTGCATTTTGTTATTCCAGCATTTTGTGTCTATCTGCAGTTCTTTGTTTCTCCCTTCCACTGACTCCATCTACACATCGCGCTGCCTTGGCAAGGCCACCAGCATGATCAAGAACGTGCCTCAACCCACCCATCGGGCCAATGTTACAGGTGTGAAAATACATACCTCCAGATTCAGGGACAGTTTCTTCCAGCTGTGATCAGGCAAATGAATCAATCTATCACCAACTAGAGAGAGGTCCTGACCTATTATCTACCTCATTGGAGACCCTCAGACTATTTTAAATCAGACTTCACTGGACTTTATCTTGAACTAAACGTTATTCCCTTAATCCTGTATCGGCTTGATTCCAATTATGTATTCACTTTATGCTGACTGGATAGCACGCAACAAAAACATATTTTCACTGTACCTGGGTATACATGCCATTAATAAACAAAACTAAAAACTGAACAGTGGCACAGTGGTGGTTCCTTCCCCACAAAGCCCACACGCAAAAAGATCCCCACAAAGTGCTGGAGTAACTGAGCGGGTCAGGCAGCATCTCTGGAGAACATAGATAAGCAAACTTTATGTCCCACATAGGCTATTTTTCAGGCGACTGCCGGCGACTGTCAGAGTGGAACGCACACACACACATACCACTTCCTTCATCAGCTCATTATGCAGGCAGGGGACAGGGCAAGCGGGGGAAGCGCTGTCTGAATGAAATTAACACGGTGCAAAGCCGATGTGATGCAGACACACACCGCGATGAATAGGAAGCGCTGTAATTCAGACGGTGAAAACACAGTGTACGGTGAGGGTCATGTAAGTCCTTTAAAAGAGGGTGGGGCGGGGGAGAGGGTGGAGAAGGGGCGAGAAGGAGTGGAGACAACTTTTAAGAAGACAGAGATACAGGGCTGTGAAGCTCGGTGGACATTAACATTACCGATCTGTTATCCTTGGTTCTGAAAACTGCTGCTTATGGGTTTTTTTTCGAATGAGCAAATGAAATTCACGGGTCAGCACCGGCTACAACCTACAAGAACCCACAACCAACTTCGACCTCCTGGCAATCCACTACCACTGCACGTACGGCACGAGAATTCTCGCTACTCTCCATGGCGGCTTAATTCTGGTCACCACTCATTTTTCAACATGTTGAAAAATTAGCGGCGATCATAATGAGGTCGCGACTAGTTCCCAGAATGCGGGAACTCCTCACGACCATGAGGGTGACTACCCGGCAACCACCCGTGAACATGTGGCGAATATGTGGCGACTGCATAGTCTCCTGCAGTCCCATAAAAAGTCACCTAAGTGAGACAGGCCCATGAGGTTGTAACCCTTCTTCAGACTCAGAAGAAGGGTCCTGACCTGAAACATCACCTATCTATGTTTTCCAGAGATGCTGCCTGACCTGCTCAGTTACTCCAGCACCTCACGCTTTTTTGCTCAAATTTCCAGCATCTGCAGTTCCTTGCCTTTATGTTGGTTGACCTTCAGTGCGTCTCCCAACACCTATAACATGAGGATTGCTGCCATAGACTAGCAGATACTTGCAACCCAGTGTGGTCAGCTCTTCCAGAGGGATGATCCCAACCTGATTTTGAGGTCAGTATTAATTTTCCAAAAACAAAAGTAATAGTCAACCTCATTAGTTTTATACTGAAATGTTATAATAAGTCTGTATGCTCTCATCTATCTGCCTTTCAAACTGACTCTCCTTCTGTTGTTGATATCGTTTGTGCAATGAATTATGGAAACAGCTTTGTATTAGGGCCATGTCAAGATGATAAATTAGACATAAATGCTTCCTTGGTTAAGAAAAACAAGTAACTGCCAGCAAACTGCTGGAGGAACTCAGTGGATCCAGCAACATAGAAACATAGAAATTAGGTGCAGGAGTAGGCCATTCGGCCCTTCGAGCCTGCACCGCCATTCAATATGATCATGGCTGATCATCCAACTCAGTATCCCGTACCTGCCTTCTCTCCATACCCCCTGATCCCCTTAGCCACAAGGGCCACATCTAACTCCCTCTTAAATATAGCCAATGAACTGGCCTCGACTACCCTTTGTGGCAGAGAGTTCCAGAGATTCACCACTCTCTGTGTGAAAAAAGTTCTTCTCATCTCAGTTTTAAAGGATTTCCCCCTTATCCTTAAGCTGTGACCCCTTGTCCTGGACTTCCCCAACATCGGGAGCAATCTTCCTGCATCTAACCTGTCCAACCCCTTAAGAATTTTGTAAGTTTCTATAAGATCCCCTCTCAGTCTCCTAAATTCTAGAGAGTATAAACCAAGTCTATCCAGTCTTTCTTCATAAGACAGTCCTGACATCCCAGGAATCAGTCTGGTGAACCGTCTCTGCACTCCCTCTATGGCACGAATGTCCTTCCTCAGATTTGGAGACCAAAACTGTACGCAATACTCCAGGTGTGGTCTCACCAAGATCCTGTACAACTGCAGTAGAACCTCCCTGCTCCTATACTCAAATCCTTTTGATTCAGAGATTCAGATTCAGATTCAGATTCAATTTTAATTGTCATTGTCAGTGTACAGTACAGAGACAACAAAATGCATTTAGCATCTCCCTGGAAGAGCGACATAGCAAATGATTTGAATAAATAATAATAAGTGTCCGGGGGGGGGGTGGTGATTGGCAGTCACCGAGGTATGTTGTTGAGTAGAGTGACAGCCGCCGGGAAGAAGCTGTTCCTCGACCTGCTGGTTCGGCAACAGAGAGACCTGTAGCGCCTCCCGGATGGTAGGAGGGTAAACAGTCCATGGTTGGGGTGAGAGCAGTCCTTGGCGATGCTGAGCGCCCTCCGCAGACAGCGCTTGCTTTGGACAGACTCAATGGAGGGGAGCGAGGAACCGGTGATGCGTTGGGCAATTTTCACCACCCTCTGCAATGCCTTCCGGTCGGAGACAGAGCAGTTGCCATACCATACTGTGATGCAGTTGGTAAGGATGCTCTCGATGGTGTGAAAGTTTTGCTATGAAAGTTTAGTTATAAATACAACGTTGATGCACATAATAGCCAAATATCATTAAAATGAAATAATTCTCTAAACATCTGAAAAGATTCTGAGGAACTTGCCTCTCCATTCCCAGCTTGATGTAAGGTTTTGACTCAAATCATGGACAACTCCTGCCCTAACTACCCCCCCACCCCCCCCCACCCCCCCCCCCCCCCCCCCACCCCCCCCCCCACCCCCACAAACACACACACCACACACCACACACACCACACACCCACACACACACACACACACACACACACACACACACACACACACACACACACATAAGCTGCTCTTCCAGCTGAGCTCCTCCAGTAATCTGGAGTTTAGTTGCTACAGATTGCAGCATCTGCACTCTCTCGTGTCTGCCTTTAAATCAAGGCAGTAACAGCCAGCGGGGAAGCTGATGCCCCCAGCGTGTGTGTTCCGTTCCACTGTCACGCCTGATTTTCCCCTCATAAATAAAAAAAAGTATAAATAAAAGATCAGTTCAAAACGCCACAAGAGCATCACTGAAAAAACCACTTACACCTGTCCATGAACCTAAACAGAGAATAAATTACCCACGTTTATAAAACAAAGCATGTTCAGATGGGATTAATGTTCGACCTTCCAAATACCAAACATGTTGGTCATTTAAAAAAAAAATAGTCCTTCAACTTTAACTGATATATAACATTTAATTTATGGTACTTGTTTTAGTTATAAATACAACTTTGATGCACATAATAGCCAAATATCATAAAAATGAAATAATTCTCTAAACATACAGTTGAGAAAGAAATTATGTTTCGAAATGTTATCATCATCAAACTTAAAACCAATATTTTAATCAAAGCTGGCTATCATGGCAATAAACAGCCATAATGCATAAACAAGGACAGAACTATCCAGTGATAAAGGTGAGGTGGGCACAAGACAAACTTACTGCATCTAAGACGACGTTTGTTTAAACGATGCACGCATCCAGGGGCGGGAAGTGTGGGAGTATCATAGTAACATCAGGAGTAGCGCTCAGTCCACATTGTCGATTCCTACATCACAGGTTGGTATCTGAGCTGCAGACTTGCTGAGTGTGACTAGCAACATTAGTAAAACTATCTGCTAATAACTTATTACAATGGGCCGGGGGTGAGGGGAGGGGGAGGGGGGGGGGGGGGGGGGGGGGGGGGGGCATGTTTAAATAATGGGAACAACTATTCGGAATTTATTTTAACAATAGTTGTCTCTCTCAGATTTTTATTTTATTGCTATTTTCCGAATGGTTACCTTCTTCAAAAATTAGCTCTTTGATTTTCTTGGCAGTTTGCTGTGAATCTATCCCTTGTAATGTTTCGACGGTGAACAGTACTTGGAAAGCCAAAGGAAATCTCTCCGAGTATTTTATGTTTTTTTGAGTTTAAAAAGCAGGCTTTGATCAGTCATTATACTAATTCACTCTTTTCCATTTTCACATTTCAGCGGGAAAGTGTAATGTCACTGAAGAGATCAAATCAAGTCCAGCCGCTAGTTCTTGAAAATGTGCCCGCAGTTTCCAAGTCACAGGTAACTTCTCTTCTTTGGGTGAAATATTCTTTAGTACCTTGAGCCCCGTATTGTTAAATGCACTGACTGAGGTCGCTGTCCCGCTCCTCAAGTGGTTTCTCAAGGTAAGTAGCTGGGAAACGGGTAACAACAACAGCTTCCTTTCCAAATAACCAGCTTGGGAAATCATGTAAGGAAGATGCATGCCGTTGGTAGCTTTTATTTCTCATGTTTCTGCCTCATGTACTTTATTAATTGCAGATGAGAGTCTTAATCTGGGCAAGTCTGATCACGAACTATCTCTTCTGTTGTTACAAGCACTGTAGCAAAATATTATCGATGTACCAAAAATACTTTGCGCATATATACATAACAAACACTCATAAGCACACAAACACCAGCACTTGTAGACTAGCCCAAGCTGTCCACTTTATCCCAATACCCCATTCATCAGTAGCATTCCGATTTTCATCTTTTTTGAAATCTGGCCAATTTAGTTTATGAAGTGTACACTGTATTTGCTCCCATCACACTTTCAAACAGTGATTGCAATATTAATATTGCAGTATCGCAAAGCAAGTGACCTGTTCCCATTAAGATAGAGTAGAAACTATCTCAGGTGCTCATTTATATTATAGATGATCGTGATTAGGATTGTCGTGCTTGTTTAGGCTCTTTTTAAGAGTTATCCAATTAGCCCCGTAACCCTGCAATTTTTTTATCTTCATATATTTCTCTAATGCCTATTAAAAATATATATTTTTGGATCTGCTCCAACTATCCTGTCCAATCCTTCTTCTTGTCCGTTCTATCAAAATTGTTAATGTACCCCTTGAATTTTTCCTGCAGTAAATAGAACAACCATAGCTTCTCATGACTGATGCAGGGAGCAGGGATTTAAATTTATGGACCTCTGGGATCTCTTCTGGGGTAGGGGAGACCTGTACAAAAGGGACGGGTTGCACCTTAACTGGAGGGGGACCAACGTTCTGGTAGGCAGGTTTGCTAGTGCTACACGTGTGGGTTTAAACTAAACAGTAGGGGGCAGGGATTGACAAATTGGGAATATAGAGGGAGTTAAAGGCGAAGTGAGTACAGGAAAAGTTGCAAAAGACTCCCGAATTAATTTCGAGAAGGTATAAGAGAGTAAGGTCAGGGTCAATAGTGACCTTGACTGTGAGAGGGGAGGTGAATCCCAAAGTTAAAATGTTGTAGATGAATGCGCAAAGTATAAGAAATAAAGTGGACGAGCTTGAGGCTCAGTTAGACACGGGCAAGTATGATGTTGTGGGAATTACTGAGACATGGCTGCAAGAGGACCAGGGCTGGGAACTGAATATTCAGGGGTATACCTCTATCTAAAAGACAGACAGGTGGGCAGAGGGGGTGGCGTAGCTCTGTTGGTGAGGAATTAAATTCAGTCCCTTGCGAGGGATGACATAGAATCAGGAGATGTAGAGTCAGTTTAGATAGAACTAAGGAATTGTACGGGTCAAAAGACCCTAATGGGACTTATCTCCAGACCCCCAATCAGTAGCCTGGATATAGGGTGCAAGTTGAATCAAGAGTTAAAATTGGCATGTCGTAAAGGTAATGCTACGGTGGTTATGGGTGATTTCAACATGCAGGTAGACTGGGAAAATCAAATTGGTACTGGACCCCAAGAAAGGGAGTTTGTGGAGTGCCTCTGTGATGGGATCTTAGAACAGTTTGTACTGGAGCCTACCAAGGAGAAGGCAATTCTGGATTTCGTGTTGTGTAATGAACTGGATTTGATAAGGGAACTCGAGGTAAAGGAGCCATTAGGAGGTTGTGCCAACATTTGATAAGTTTTAATCTACAATTTGAGAGGGAGAAAGGAAAATCGGAGGTGTCAGTATTACAGTTGAGCAAAGGGGACTATGGAGCCATGAGGGAGGAGCTGGCCAAAGATGACTGGAAAGAGACCCAAGCAGGGATGATAGTGGAACAACATTAACCATATAACCATATAACAAATACAGCATGGAAACAGGCCATCTCGACCCTTCTAGTCCGTGCCGAACACGTATTCTCCCCTAGTCCCATCTACCTGCGCTCAGACCATAACCCTCCATTCCTTTCCCGTCCATATAACTATCCAATTTATTTTTAAATTATATAAACGAACCTGCCTCCACCACCTTCACTGGAAGCTCATTCCACACAGCCACCACTCTCTGAGTAAAGAAGTTCCCCCTCATGTTACCTCTAAACTTCTGTCCCTTAATTCTCAAGTCATGTCCCCTTGTTTGAATCTTCCCTACTTTCAGTGGGAAAAGCTTATCCACATCAACTCTGTCTATCCCTCTCATCATTTTAAAGACCTCTATCAAGTCCCCCCTTAACCTTCTGCGCTCCAAAGAGTAAAGCCCTAACTTGTTCAACCTTTCTCTGCAATTTAGTTGCTGAAACCCAGGCAACATTCTTGTAAATCTCCTCTGTACTCTCTCTATTTTGTTGACATCCTTCCTATAATTAGGCGACCAAAATTGAACACCATAGTCCAGAATTGGCCTCACCAATGCCTTGTACAATTTTAACATTACATCCCAACTTCTATACTCAATGCTCTGAATTATAAAGGCCAGCACACCAAAAGCTTTCTTTATCACCCTATCTACATGAGATTCCACTTTCAGGGAACTGTGCAGTTATTCCCAGATCCCTCTGTTCACCTACATTCTTCAATTCCCTACCATTTACCATGTACATCCTATTTTGATTTGTCCTGCCAAGATGTAGCACCTCACACTTATCACATTAAACTCCATCTGCCATCTTTCAGCCCACTCTTCCAACTGGCATAAATCTCTCTGTAGACTTTGAAAATCTACTTCATTATCCACAACCCCACCTATCTTAGTATCATCTGCATACTTACTAATCCAATTTACCACACCATCATCCAGGTCATTGATGTACATGACAAACAACAGTGGACCCAACACAGATCCCTGTGGCACACCACTAGTCACCTGCCTCCAACCTGACAAACAACCATCCACCATTACTCTCTGGCATTTCCCATTCAGCCATTGTTGAATCCATCTTGCTACTCCACCATTAATACCCAACAATTGAACCTTCTTAACCAACCTTCCATGAGGAACCTTGTCAAAGGCCTTACTGAAGTCCATATATACAACATCCACTGCTTTACCCTCATCAATTTCCCGAGTAACCTCTTCAAAAAATTCACGAAGATTAGTCAAACATGACCTTCCAGGCACAAATCCATGTTGACTGTTCCTAATCAGACCCTGTTTATCCAGATGCTTATATATATTATCTCTAAGTATCCTTTCCATTAATTTGCCCACCACTGACGTCAAACTAACAGGTCTATAATTGCTAGGTTTACTCTTAGACCCCTTTTTAAACAATGGAACAACATGCGCAGTACGCCAATCCTCCGGCACTATTCCCATTTCTAATGACATTTGAAATATTTCTGTCATAGCCCCGGCTATTTCTACACTAACTTCCCTCAATGTCCTAGGGAATATCCTGTCCCTACAATGGCAGGTATTTCTGGGAATAATACAGAAGGTGCAGGATCAGTCCATTCCAAAGAGGAAGAAAGATTCTAAAGGGAGTAAGAGGCGACCGTGGCTGACAAGGGAAGTCAAGGGCAGTATAAATAACTGTATAACATAGCAGAGATGAGCGGGAAGCCAGAGGATTGGGAAACTTTTAAAGAGCAACAGATGATAACCAAAAAGGTGAGGTACGAAGATATGTTAGCCAAGAATATAAAGGAGGACAGTAAAAGCTTCTTTAGGTATGTGAAGAGGAACAATTTAGTTAAGACAAATGTGGGCCCCTTAAAGACAGAAACAGGTAAATGTATTATATGAAACGAGGAAATGACAGAAGAGTTGAACTTTGGTACTTTGGATCTGTCTTCACTAAGGAGGACACAAACAATCTCCCAGCTACAAGTGGCCAGAGGACCTAGGTTGACGGAGGAACTGAAGGAAATTCACATTAGGCAGGAAATGGTGTTGGATAGACTGATGGGACTGAAGGCTGATTAATCCCCAGGGCGCGATGGTCTGCATCCCAGGGTACTTAAGGAAGTTGCTCTAGAAATTGTGGACGCACAGAGGGTAGTTGTGGCCAGTTCATTGGCTATATTTAAGAGGGAGTTAGATGTGGCCCTTGTGGCTAAGGGGATCAGGGGGTATGGAGAGAAGGCAGGTACGGGATACTGAGTTGGATGATCAGCCATGATCATATTGAATGGTGGTGCAGGCTCGAAGGGCCGAATGGCCTACTCCGGCACCTAATTTCTATGTTTCTATGTTTCTATTAGTGATAATTTTCGAATGTTATATAGATTCAAGATCAGTTCCTGTGGATTGGAGGGTAGCTAATGTTATCCCACTTTTTACGAAAGGAGGGAGTGAGAAAACAGGGAATTATAGACCAGTTAACCTGACATCGGTGGTGGGGAAGATGCTGGAGTCAATTATCAAAGATGAAATAGCGGCATATTTGGATAGCAGTAACAGGATCGGTCTGAGTCAGCATGGATATAGGAAGGGAAAATCATGCTTGGCTAATCTTCTGGAATTTTTTGAGGATGTAGCTGGGAAAGTGGACAAGGGAGAGCCAGTGGATGTAATGTATCTGGACTTTCAGAAAGTCTTTGATAAGGTCCCACTTAGGAGATTAGTGAGCAAAATTTGAGCACATGATATTGGGGGGAGGGTACTGATATGGATAGAAAATTGGTTGGCAGACAGGAAACAAAGAGTAGGGATTAATGGGTCCCTTTCAGAATGGCAGGCAGTGACTAGTGGGGTACCGCAAGGCTCGGTGCTGGTACCGCAACTATTTACAATATACATTAATGCTTTAGATGAAGGGATTTAGAGTAACATTAGCAAATTTGCAGATTACATAAAGCTGGGTGGCAGTGTGAACTGTGAGGAGGATGCTATGAGGATGTAGGGTGACTTGGACAGGTTGGGTTAGTCGGCAGATGCATGGCAGATGCAGTTTAATGTGGATACACGTGAGGTTATCCACTTTGGTGGAGAACAGGGGGCAGATTATTATCTGAATGGTGTCAAGTTAGGAAAAAGGGAAGTACAACGAGATCTGGGTGACCTTGTTCGTCAGTCACTGAAAGTAAGCATGCAGGTACAGCAAACAATGAAGAAAGCTAATGACTTGTTGGTCTTCATAACAAGAGGAGTTGAGTATAGGAGCAAAGAGGTCCTTCTGCAGTTGTACAGGGCCCTGGTGAGATCACACCTGGAGTATTGTGTGCAGTTTTGGTCTCAAAATTTGAGGAAGGACATTCTTGCTTTTGAGGGGGTGCAGCGTAGGTTCATAAGGTTAATTCCCGGGATGGCGGGACTGTCATATGTTGAAAGAATGGAGCGACTGAGCTTGTATACACTGGAATTTAGAAGGATGAGAGGGAATCTTATTGAAACATATAAGATTATTAAGTGATTGGACACGCTAGAGGCAGGAAACATGTTCCTGATGTTGGGGGAGTCCAGAACCAGGGGCCACAGTTTAAGAATAAGGGGTAGGCCATTTAGAACGGAGATGAGGCAAAGCTTTTTCACAAAGAGGGTTGTGAATCTGTGGCATTCTCAGCCTCAGAAGGCAGCGGAGGCCAATTCACTGGATGCTTTCAAGAGAGATAGAGATAGCGGAGTCAGGGGATATGGGGAGAAGGCAGGAACGAGGTACTGATTGCGGATGATCGGTCATGATTGTAGTGTATGGCGGTGCTGGCTCGAAGGGCCGAATGGCCTACTCCTGCACCTATTGTCTATTGTCTATTGACTGTCTGCGTAGCTGCTTCTCAGATGTTGTTCTAGTAAATGTTGCTTTCTCTCTTCATGACTCAAAGTGTTGCGCTCCTGAGAAAGCATGGCCATTGATTTCTAACTGTTCAAGATAACAATATATCTATTTTTGATGGAGGAACAGTTCAGCTTGGGTGGGTTACAACCCAGTGATATGAACATTGCTGTTCCCCGTGCCACTCCCTCCCCCCCAGCTCTGGGTACAGCCATATCTTCCACCCCTCCCCTGTCACCATACTCATTTGCCCTCATGTGTAAGCTCATCTACCACCCTGAGTTCGCTATTTACTTTTTTATTCTCTCTCATTCACATTTCCCTCTGTTCCTTTAGAAACATAGAAACATGGAAAATAGGTGCAGGAGTAGGCCCTCCGGCCCTTCGAGCCTGCACCGCCATTCAATATGATCATGGCTGATCATCCACCTCAGTATCCTGTACCTGCCTTCTCTCCATACCCCCTGATCCCTTTAGCCACAAGGGCCACATCTAACTCCCTCTTAAATATAGCCAATGAACTGGCCTCAACTACATTCTGTGGCAGAGAATTCCAGAGATTCACCACTCTGTGTGAAAAATGTGTGACTTCAGATTATAAACAAAAGACTCATGTAATGCAACACGACTATTTCTGAATTATTCTGGTTTGCCTTGTGCTGTGAGATTGTAAAGTGTTTAACCTATGCAGAGGCAGCAGTTATTGATGGATAAGCGACAAATGTTATGGTGCAGTGTGGCCTAGGAATTGTCATGAGTGAAGCATTTGTATGCCAGCTGAAAATTGAATGAAACCGCTACTCAATGCTTCTGGATGGTATTCCTTATCTGCAAGATCTATGATCTAGCATTATTACATTATGAACAAATTTTAGTCCCAACAGTTGCTTTTGTTTCTTGTGCAGAAAACAGCTGAGTTGTTAAAAGTCAAACTAGTGTGTTTCATTTGCATGTGTGGCACAGGTTGTGAAACATTAATAGTGGAGTCAGATTTCATGCTGTGGAACACAATTATCATTTGTGTTTATTATGACAAAACAGCTTTCAGAAAGGTTTTGAGAAAGGAATCTCAGCCACTGCATTCAATGTGGTCTCGATGTGGTCCCCTTTATATTGACGAGACCATGCATAGAAGAGGCAACAATTTCATGAAGCTTGCTCTCTATATGCCAAGGTCTGTTGGATCTCCCAGTTGCTAACTATTGTAACTCCCCATCTCATTCCCACACTGACTTTTTGTCCTTGGCCTCCTCCATTGCTGGAGTGAAACCAGACACAAACAGGAAGAACAACATCTCAAATTCTGCTTGGGTAGCTTACAACAGTACGAACACTGAATTCTCCAATTTCAAGTAGTTCTCCCCCATATAGACATAAAAACATGGAAACATAGAAAATAGGTGTAGGAGTAGGCCATTCGGCCCTTCGAGCCTGCACCGCCATTCAATATGATCATGGCTGATCTTCCAACTCAGTATCCAGTACCTGCCTTCTCTCCATACCCCCTGATTCCTTTAGCCACAAGGGCCACATCTAACTCTCTCTTAAATATAGCCAATGAACTGGCCTCAACTACCTTCTGTGGCAGAGAATGCCACAGATTCACCACTCTCTGTGTGAAAAATGTTTTCCCCCTTATCCTTGAACTGTGACCTCTTTTTCTGGACTTCCCCAACATCGGGAACAATCTTCCTGCATCTAGCCAATGAAAGAAATCTGGCAGGGAACATAAAAACTGACTGCAAAAGCTTTTATAGATATGTCAAGAGAAAAAGATTAGTTAAAACAAATGTAGGTCCCCTGCAGTCAGAAACAGGTGAATTGATCATGGGGAACAAGGACATGGCAGACCAATTGAATAACTACTTTGGTTCTGTCTTCACTAAGGAAGACATAAATAATCTGCCAGAAATAGCAGGGGACCGGGTGTCAAATGAGGGAGGAACTGAGTGAAATCCAGGTTAGCCGGGAAGTGGTGTTAGGTAAATTGAATGGATTAAAGGCCGATAAATCCCCAGGGCCAGATAGGCTGCATCCCAGAGTACTTAAGGAAGTAGCCCCAGAAATAGTGGATGCATTTGTGATAATTTTTCAAAACTCTTTAGATTCTGGAGTAGTTCCTGAGGATTGGAGGGTAGCTAATGTAACCCCACTTTTTAAAAAGGGAGGGAGAGAGAAAACAGGGAATTACAGACCAGTTAGTCTAACGTCGGTAGTGGGGAAACTGCTAGAATCAGTTATTAAAGATGGGATAGCAGCACATTTGGAAAGTGGTGAAATCATTGGACAAAGTCAGCATGGATTTATGAAAAGTAAATCATGTCTGACAAATCTTATAGGATTTTTCGAGGATGTAACTAGTAGTGGATAAGGGAGAACCAGTGTTATATCTGGACTTTCAGAAGGCTTTCGACAAGGTCCCACATAAGAGATTAGTATACAAACTTAAAGCACACGGTATTGGGGGTTCAGTATTGATGTGGATAGAGAACTGGCTGGCAGACAGGAAGCAAAGAGTAGGAGTAAACGGGTCCTTTCACAATGGCAGGCAGTGGCTAGTGGGGTACCGCAAGGCTCAGTGCTGGGACCCCAGCTATTTACCATATATATTAATGATTTGGACGAGGGAATTGAATGCAACATCTCCAAGTATGCGGATGACACGAAGCTGGGGGGTAGTGTTAGCTGTGAAGAGGATGCTAGGAGGCTGCAAGGTGACTTGGATAGGCTGGGTGAGTGGGCAAATGCATGGCAGATGCAGTATAATGTGGATAAATGTGAGGTCATCCACTTTGGTGGCAAAAACAGGAAAGTAGACTATTATCTGAATGGTGGCCGATTAGGAAAGGGGGAGATGCAGCGAGACCTGGGTGTCATGGTACACCAGTCATTAAAAATAGGCATGCAGGTGCAGCGAGCAGTGAACAAAGTGAATGGTATGTTAGCATTCATAGCAAAAGGATTTGAGTATAGGAGCAGGGAGGTTCTACTGCAGTTGTACCGGGTCTTGGTGAGACCACACCTGGAGTATTGCGTACAGTTTTGGTCTCCAAATCTGAGGAAAGGACATTATTGCCATAGAGGGAGTACAGAGAAGGTTCACCAGACTGATTCCTGGGATGTCAGGACTGTCTTATGAAGAAAGACTGGATAGACTCGGTTTGTACTCGCTAGAATTTAGAAGATTGAGGGGGGGATCTTATAGAAACTTACAAAATTCTTAAGGGGTTGGACAGGCTAGATGCAGGAAGGTTGTTTCCGATGTTGGGGAAGTCCTGAACTAGGGGTCACAGTTTAAGGATAAGGGGGAAATCTTTTAGGATTGAGATGAGGAAAACATTTTTCACACAGAGAGTGGTGAATCTCTGGAATTCTCTGCCACAGAAGGTAGTTGAGGCCAGTTCATTGGCTATATTTAAGAGGGAGTTAGATGTGGCCCTTGTGGCTAAAGAGATCAGGGGGTATGGAGAAAGAAGGCAGGTACAGGATACTGAGTTGGATGATCAGCCATGATCATATTGAATGGCGGTGCAGGCTCGAAGGGCCGAATGGCCTACTCCTGCACCTATTTTCTACGTTTCTATGTTTCTAGCCTGTCCAACCCCTTAAGAATTTTGTAAGTTTCTATAAGATCCCCCCTCAATCTTCTAAATTCTAGCGAGTTCAAACCGAGTCTATCCAGTCTTTCTTCATATGAAAATCCTGAAATCCCAGGAATCAGTCTGGTGAACCTTCTCTGTACTCCCTCTATGGCAAGAATGTCTTTCCTCAGATTAGGAGACCAAAACTGTACGCAATACTCCAGGTGTGTTCTCACCAAGATCCTGTACAACTGCAGTAGAACCTCCCTGCTCCTATACTCAAATCCTTTTGCTATGAATGCTAACATACCATTCGCTTTCTTCACTGGCTGCTGCACCTGCATGCCTACTTTCAATGACTGGTGTACCATGACACCCAGGTCTCGTTGCATCTCCCATTTTCCTAATTGGCCACCATCTCCTCTCTATTTCCCCCAACTCCATCCCCTCCTGGTGCACACCTGTTTCTCCCACCACACCAATCACCCTGCATTTCTCCCTATCTCTAGTAACATGTTTTCTTTATTCCCTCCTTCTACTCCCTCCTGTCCCCTTCCACCCATCTGCCTCCCTCTGGATTTACATCTCACTCCTCCTCTTCTTTTCTTATCTGATTCCCTTTTGTCTCCTTTTCATGCCAAATATTTGTCCCTCTCACCTGTATCCACCTATTACTTGTCAAACTATACCCTACCCCCAACCTCTCTTTTCCAGCCTTCTTTCCCCTACTCCATCAGTCTGAAGAAGAGTCCCGACCTGAGATGTTGTCTGTCTATTCCCTCCATGGTTGCTGTCCGACCCACTGAGTTCCTCCAGTGCTGTGTATTTTGCTCAAGATTCCAGCATCTGCCGTTTCTAGTGTCTTGGATTATAGAAGGTTTTAATGATTTCAAATCTTTGATGTCAATATTTGAAAATATTTGTATTTCACATTGAATTATCAAAATAATTTTTTTCGCGCAGAGAGTTGTGAGTGTGGAATTCTCTGCCTCAGAGGGCGGTGGAGGCAGGTTCTCTGGATACTTTCAAGAGAGAGCTAGATAGGGCTCTTAATGATAGCGGAGTCAGGGGATATGGGGAGCAGGCAGGAACGGGGTACTGATTGGGGACGTTCAGCCATGACAACATTGAATGGTGGTGCTGGCTCGAAGGGCCGAATGGCCTCCTCCTGCACCTAATGTCTATTGTCTATAATAAACCTGCTTTATTAAAATCATTTTTACATAAGCATTGAGCACAATGCTATTGGGTGTTGGAACAAAGGTGTACGTTTATGTTACAAAATTATGAAATCTATTTGCAAAGAGCTTGTTTCTGTTGTTCTGCATATGGAATGTAGAGGGATCATCCATGAGGTCATGAAACCGGGTAAATTAGGACAGAATAGTTAAATAGTGACAGCATTGTATTACGAAAACTAAGAACTGTTAATCACCGCCATTGTTGTTTTTTTAATCCTCTTCTTTATTTTCAAACCTATTGTTAACTTCCTTCCATCATTACTAGAGAGTATTCTAAGAGATAACATATACATGCATTTACAGTAGACGGACAAGGCCTAATAAGAAATAGTCAGCATTGTTTTGTACATGGGAGGTCATATGTCATGAATCGAGCTGAGTTTTTTGATGATGTGACCAAAAAGGTCGATGAGGGCAGAGCTGTGGATGTTGTATATATGGAGTTCAGCAAAGCAGTGTACAAATTTGTGAGAGGAATGGATCGATCGGATAAACGCAGTGTCTCTCGCCTAGCGTTGGGGAATCATGAACCAGAGGGCATAGGTTTAAGGTGAGAGGGAAACATTTAAGAGGAACGGTGGCACAGCGGTAGAGTTGCTGCCTTACAGCGCTTGCAGAAGCCGAGACCAGGGTTTGATTTTGACCACTGGGTGCTGTCTGTACAGAGTTTCTACTTTCTCCCCATGACCGAGTGGGTTTTCTCTGAGATCTCTGGTTTCCTCCCAGAGCAGATGCTAGTTTTTTGAGAAAAACATTTTTCACACAGAGAGTGGTGAATCTCTGGAACTCTCTGCCACAGAGGGTAGTTGAGGCCAGTTCATTGGCTATATTTAAGAGGGAGTTAGATGTGGCCCTTGTGGCTAAAGGGATCAGGGGGTATGGAGAGAAGGCAGGTACGGGATACTGAGTTGGATGATCAGCCATGATCATATTGAATGGCGGTGCAGGCTCCAAGGGCCAAATGGCCTACTCCTGCACCTATTTTCTATGTATCTATGAACCTGAGGGGTAACTTGTTTACACAGAGGGTGGTGGGTATATGGAACCAACTGCCGAAGGAAGTAGTTGAGGCAGGTGCTATCGTAAAGTTAGACGGGTACATGGATAGGATAGATTTAAAGGGATATGGGCCCAACACAGGCAAGTGGGACTAGTATAGATGGGATATGTTGGTCGGAGTGGGCAAGTTGGGCTGATGGGCCTGTTTCCAAGCTGTATGACTATGACTCTCTACAACCTCCTCCAGTTCCCTAAATTGGTGTCTGTGTTCCTTAATTCTGTTTTTTTTTAAATAAATAGGTGCAGGAGGAGGCCATTCGGCCCTTCAAGCCAGCACCGCCATTCATTGTGATCATTGCTGATTGTTCCCAATCAATAATCCGTGCCTGCCTTCTGTCCATATCCCTTGATTCCACTAGCCCCTAGAGCTCTATCTAACTCTCTCTTAAATCCATCTGTGGCAGGGAATTCCACAAATTCACAACGCTCTGGGTGAAAAAGTTTTTTTCTCACCTCAGTCTTAAATGGCCTCCCCTTTATTCTAAGACTGTGGCCCCTGGTTCTGGACTTGCCCAACAATTGGAACATTTTTCCTGCATCTAGCTTGTCCAGTCCTTTTATCATTTTATATGTTTCTATAAGATCCCCCCTCATAACTTCAGTGAATACAAGCCTAGTCTTTTCACTCTTTCCTCATATGACAGTCCCGCCATCCCAGGGATTAATCTCGTGAACCTACGCTGCACTGCCTCAGTCACAAGGATGTCCTTCCTCAAATTAGGAGACCAAAACTGTACACAATACTCCAGATGTGGTCTCACCAGAGCCCTATACAACTGCCGGAGAACCTCTCTACTTCTATACTGAAATCCTCTTGTTATGCTTTCTCCCATTGGTCTGATTTAAATCCTGTAGTAACAACACAAAATCCTGGAAATTCACTGCACATCAGGTGGAATCATTGAGCATTTCTTTACTTTTGTACTGCTGTCTGAGACGTTTTTAAGTGCTGTAATGTTCAACTGCATATCTCTCACCTGCTGCATCACTCGATTTTTTTCTCCATCTCTCAAGAATGCACCTTGTAACCTACTATTTAGCCACTTTCTGATAAACTGTCCTCACGGCCTAGTTCAAATTTTTATCTTCTGGTTTATTGCATTGATAATGCTATATAAAAGCAAGCTGTTGTACATTGAAGATTTAGTCGTCCTAATTGCTATTACAGTGCAAGAACATCAGGAGTGTTTATTTTTCCACCGCCATATTAGCTTTAGCTATTAGCTTTGCTTCAGGATAGAAATTTGTTTTTTTATTATGACTTCCTGCTTATCATTGGGAGGATTCTTCATGTCAAATAGTTTGACTTTTCACCAATAAACTGATTATTTCCTTGTATTCTTCCTTGTACCTTGTATGTATAACTTTGTTTAGAGATACAGCATATAAACAGACCCCATCGGCCCACCAAGTCCACACCGACTACTGATCACCCATTCACACTAGATCTATGTTATTCTTAGAGCTCTTAAAGGTAGCAGAGTCAAGGGATATGGGGAGACGGCAAGAACGGGGTACTGATTGTGGATGATCAGCCATGATCACATTGATTCAAAGTTTTCATTCATCCATTCATTCATCATCATTCATTCATTCATTCATTCATTCATTGAATGGCGGTGCTGGATTGAATTGCCGAATGGCCTCCTCCTGCACCTATTGTCTATTGTTATCCCGCTTTCTTATCGGCTCCATACACACTAAGGACAATTTACAAAGGCAATTAATCTCCAAACCCACACTCCTTGGGATGTGGGAGGAAATCAGTGCACCTGGAGGAAACGCTCGGGGTCACAGGAAGAAGGCGCAAACGCAACCCACACAGCACCCAACGTCGGGATCGAACCCAGGACTCTGGCACTGTGAGGTAGCAGCTCAACCAGCTTCATTTCTGTGCCGCACACACACGCTGGACAATGGGAGTGAAGTCAGAGAGTGAAAGAGTTGTACAGTACAGAACAAGGCCATTCTGTTGTGGTTCAATGTACTTGAACAGATAAAAATGCAAATAAAATTACTAATCAAGCAGTACAATCTTTATTTGGCCAGGCGGGTGTGGTAAACTCTTTACTGTATGCAGATTACAGACTATACAGTTCTCATCCCCACCCAAAGAGGCAATATATATACTCCAATAATCAATGATTCAGCAATACCTTATCTACAGAGCATAGTACAGCCTCTTGCTTCTAAAGATTGACAGGTTCTTCTGACAAAGGAAGATTTAGCCATATATGGTTATATGAGAAGGCTATATTTCTGCAGAACAAGCATTTTGTTTTTTTTTCTACTTATGACACGCATTATAATCTTATAGAGCAAGGGTTAGTGCCAAGAATCTGAATATCTCTAAATGTTTATATTATAGAGGAGACCTTCATGAAGCTGTGCTTGTTAGCTCGCTTTTGTTATTGGAAAATGAACATCAACAGTTTGTTAGCCTTGTTAGTGTACTGAAAGCAAAGGTTAGTGCATTTTGCTGGCTTCGCAATTGAATAGAAGAAGGTGACAGCTTGTCTTATTTTCAGCTGAATCCATTTTGTAAGTATAAATCTTTTTTAACTTCCACCTTCCTTCCTTTTAATCAGTTTATGATAACATTCCCAATCCCCGGTAGGTACATAATGGTCGCAAGCAGTTAACAATACATTTTTAGAGCGATGATTAATAAAATTATGAAGTGTAATATAGTATTCCAAAGTCCATCAAGCCAACTGAATGGCCAGCATCTCCCATTTTACTTCATTGTACGCATGCATGTCACTGTCAACCTTATGGATTTTCACGATTTCACATGGGAAATGTGGGTAGCAAGGTCATTATATTAGAGGATTCATCAGGGATCTAGGCACAACACTCTTCTTATTATAATACAGGTTCCTCTTTGTTGATCTTTATGATCAAACTTATTTCATAGTAAGAAAGATTTTTAATATACTATAGTTGTAAAACAGTTAACATGATTACGTACAAAAATGATCAAGCATTGAGAAAGGAGCTGTCAACTATCTTTGTGCAGAGTTTATATAAAAAATGAAGAGTAATATTTAGAATTCATACGTTTCAGTCTGTTACCGTTAACTCTTATACAAATTTCCCCTTTAATTGCTTCATGCCATTTATCCATGACTGTGGGATCTGCAGATTAGTTTATAGCTTCTTTAAGAGATTAACATCCATAAGATCAATGTTACAAGATACCATGAACTAGAAGCATTACGTGTCTGATTGTAATTTGGTTTTGAATCTGTCCTTGAGCTCGTAAGGGGTTATGGCATAAACCCAAAATCATAATCAGATAAAGAAGCTTGTTTACCTTACAGCAGCTAGTTCACTGCTTAACATTCTATAATTGTAGTCCTTCGCTGTTACAGCGTGTAAGCAGGCTGGCATGTTATTCCACCACTGCTGGCAAAGCCACTGAACAATAGGCTATCGGTCTTTATGCAGGTATATGGGGTAAAAGGCTGAACATAGTTCAATTACTGTAAAGGTGTCGGCTTCTGTCATTATGGATGACAGAATAATACGTCTTTATGTCTTCACACTTTCGGGATCTATTACACAGACTTTGCATTTTCACTGATAGTGCTCAATGCAATAAAGACAATCATGTCAAGCATAAAGACTATAGCTATCCCTTCTTCAGCCTCTGTGGCCAATATTGTTTTAATTCATGGCAAAGCAGCTCCCCTTTTTTATAGTCAGTTTATGTTCAGGGGCTGAATACACTCATCCCACATGATTCTTATGCTTTGCCCATAGTTCGTCGGGTACTGGGACCAGAGCCATAGTAGGCAGATCCTCAGTAGGCAGCTGTTGCTTTTCATAGTGTCCCATTCCTTTCTGACTCATGTGATCTTTCCTTCTGTGTCATTGGCAACTTTAAAACATGAATTGTCTGTTTGTCCTTCAGCCATTAATCATTTTTCCTACTTCTTTCGCTGTTGCTGGAAGTCGAGTAGTTATGGTTAAATGTGACTCAGAGGTGTCTCTCATTTCATATCAATCCCTTCGGTTTTATTATTAATCCCGGGACCCCAAAGAACAAATAAGGGGTCACTGTGAATTGTTCAAGTTTATTCAACCAGGGGGGGACTCGTTCCAAGTATTGGGGATTATGGAGGCATGTATATAATTCAGTGCAGTGCGTTCACTTATGTTCATGGCTGGATTTAACAAGATACTGTAAATACGGGGCTTTTTATTATTTGTGTGCATGGCTTCCTTTTACTTCCAGTCTTGCAGGCGGACATCCAAATTCATAATTCCTTTTTCCAGTTTCCAATTATTTCACAATAAATTTGGTGTATCCAATGAGGATTATTTTCGCCCTTCACTGTAGGTAGGTCATTGCAATAAACATCTTAAACATAGTATTTAATTTCCCTTGTGCTGACACTCCTGATCCCTCCTGCAACTGGGATAGAGAGGCATGGGGGTCAATGTCCCAAAGAGAGTCTGTCCATTAGACTGTGTGAGTTGAAGGGTTTGCGGTGACATGGAAACATAGAAAATAGGTGCAGGAGTAGGCCATTCGGCCCTTTGAGCCTGCACCGCCATTCAATATGATCATGGCTGATCATCCAACTCAGTATCCCGTACGTGCCTTCTCTCCATACCCCCTGATCCCTTTAGCCACAAGGGCCACATCTAACTCCCCCTTAAATATAGCCAATGAACTGGCCTCAACTACCTTCTGTGGCAGAGAATTCCAGAGATTCACCACTCTCTGTGTGAAATATGATTTTCTCATCTCAGTCCTAAAAGATTTCCCCCTTATCCTTAAACTGTGACCCCTTGTTCTGGACTTCCCCAACATCGGGAACAATCTTCCAGCATCTAGCCTGTCCAAACCCCTTAAGAATTTTGTAAGTTTCTATAAGATCCCCCCTCAATCTTCTAAATTCTAGCAAGTACAAGCCAAGTCTATCCAATCTTTCTTCATATGAAAGTCCTGACATCCCAGGAATCAGTCTGGTGAACCTTCTTTGTACTCCCTCTATGGGAAGAATGTCTTTCCTCAGATTAGGGGACCAAAACTGTACACAATACTCCAGGTGTGGTCTCACCAAGACCCTGTACAACTGCAGTAGAACCTCCCTGCTCCTATACTCAAATCCTTTTGCTATGAATGCTAACATACCATTCGCTTTTCTCAAGATTCAAGATTCAAGATTCAAGATTCAATTTAATTGTCATTTGGACCCCTTGAGGTCCAAACGAAATGACGTTTCTGCAGCCATACATTACAAACAAATAGACCCAAGACACAACATAATTTACATAAACATCCATCACATCGCTGTGAAGGAAGGCCAAAAAAACTTATCTCTCCACTGCACTCTCCCCCCCGATGCCAGAGTCAAAGTCAAAGCCCCCGGCTGGCGATGGCGATTGTCCCGCGGCCATTAAAGCCACGCCGGGTGATGCAAGGTCGCATACCGGGTTCTTGATGTTAGAGACCCCGGCGTGCGCTCGCAGAGTCCCGCGGCCATTCCAGCCGCGCGGGGCGGTGCTGTAAGGCCCCGCTCCAGGAGCTCTTCGACCCCGCAACTCGGGCGGGAGAAGTCGCCGTTGCGAGAGCCCTGAAAAGCGGTCTCCCTCCAGGGACCCGCGGGCTCCCGGTGCCGCCGTCCGCCAGACCCGCAGTTGCAGCCTCCGAATCTCCGGAGGTCGGGCCGCAGCAGCAGCAGCGCTCCACCACCGCTCCACCCGCTCTGGACTCGGCCAGCTCCGCGACGGTGAGGTGAGTCGTCGGCACCAGAGTCCCCGGTCTTCCTGTTGGAGGCCGCTCCTCGTTGCAGCCCCAACGACAACGGAGACCCGACAAAGAAAAGGTCAGGTCTCCCGTGCAGGGAGAGATTTAAAAGTTACCCCCCCCCTCCCCCCCCCCTTCCACCCCCCCCCCCCCCCCCACACACACCCCAACAAAAAATAAAAAAAACTACATAGAAGCATAGACAAAAAATAATAAAAACGCGGACGGGCTGCAGAGTTGCGCGCGCCACCTACCGCTTCTTCACTGCCTGCTGCACCTGCATGCCTACTTTCAATGACTGGTGTACCATGACACCCAGGTCTCGTTGCATCTCCCCTTTTCCTAATCGGCCACTATTCAGATAATAGTCTACTTTCCTGTTTTTGCCACCAAAGTGAATAACCTCACATTTATCCACATGCATGTGACAGATGCATAGACAATAATAATTCTCTCGAATGGTACCCAGATGTCCTAATCCTCTTGAGTCCCTGGAACCGAGACCTAACCCTCTGAGATTTAATAGATGCATTGCGATTTGTGTTTTGTGAGCTCAGTTTTGAGCAGGGAACTTTGGACCCAGACTGAGCTGGTGGTCCTGTTTGTAGACCATCGACTCCAGTGGTGAAGTGGTCACTGATGGAGACACTAGAGACTGCAGACGCTGAAACTGGAGTGAAAAATCAAACTACTGGAGGAACTCAGCAGGCCAGGCAGCATCTGTGGAGGGAAATAAGTCTGAAGAAATGTCCACCCCCAAAATCTTGTCTACTCATTTCTCTCCACAGAACCTGCTTGACCTGTTTAGTTCCTCCAGCAGTTTTTTCGTTTGTTTTGTTTTAGGGGCCAGTGTGATAGCAGACCTGAAACACCTTCTGACCATTGAGGTGTAAAGACTAGGTGAGCAAAGCTAAGTGTGAATACATCCTTGTATAGCTTTGAGTAGACTTGATGGGCTGAATGGCCTAATTCTGCTCCTATAACCTATGTACTTGACAATGGAGAACAAGAGTCCTGGGGAGCACAGCAGCCCAGATTATTGTCTGTGGGAGTACATAATCGGCACCTCCAAGGACATGTGTGGTAGCAACACATTGCAGGGTGCTTCACATAAGCATGAGCTAGTAAAATGAATGGTGGATCGATGAGGGGATGTTGGGAGGCAACACCAAAGGTTTATGACAAGGAAGTGGGTTTTTAAATATGAGGGTGACTGAAAAGCACCAATAAGCTCATGTTGTTTTTTTTAAACCATGAGGGATCAGTCCTTTGAGAGAAAACAATTACAACCAGTCGCTTCCAGTGAACAGGCAGGCAACTGCTGCAAACAAGAACTCTGAAAATGTGTTGAAAAATCTTTCCGATTTAAAATTGAATAGGAATTACATCAATATAATCACTTGCAACAAGGGCAGAGTCCCCCTAGTCCTCACCTTTCACCCCACCAGCCAGCAAATACAACACATAATCCTCCGCCATTTCCGCCACCTCCAACGTGACCCCACCACTCGCCACATCTTCCCATCTCCCCCCATGTCTGCCTTCCGCAAAGACCGCTCCCTCCGCAACTCCCTTGTCAATTCTTCCCTTCCCTCCCGTACCACCCCCTCCCCGGGTACTTTCCGTTGCAACCGCAAGAAATGCAACACCTGTCCCTTCACCTCCCCCCTCGACTCCATTCAAGGACCCAAGCAGTCGTTCCAGGTGCGACAAAGGTTCACCTGTATCTCCTCCAACCTCATCTACTGCATCCGCTGCTCTAGATGTCAGCTGATTTACATCGGGGAGACTAAGCCGAGGTTGGGCGATCGTTTCGCCGAACACCTCCGCTCAGTCCGCAATAACCTACCTGAACTCCTGGTGGCTCAGCATTTCAACTCCCCCTCCCATTCCCAATCCAACCTCTCTGTCCTGGGTCTCCTCCATTGCCAGAGTGAGCAACACCTCAAATTGGAGGAACAGCACCTCATATTCCGCCTGGGTTGCTTGCGTCCGAATGGCATGAACATTGAATTCTCCCAATTTTGCTAGCCCTTGCTGTCTCCTCCCCTTCCATAACCCTCGAGCTGTCTCCTCCCATCCCCCCGCCCTCGGGCTCCTCCTGCTCCCTTTTTCCTTCCTTCTCCCCCCCACCCCCCATCAGTCTGAAGAAAGGTTTTGGCCCGAAACGTCGCCTATTTCCTTCGCTCCATAGTTGCTGCTGCACCCGCTGTGTTTCTCCAGCATTTTTGTGTAACTTCGATCTTCCAGCATCTGCAGTTCCTTCTTGAACAATATAATCTATTTGTTCATATGCATTTCTCATTGCTTGTCTCAATTGAAGCTACTTTCTCAGCAAGTAAGAAGTGTGCGTTGGGAGAATGATTTGAATGCAACTGTGTGTAGATCACCAGAAAGTGAACTTAATACAGTTGTTAATAGAATATAGTACAACTATTCAGTCTGAAGAAGGGTTTCAACCCGAAACGTTACCTATCTCCTTCGCTCCATACTGCTCATGCTGCTGCACCCGCTAAGTTTCTCCAGCATTTTTGTGTACCCACAGTACAACTATATCTGTGTCCCTACCAACATCATTACAAATTCTTTGTAATTCTACATCATTAATTGTGTAGGCTATTTGGTTCATTTGGTCAATGCTCTGCAATCCTCATCCCACCATAGTTCATTTCACTCACTTCCACAAATCCTGTAATTCTATTCTCTCCCATGCACTATTTGAGATTGCCTTTGCTGTTGGCCCCAAGCATTTCAGCGGTAGTGATTAATATATTGTATTTATAGCCCTTTGGTTTGACTTCACCACAACTAAAAGCAACCTCATTACATCTATGCTTTCAAACACGGTCGTACGATACCAAAATCCTCTCATTCTTGGCT
Source organism: Leucoraja erinaceus (assembly GCF_028641065.1). Taxonomy (NCBI): domain Eukaryota; kingdom Metazoa; phylum Chordata; class Chondrichthyes; order Rajiformes; family Rajidae; genus Leucoraja; species Leucoraja erinaceus. Next base: position 94,027,330 of record NC_073380.1, on the reverse strand, counting down.
CTTCCTGATGTGTTTTGAAGGAGTAACATTCTATAAAATGTGAAGAGCGTGGTCTTGCAAAGGGTCTTTCATCACCAGGGCACAAGATTCCCGATTTCCGTACCTCTGTACTGCCTATCGCTCACAGCCATTTCCAGGCATCGGGTGGAAATCTCACCAGGGTGGTCACAAGATAGGGCAGGATGGGTATTTACAGGGAGGGTGGTGTGAACATGTTCAACAAATTTGACAATTTGTATTTGGCAAACTGCTTCACCTCCTTCCTTCGTAGATTATGAGGTTGTGCGCAGATCCAACCAAAACAAGCAACCTGTCTTCTGTTAACAATACAGTATTGGAGTCTGATTTCCACATTAAAAAGGGCTTGCCCGCTGAATCCAGCAGGGAGCATTGGACATCATTTGGGTCCATGTTCGGACAAGATGAGAGAGCAAGGTGGACCCCAATTTGTAGCTCACATCAGTCTGAAGAAGGGGTTCGGCCCCAAACGTTGCCTATTTCCTTCACTCCATAGATGCTGCTGCACCCACTGAGTTTCTCCAGCATTTTTGTCTACCTTTGTAGCTTTTACTGATCAATTAACAGCCAGCAAAAGTATTCAACCCTGATTCTCGGAGGTATGTACATGTGAATTGCACCTAGGGCACCAACAGCCATGGCCTGAGTCTGGTCCACCAGTCTCCCAAAAGCCACAACAATCACCTATCATCAGCATCAATTTTGCAACGACTGCTCTAAATGTTAAACTTGTTGCTAACACCCAGGCGCCTTGAATCAAATAAAGAAGGTGCTTTGTTTTCATGTGTTCTATATTATGTCTGTGTACTGCCAACCTTAGCACTTCCTGAAGGCTTTTAGCACATTTTCCATAAGATACCTTGGAGGTTTAGCATCAAAAGCATTTGCTTACTTTGATGCAGTTAACATGGGACTGGGCTGGTGTAATTAGGCCAGGTCTAATCACCCAACAGTTTAATTGAGTAGGCGTCATAAATATGTTTCCTTGTTTTACCATCGTTGTTACCCTTAATAGCCTTTATCTCGACAATTAGGATTATTGTTGATAAACATGGTTTGATTGAAAAGAAGGCTATATTATTAAAGTAAAAAATGACAGGCAAATAAGTAATAGCTTGGATGTTTAGTACATTCATGTGTTTAAGTGGGAAAGCATCCTGTGAGTTCATAGGCTTGCTTTCCAAATGGGTTCTATGCCGTTCTTAAATCTCTCTATGGTCTAAATTGTGATTATATGCTTTTCCACTTGCTGTTTATTTTAACATTGTTTTAGACAATAGACAATAGACAATAGTTGCATGAGTAGGCCAGCACCGCCATTCAATGTGATCATGGCTGATCATCCCCAATCAGCATCCCGTTCCTGCCTCCTCCCCATATCCCCTGACTCCGTTATCTTTAAGAGCCCTATCTAGCTCTCTCTTGAAAGTATCCAGAGAACCGGCCTCCACTGCCCTCTGAGGCAGAGAATTCCACAGACTCACAACTCTCTGTGTGAAAAAGCGTTTCCTCATCTAAGTTCTAAATGGCTTACCCCTTATTCTTAAACTGTGGCCCTTGGTTCTGGACTCACCCAACATCAGGAACATGTTTCCTGCCTCTAGCGTGTCCAAACCCTTAATAATCTTATGTTTCAATAAGATCCCCTCTTATCCTTCAGAGTATACAAGCACAGCCGCTCCATTCTCTCAGCATAAGAGAGATATATTTTAGCATATATTCAGCATATTTTACTGGCATTGAAAGAAAAATGAAATACCATACATATGTTAATGAAAAAACTCTGTATTAATGTGTTAATGTGTCCATATGATATATGTGTATGCAACTTTAACAAAGGTGTTAACTTGTTAAAAAGGCATTGACACATTTTACCATTAATTCCACACAGTGTGACTTCAATGCAAAATGATCATCAAGACAACATTATCAGATGGTTGTAATTTTTCAGTAAAGTCAGTGCGCGTGAGAAATGTTCAGTGGGTCAGGCAGCATCTGTGGGGGTGAGATAGGGAGAGACAGCGATAACAGTTCAGGTCAATGTTCTTTCATTAATGTTGTGTTTTGGATTTAGAAAGGTGATTTAGAAAGGTTTCTTCATTTCCTTCAGTGTATATCTTTCTCCTAGAGCACTGTACAAGACATTGATACTGTTCCTGTGCAGCAAAGCTCTGGATACTAACAAGATAATGGAATACTAATGTGCATCCAAGCCTTGATGATGTGGTATCAGGAAGGCAATGTTTAAGTTTCCCATGTTATCGTTACATTTTCCATTCTCCGTGATGGTGGCAGAGGTGAAGGAAGGAAATCCCATTGATATAGAGAGACCCAGCCATTTGGCCCACCGAGTCCACACTGATCATCAACTATGGATAACCTAATCCAACTAAGGAGCAATTTACAGCTACCTATTAACCTTCCAGTCCTACACGGTCATAGGGAAAACATCCAAACCCCACACAGATAGAACCTGGGGTCAGGATCGAACCGGGATCTTTGACACTGTGAGGCAGGGGCTCTGCAAGCTACAGCATCGAGCCTAACCCAGGTGCAACTGCTAAACGTGGTGAATTGGTTCAGTAGATTGCACATATGCAGCCCAAATGATAAAAGGTTGAATATGCTGTTTAATTTCAAAGAGCATGATGTAAGCAAACTGATTTATCATCGATGGTGTTTTAGGGGTTCTTTAAGCTGTATTCATCCAAAGGTATGATGACTGTTCAATTAAGCCCTTCATTTGAGCCCTGCTCCTGCCAGTGAAGTTATAAGGTTCATACATTGCTAATGAATCATGTAGTCATGAATTCATAAGTTATAGGAGCAGAGTAAAGCCATTGAGCCCATCACGTTTACTCCGCCATTCAGTCATGGCTGATATATCATTCCCTCTCAACCCCATTCTCCTGCCTTCTCCCCATAACCCCTGACACCCCTACTAATCAAAGATAAGCAACTTGTCAGAGTATTTCCACTCTCACCTGCTCTTCTGGATAAGGTATTGACTTGGCCAGTCCAGTTATACTGCTGTTTCACACCAAAATGTTGATGTGAGGTGCTTTGAGGTTACCCAGTGTAAAGTCAGGGTGGAGACCCGTCCTGTCTGCTTGTGGTATATATCACCCGGCACGAATGTTGGCATTGATCAGTCTAAGCCTGAATGTTATGCTGAACTGCTTGGAAGCCCCTTCAGTGTCAGAGGAGTTATAGACACTGGAAACATCAGTCCATCCATGCATGATCTTGTGATGAGTGAAAGTAATTGCTGAAGCATTTAAAGACGTGGAACTCCTGTAATGGGTCCTGGACAAGCAATAAGTCGTCGAGCATATTTTTGATATACATTGGCTTATAATGATGTTGACGGCAGCTACTCTCTCCTCGTATGTGTCCACGTCAGATGCCAGGCTGAATCCAGAAGGAAACTGAGCATCATTGAACAGGTTATAGGGATGAGGGTACACAAAAATGCTGGAGAAACTCAGCGGGTGCAGCAGCATCTATGGAGCAAAGGAAATAGGCAACGTTTCAGGCCAAAACCCTTGTGTTGCCTGATGGCAGTAATTATGACCACCATCGCTTTACCTGCAACTGGGAAGAGATTTGATAAAGCAGGAATTGTCCTGATTAGGTAAAAGATTTTCTCTTGTGATTGCGCATGTGTGGACAATCAGCCACATTGGTGACACAGTCACAGCCCCTCGAAGGAGCTGGATTAGGAGAGCAGCTGTCTCTAGTCCACAGGATGCAGGCCGTATGTTATCAGGCCTTGTAGATTTTGCGCTCGGGAAGCTAATTCACGTACTAATCTTATGTGCTGCATGTCTAAGCAGCTTCACTCTAATCTATCGATTAACCTATGGCTTGATTCCAGCCACCGCCTTGTTTCTGGTGATGTGTAGAGTAATACGTACTTGACTCGTACAGGAGGGCTCCACTAAAACAGACACAACATGAACTCAATGCAGATATGTGCAAATGTCTTTAATGTGCGTGATGATTATTGGCAGATTGGTGGAGGGTTAGGGGCTCTAGCACGTGCCATTGCCTGCTGCTGTTGGCGATGAGCAGTCCATGAAGCTCGAGTAGACGGCTGATATCTAAAACATGGCTGGAGCTGATCCAGTCACATCCTTTCGAGGGACAGCTATTATGACGGAAACCAAATCATGAGCTGTCTCTGATAGTAGTGTCCATTGTAATATGGATTCAAAAACCTTTGTTGCCACTTTAAGAGGAAGTGAGATTGAATGTCAATTCATTTTAAAAAATGTTTAAAAGATTTCTGACTTACTCTGTGGCCTAAACTAGTGATTCAAGATTCAAGATTCAATTTAATTGTCATTTGGACCCCTTGAGGTCCAAACGAAATGCCGTTTCTGCAGCCATACATTACAAACAAATAGACCCCAGACACAACATAATTTACATAAACATCCATCACATCGCTGTGATGGAAGGCCAAAAAAACTTATCTCTCCACTGCACCCTTCCCCCCCCGATGTCAGTGTCAAAGTCAAAGCCAACCTGGGGCCATGGCAAATTTCAGGGGGGCCACAGAAAAATTTGGGGATTTAGGGGGCCACAGGTTCAATGAAGGGGGCCATTTTTTTTATTTTTTTTCCCCCGCTAATAATGTCAGGGGGGGGGGGGCACAGAAAAATTAAAGATCCCAAGGGGGCCATGAACTAAAAAAGGTTGGGAACCACTGCCCTAAGCAACCCCGTCTCATTTGGTGGGAAGAGAGAAAAGGCTCTTGGGTCCTAAATCTTACCCTATGTGTGTGAAAGCACATATACTACATCTGTGAATAGACGAGGATCAGACTAAGTTTTGATCAAAAACCCTACAGGCAACAGTGGCAACTTGGGTGAGGTGCTGGGAGCTGAACAAAAGAGAAGAATGGGGAGACTGAATACTGAATGTTGTGTGAAATATGGCAATGTCTCTAAATTTTCGCGCTGAACCTATTGAAACTAAATTTGAAGTTCTGAAGTCTGTGTAATGCTGACTCAGTGCTGGAAGACGTTTGCTTGTAATTTGCATTGTAACAATCAGTAAACACATACTTTGACTATTTCTCCGCAGAACGTACAAGCAAAGGATGAAGTTGCAGCAGCTGGATCAGGGGATTTGGACTGTGTGGAAGACAAGTGGAGTGACTACAACCGGCAACGACGGGCTCCGTGTCAACACATACCATTTAAAACTGACGCTGAGCTAGGTAGTGCAACTTTACTTTTGCTGAAATTCGAGTCAAAGCTTCCACTCTTCCACACCGGATGTGGAAGAGGGATAACATGGAACTAGTGTGAACAGGTGATCGATGGTCAGCATGGACCCAGTGGGCCGAAGGGCCTGTTTCCATGCCGTGTGTTTCAAAGCTGGTGGAAACTGACCGGGGCTGGTGGCTGTGATGCAGACAATGATCTTCTGAGCTGTCTGACCATGGAAGTCCACCATGTTGCCTATTTAAGGTCTTTCAAAATTACTTTGTGCAATAGCTGGGCTTATAACATTTTTGAAGCAAGTAAATTGATTAGTTTCCAATTGCCCACTTATATCTGCGGAAATTAAAATTATGTTTAGCTATGACACAATCACAATGAATGGCGGTGCTGGCTCGAAGGGCCGAATGGCCTCCTCCTGCACTTATTTTCTAAATCCAATGCAGCACTGGTAGTGCTCAGATGTAATGCAAATTTCCCTCTCGAGTCCCTGAAGCCAAGGGAGGGAAGAAGCAGCTCTAGAAACTATAGGCGTCTTCTCTTTGGAAGGGAGTTCTGTCAGGGCAGAATCTTCTCTCTGGCCTGGTTGGGGAGGGGGAAGGGGTGGAGAGTTTGCAGAAAGTGTGCCATGTTAATGTGGGCAGATGGATGGGCATTCAGCCAGGATTGAGCTGGCACTCGTGCTATAGGCACATGGCCAAACAGAAACTGCTAATGGATCCAGGACCAAACGTGTGTGCAGGATTACTGGATAGAACCACAAATAAAAATCCTCATCCTTTGTACTTATTTACTTAAGTTGGGAATGTAATTAGCGGTACCCAGTCACTCAGTTGTTTTGGAGACTGTTCCATTGATTTATAATCCATTGACATAATTTGGAAAAATCCAGCAGTGGACCTATTCCATTACTGTCCATTTTATGCCTTTGGTGAAAAGTTAATTTTGCCCCTGATGTTTGCTGGGGGGGCTGGGAATTGTTTGAGAGGTAGACCGGTAGAAATTTCAGAAAGTAACTAGACCAAGGGGGACCCGTTGAAACATTGGAATGGAGTCTCTCGTTTCTATTTTGGTCTCTCTCTTGCCCTTTCATTTTCTCTCACTCTTTCTGTGGTGTCCCCTCACTCTCTAGCGTTCTGCTTCCCTCGCTTCTAAACCATTTCTGTCACTCCATTGCTTCCATCCTCCAATTTTTTAGAATGTATTTTTATTTACAGCTTGGCGGAGTGGTAGCAATGTGAAGAGAATCAGATGTTCAGAGGTTCAAACCCTTGTGCTCAAGGCCTTAACTGGCTGGAAGTATTGTGTTATTTTCCAACTGAAAATTAGCTGGATACCTAAATGTCTTAGTAGGGATTTACCTTAATTCAAACTCCAAATGCAATTTTTATATTTATACTAGACCAAGTGCAGACCCGTTAGGTCTGCTCCCCCATCGCACCCGCATCCCCTACCCGTAGCCCCCACGGGAGGCCTGGTCCTCCAACTCAACCCTTTGCCGAAGGTAAGATTCAAGCACTCCTCAGCAAAGATCATAGCTCGTGAGCCTCCCACAGCACTGGAGATAATAAATAAAATCCCAATCCCCAATTGCAATACCTTGATCCTCCCCATCCTGTCCTGCCAGGAGCTATGATGGCAACATTGTTTGAAATGTCAGGTGCACTTGATTTGAGATGCCATTGAGCTGAAAAGGTCAGAGTGTTCCTGTCTTGCAATTTTATATCAAAGTGTGTTGGAGGCTGTGAGGAATGATTTTAAAGTAAAAAACATTTTAAATTCAAAGTATTTTTAAACATTTTCAGTAATGTCGAGAAATAAAGCCTGAAATTTTCAGATGTGGTTTTGGACTCCACGGGAAAAATCTCTACCGGAACTTGTAAAAATGTTACCATTACCGCGTCGTTTCTTCGCGAAGGTGTGATTACAAGTCAAGTCAAGAGATTTTATTGTCATGTGTCCAAGATAGGACAATGAAATTCTTGCTTGCTGCAGCACAACAGAATATTGTAAGCAAAAATACAGAACAGTTCAGTTCAATATACACATAAATAAGCAGATAAAGTGCAATAGGCTGTTACACATGAACAAACAAATACACACACAAACAAACACACACCCACATCCAAGATCAGACTTTGAATAGGAATATAATTTGTTGAGCAGCTGAAACAATAATGAACATTCTATTTTTTCCTTTCTTTGGGAGTTACAGATGAATTTTATTGTTATTTTGGTATCAATGTTGCAGGCAAAGACCTCTTCAACTGCACTAGTTGGGAATTCTGTAGTCAAAATGTACTGGCTGTTGAAGTTACATCAGTAAATTTTTCCATAACCATATTTTCAGATCCTCGACCAACCATGCCTTTAACATATTGCCACTCATGCCTTCATTCAGTTGTCCTCCACTGACTTTTAGAAGACTCCCATATTTTACTTTACTCGCAGTATACTTTATGCATTTTTTGGATATGAAATTCTGTACTTTCCATATCAATGCATAAGCTACTGCACCAGCAGCATAGTTCTGGCCCGTTGACCCAGATGTCACCATGGCAGCTGAGGACTTTAAATTCAAATCATAAATTAAAATCTATGTTTAAAATGATATTATATAGGTACGATATTAAATTAGCTGATTCCGCCTTGGTCTTCATTGCTTCATCCAATAAGTCGGAAGGCATATTATGATAATCTTTTGTGTGTTTTTTCAGATAATCACAAATTTGAAGATATTTAAAATATTGGTTATTTTTCAAATTATATTTCAGTTGTAGTTGTTGAAATGATAGTAAATTCCCCAATTCATACAGATCTTCGAGCGTTTTAATTCCCATTCTTTCCCATTGTATAAATGATTTGTCTATGACTGATGGTTTAAACGATGGATTATTGACTATTGGTATTAAAAGAGATAGGTTTCTTAATTTTAAATTCTGTTTTATTTGTTTCCATGTTCTTATTGTGTTATGTAAAATTGGATTTTTATTATAATTTTTATTATTCAAATTTATTGGTGAGAGGATGGTCGCTCCTATATTACTCGGGGAGCAGTCCCCTTTTTCCATTACCATCCAGTCCGCCTGCTGTGCAGAATTGTCCAGCAGGTGAATCATATTTTTAATATTTACTGCCCAATTATAATACATAAAATTAGGGAGCGCTAAACCCCCCAGCTCTTTTCGTTTATTAAGGTGTGCTATTTGTATTCTATGGGATTTATAATTTGTAATGTCTGAGTCCAATTTTTTGAAAAACTTTTTTGGGAGATATATAGGTATTGACTGAAATAGGTATAGAATTTGTGGTAGGAAAACCATTTTAATAGCATTTATTCTGCCTATTAAGGACATCGGAAGTGTTTTCCAGAATTTAATCAGATTATTCAATTTCTTGAGTAAGGGATTATAATTGGCTTTAACCATATCCTGGTAATTTCTAGTAATTTCAATTCCCAAATATTTGAATTTTTCTGTAGCTATTTTAAAGGGAAATTTCCGAAGATGTGTTGAGTCTTTTGGTTTTATCGACATAATTTCACTTTTGTTCCAATTTATTCTATAACCTGAAAAGGATCCAAAGTCCTCAATTAAATTTAATATGTTTGGTATACTAATTTGTGGTTTTGTGATGTACAGTAGTACATCATCGGCATATAGGGATATTTTATTCTTTGAGTATTTTGTATTATAACCATAAATATCCGGATGTGTTCTTATTTTTTCAGCAAGGGGTTCAATTACCAAAGCAAATAACAGCGGTGATAATGAGCATCCTTGTCTATTGCCCCTTGATAGTTCAAATTTCGAGGATAAAATATTATTAGTTAATATTCTAGCCGTAGGTTTGTTATATAATAGTTTTATCCATGCGATAAAGTTTTCTCCCAATTGGAATTTTTGCAATACTTTAATCATATAATCCCATTCTACTTGATCAAACACTTTTTCTGCGTCCAGTGAGATAATAGATAGATACATAGAAATACCCACAACAGATGGAATTAGAAAAGATTGGGAACAAGAATTAGCTATAAAAATCTCAAAAGAGACCTGGGATAATCATTTACTACAGGTGCATAAATGCTCGATCAACGTACGACATACGCTCATCCAATTTAAAACAGTACATAGATTATATTATTCAAAAACTAAATTAAATAAAACCTTCCCTAATGTTTCACCAATCTGTGATAAATGCCTGTGTCAAGAAGCTACCATAGCGCACTCTTTTGTTTTTTGTACAAAAATCCAAAAATTCTGGTATGAAATATTTGATATTTTTTCAAAATTGATCAAAATAAAACTGGTACCAAAACCAGAATGGATTATCTTCGGAATATCGGAAGATAACCCTGAATTAAACGTGTTTCAGAGGAATTTATTTAATTACGGGCTAATAATGGGAAAAAAGCTTATACTTAAATTCTGGAAAAATGCGCCGACACCAACAATAAAAATGTGGATATCAAATATGTTTGAAACATTACATCTGGAAGAGATGAGATTCCTCCTAGCAGGTAAAGCAGACCAATTCCAAAAGACGTGGTCTATGTTTCTGGACCTATTACAAGTATGAGGTGCAATAGTAATCTAAAAAAAACAAATATATAAATAAGTGGTATCAGGACCTGGTAACGGGAGGTAAAATAACAAAAACAGACTTGATTGGTAGTCCCCTTTCTGCGGAGTTTAATGTTATAATAGAGCGATTGTTTCTATTTTCTCTTTCTTTCTTTTCTAGGGTCTACTTTCTCACTTTACTTCCTTCTCTAACTTCTTTCCTAAGGGGCTTTCTTTTCCCAACACTCTTGCACTGCACGACTCTCTTGCACTTTCTTTACTTTCCTTACTTCTACCTTTTTCTTAAAGCTCAAAAAAAAAAAAAGAAGCGGTACAAAAAATGTATTAAGATATATGTGCTGTGTAGGATTGTAATTTACCGTACTTCTAATAAAGAAAATAAATAAATAAAAATAATAATAAAATAAATAAATAAATTAATTAAAATCTAGATTTTTAGATATAAAGTAGAAGTTAATCTCTACAATCTCTAACAATAACAAAAGGATTTGAGTATAGGAGCAGGGAGGTTCTACTGCAGTTGTACAGGGTCTTGGTGAGACCACACCTGGAGTATTGCATACAGTTTTGGTCTCCTAATCTGAGGAAAGACATTCTTGCCATAGAGAGAGTACAGAGAAGGTTCACCAGACTGATTCCTGGGATGGCAGGACTTTCATATGAAGAAAGACTGGATAGACTCGGCTTGTATTCGCTAGAATTTAGAAGATTGAGGGGGGATCTTATAGAAACTTACAAAATTCATAAGGGGTTGGACAGGCTAGATGCAGGAAGATTGTTCCCGATGTTGGGGAAATCCAGAACAAGGGGTCACAGTTTAAGGATAAGGGGGAAATCTTTTAGGACCGAGATGAGAAAAACATTTTTCACAGAGAGTGGTGAATCTCTGGAATTCACTGCCACAGAAGGTAGTTGAGGCCAGTTCATTGGCTATATTTAAGAGGGAGTTAGATGTGGCCCTTGTGGCTAAAGGGATCAGGGGGGTATGGAGAGAAGGCAGGTACGGGATACTGAGTTGGATGATAAGCCATGATCATATTGATTGGCAGTTGCAGGCTCGAAGGGCCGAATGACCTACTCCTGCACCTATTGTCTATGTCTATAACCATGAAACTACTAAATTGTTGCTGCAAAAACCCTGATGTTTCTCACTATTGTCCTGCAGGAAAGGAAATCTGTAAACTTTGTATTATTCAGACTCCATGCGATTCCAGGCCCACTAATGTGGTTGATTCTTAAGCTGCTGAGTTGAGGGGCAATTGGATGTGGATGATAAATATACCCATTCCACAAATACACTCTGATCTTGCTTTGTAGACCAGATGCACCAGGGCCACCATAAATGTTATACTACATTGCTATGACAATCATGAAGAAAACAGATACTGTTTAATCTTTACATTTGATTTCCAGAATCAACGGATTCTGCCACATACATTGGCTTGAAGAGAAATACAGATGCAACACACCAAATTCCAACAGTGAATCAACCTGCAGAAGCAAATGCTGAACACAAAAGCACAAGTGCTTCACCCACTGTAGCTTTCCTTCAGTATTTCATTACAATATCAAAGAGGGGCAATGACAGCCAGGTATTTTGACGATTCACTTGTCAAAGTATTTCATGTTATATGTTGGAAAATGTTTTTGATGCAATAGAACCGTTAAACATGATTGAAATATGTTCTTTCCTAAGGTTAACAATCTTTCTTCTTGTCTTAATCAAGCCCAGCTCGTTTAGCTTTACAGTTAAAATGAGAGAAGGACAGAATGTTGAACAACCTGACTGATTCCTTGTGTATTGGCCATTAACAACAGACAAAATGACCACTGGCTCACTAAAGGCCACCCTCTGTGGGAGTTGACTGTCCTCATTAGATTGTGGTATTTCACTGCGCATTTTCATTGAGGAGAATGGCAGGATGTTACGAGGAGGATATCAGGAATGCAAGAGTGTACATATCAGGAATAGATAATAGAAACATAGAAACATAGAAATTAGGTGCAGGAGTAGGCCATTCGGCCCTTCGAGCCTGCACCGCCATTCAATATGATCATGGCTGATCATCCAACTCAGTATCCCGTACCTGCCTTCTCTCCATACCCCCTGATCCCCTTAGCCACAAGGGCCACATCTAACTCCCTCTTAAATATAGCCAATGAACTGGCCACAACTACCCTCTGTGGCAGAGAGTTCCAGAGATTCACCACCCTCTGTGTGAAAAAAGTTATTCTCATCTCGGTTTTAAAGGATTTCCCCCTTATCCTTAAGCTGTGGCCCCTTGTCCTGGACTTCCCCCAACATCGGGAACAATCTTCCTGCATCTAGTCTGTCCAACCCCTTAAGAATTTTGTAAGTTTAAATCGGGCTGAATATCTTTTCTCTTGAACAAAGGTTGAGGAATCCCAATATAAAGTCTTCAAAACGATGCAATGTTTTGATAGAGGGGATCCAGACAGAATATTTTCACCAATGGGAACCGCATAACTAGAGCCCATCAATATAAGAGATCATCATCTTTCCTTACAATTTGAAAGACAGCAGTTCGGCCCATTGAGTCTGTTCTAGCTGAATAAGCAATCTATTCCCTAATAATTTTTTGTGTAATTTATTTTCCCCATATTTCCATTCAGAGAATTGTAGGGTTCTGGCAATGAAAGAAAAAGGGAAGGTAAACTTCTTTATTAAATTATTTTAATTTATTTGCATAAATTTAATCATTTTGAATCATTTTTGTTACTTTTATTATAAAAAAATATATATTATCTTCATATTCAGTTTTTTAATGTTTCTGAATATGAGAATAGCTGAGATGGATTTCACGAATGGTAGTAGCTGTCGACAGAGTTTTGAGAGCTAGGCTTTCTCACAACACCATCAACTTCTCCTATTATCAATCAGAGCTCACAGCTCTGGCCTTAAAATGATCCTATGCATCTGGTCTAATCACATTGGGTCCTTTAGGGCAGGAAGAAATGTCTTCAGTGTACCCGAGTGGTTGCATCCAAGTGGTTGCAAAGAGTAGGAGTAAACGGGTCCTTTTCAGAATGGCAGCCAGTGACTAGTGGGGTACCGCAAGGCTCAGTGCTGGGACCCCAGCTATTTACAATATATATTAATGATTTGGACGAGGGAATTGAATGCAACATCTCCAAGTTTGCAAATGACACGAAGCTGGGGGGCAGTGTTAGCTGTGAGGAGGATGCTAGGAGGCTGCAAGATGATTTGGATAGGCTGGGTGAGTGGGCAAATGCATGGCAGATGCAGTATAATGTGGATAAATGTGAGGTTATCCACTTTGGGGGCAAAAACAGGAAAATAGGCTATTACCTGAATAGTGGCCGATTAGGAAAAGGGGAGATGTAACGAGACCTGGGTGTCATGGTACACCAGTCATTGAAAGTAGGCATGCAGGTGCAGCAGGCAGTGAAGAAAGCGAATGGTATGTTAGCATTCATAGCAAAAGGATTTGAGTATAGGAGCAGGGAGGTTCTACTGCAGCTGTACAGGGTCTTGGTGAGACCACACCTGGAGTATTGCGTACAGTTTTGGTCTCCTAATCTGAGGAAGGACATTCTTGCCATAGAGGGAGTACAGAGACGGTTCACCAGACTGATTCCTGGGATGTCAGGACTGTCTTATGAAGAAAGACTGGATAGACTTGGTTTATACTCTCTAGAATTTAGGAGATTGAGAGGGGATCTTATAGAAACGTACAAAATTCTTAAGGGGTTGGACAGGCTAGATGCAGGAAGATTGTTCCCGATGTTGGGGAAGTCCAGAACAAGGGGTCACAGTTTAAGGATAAAGGGGAAATCTTTTAGGACTGAGATGAGAAAAACATTTTTCACACAGAGAGTGGTGAATCTCTGGAATTCTATGCCACAAAATGAAGTTGAGGCCAGTTCATTGGCTATATTTAAGAGGGAGTTAGATGTGGTCCTTGTGGCTAAAGGGATCAGGGGGTATGGAGAGAAAGCAGGTACAGGATACTGAGTTGGATGATCAGCCATGATCATATTGAATGGCGGTGCAGGCTCGAAGGGCCGAATGGCCTACTCCTGCACCTATTTTCTATGTTTCTATGTGTCTATGTTGTACTTTTAGTTGGTGAATCAGACTTAGTGGATCAAGTATCACATGAAAAACATACCCATGTTTTTAACCCATGTTACAAAAGCAGAAAGTTCTCAAAAATCTTATTGGACAAGGCAGCATGCGTGGAGAGAGAAACAAAGCCACCATTTCTGATCAGTGAAACCTTCGTTAGAACTTGCATTTCTGGCATTTGTTTCAGATTTTCTACATCTGCCACAGTTTTATTTAAATAAGATTAGGTAGAACTTGCCTTCCATATTAATTATTTATTCTTCAGATATTTTTCCAAAAGGCTTAATTTGTATTGGCTAACCTGCCCGAGTTTCATTCAACACCTTTTTTATTATTCTTTTTTTTTGTTTAATCAAAAAATTTATTAAATTATTAAAAAATAATATTGACACTACAATAAAACAAGCCAGACCCCACCACCATAATACAATACAAACATATATTCATAATAAACTATTATACAATTATGATACAATCCTTATTGAGGATACATTCTACACCCTGCGGAGCCCAGCAGTCCCGGAACTTCATTCAACACCTTAGGGGTCTTGCAGACCTCTGCCTGCCTCCTTGCTGTATGAGGCAGCATTGGCCCCACAACGCACAGACTTTACATTTCTAGCTCCTTGGGTGCTGGCGGTTATCCCTTTTTCTCTGAAGGGTCTCGACACAATATGTCGCCCATTCCTTCTCTCCAGAGATGCTGCCTGGGTACTCCAGCATTTTGTGTCTATCCCTTTTCATTTTGGTCCGTGGCAGAATATTTCAGTGTTTCAATGCTGAAAGCATTTGGTGTTTGCTAATAATATCATTATGGAGAGGCCATCTCATCAACCATATAACCATATAACCATATAGCAATTACAGCACGGAAACAGGCCATCTCGGCCCTACAAGTCCGTGCAGAACAACTTTTTTTCCCCCTAGTCCCACCTGCCTGCACTCATACCATAACCCTCCATTTCCTTCTCATCCACATGCAAGGGATCAACACTGATTTAAAAATATTCCACTAATAGTGCAATGGGTAAAGCACAATCTAGTATAGACCAAGCCATTGGCTCTTGATATAATAGAAAATAACTAATTTATTACTTTACTAGGTTATGTGACCGTTTCAATTATTGCTTTGATTCTATTAATACCCTGAATGATGGCCTGGACGGCAGGTTCACAGTTTATGCATTTTGTTTTGTTTTTAATCTGTCAATACTATTAAAACATGTCTAGAATTGTGAGTATCAGAAAAGCTTACTTGGAATGAAATCATTTCCGAACGAGAAACTCATAAATGAAATAATAATATTAATACTTGAACATCAGGATACTTTAAACAGTTTGGATGTGCAATATAGGACTGTTAGGTAAAAAGTATATAGTTGTGAGTCTTTTTGTTACAATTTGAGTATGAAATGAGCACAGTGACTGTTGTTTGAGAGGTGGCATTGGACAATGTGTATCACAAAAATATAACGGTAGTATTATTAGTAATCAGCTTGCCAATCAAAAACGTCACCTAAACTGTGGTGATGGTTGGAGGACATTTGGCTTCCCAGCCCGTTGTTTGGGAGGTTTATGGGTGTGAATGCAACGTTTATTGCACTTTGAACTATGTGAAGGGTCTAACGGAATTTCATATGCAAGATAATATAAATACAAAATATAGCATTTTTAACAAGATGGAGAAAAATATTAATTTCAAAACTGCCAAACACAAGGCAATGAGTTATCTACTTATTCATTACTCTGCATGTACTGTAACTTTCTGATAATTATATTTGGCAATGTTGATATTGATAATCAAGAAATGTCTGTAATCCTTGTTTAGATTGACCTGGAGCGCTTGAACACATTGCTGGAAAATGGAGCAGATATTAATTCCACTGACAGATATGGACAGGGTGTTTTACACGGGGTAAAGGGAACTTAATGGCTTTCCTTTTTTAGAAAACGCATTTTACTCAAAACCGTACGTTGTCTTTGAAATGGAACTGCAGATGCTGCCATACTAAAGAAAGACATAAAATACTGGAGTAACTCAATAGGTCAGGTGGCATCTCTGGAAAACATGGACAGGTGACATTTCAGGTCAGGACCCTACTTCAGCCTTCGTCAATCTGAAATGTCACCTTAGGAAAAGGGGAGATGCAACGAGACCTGGGTGTCATGGTACACCAGTCATTTAAAGTAGGCATGCAGGTGCAGCAGGCATTGAAGAAAGCAAATGGTATGTTAGCAATCATAGCAAAAGGATTTGAGTATAGGTGCAGGGAGGTTCTACTGCAGTTGTACAGGGTCTTGGTGAGACCACACCTGGAGTGTTGCATAGTTTTGGTCTCCTAATCTGAGGAAGGACATTCTTGCCATAGAGGGAGTGCAGAGAAGGTTCACCCGACTGATTCCTGGGATGTCAGGACTTTGATATGAAGAAAGACTGGATAGACTCGGCTTATACTCGCTAGAATTTAGAAGATTGAGGGGGGATCTTATAGAAACCTACAAAATTCTTAAGGGGTTGAACAGGCTAGATGCAGGAAGATTGTTCCCGATGTAGGGGAAGTCCAGAACTAGGGGTCACAGTTTAAGGATAAGGGGCAAATCTTTTAGGATTTAGGACCGAGATGAGAAAAACATTTTTCACACAGAGAGTGGTGAATCTCTGGAATTCTCTGCCACAGAAGGTAGTTGAGGCCAGTTCATTGGCTATATATAAGAGGGAGTTAGATGTGGCCCTTGTGGCTAAGGGGATCAGGGGGTATGGAGAGAAGGCAGGTACAGGATACTGAGTTGGATGATCAGCCATGATCATATTGGCGGTGCAGGCTCGATGGGCCAAATGGCCTACTCCTGCACCTATTTTCTATGTTTCTATCCATGTTCACCAGGGTGCTGCCTGACCTGTTACGCTACTCCAGCATTTTGTGAGTTTCCCTGTCTTTAAAATAACAGATTAAAGTCGATTTTAATAGCAACTTTTAGTTCTGCAATATGATTTAATTAGTTGTGAGTGCAATTTCATTTTTTTTCACTAACTGTCTTTCATATCGCTACATTCAATGGCTCCAATTGCATGTGGAGACAGTGGAGTACTTGTTATACAGTTTAGTACAAGCAATCAAAAATACATTTCTTCCCATTGACTTTTCTTAAATTACCCTAAGATTATATAATGACATCTGGCATTTGTCAATTGCTTTCACAGCTATAGGCTGGTTGGTAACATTTTAAAGTTCATTATAAAGGATGAGATCACGGAGTGCTAAGAAGTTCACACTATAATAGGCCGATGTCAGCGTGGCTTTGTGAAGTGGATGTCTTGTCTGACACATTTGCAGGAACTCTTTGAAGAAGTAAACAGCAGGACAGACAAAGGAGAACCAGTTGATGTTGTTTACCTAGAATTTCAGAAACCACACGGGAGGCTGCTAAGGAAGATGAGAGCCGATGGTATCAAAGGGCAGATATTGACATGGATATCAGGTTGTCTGGATGGCAGAAGGCAAAGAGTGGCAATACATGGGGCGCTTTTTCTGGTTGGCTGCCAATGACTAGTGGAGTTCTGCAGGGCTCGATGCTGGGGCCGCTGCTCTTCACGTTGTATATTAATGATTTGGATGAGGGGATAGAAGGCTTTGTGACCATGTTTGGGGATGATACCAAAATAGGTGGAGGGGCAGGTAGTGTAGTGTAGTGAAAGCCGGGACTCTGCTGAAGGACTTGGACCGGTTGGGAGAGTGGGCAGAGAAGTGGCAGATGGAATATCGTGTAGCAAAGTGTGGAGTCAGGCATTTTAGTCGTAGGAATAAAGGCGAAGATTATTTTCTATCTGGGGAGAGAATCCAGAAATCGGAGGTGCAAAGGGACTTGGGAATGCTGGTGCAGGGTTCCCTAAAATTTAATCTACAAGTCAAATCAGTAATAAGGAAAGCAAATGCAATGCTAGCATTTATTACAAGAGGGCTTGTATACAAAAACAGGCTTGTGATGCTGAGGCTCTATAACCATATAACCATATAACAATTACAGCACGGAAACAGGCCATCTCGGCCTTACAAGTCCGTGCCGAACAATTTTTTTTTTTCCCCTTAGTCCCACCTGCCTGCACTCATACCATAACCCTCCATTCCCTTCTCATCCATATGCCTATCCAATTTATTTTTAAATGATACCAATGAACCTGCCTCCACCACTTCCACTGGAAGCTCATTCCACACCGCTACCACTCTCTGCGTAAAGAAGTTCCCCCTCATATTACCCCTAAACTTCTGTCCCTTAATTCTGAAGTCATGTCCTCTTGTTTGAATCTTCCCTATTCTCAAAGGGAAAAGCTTGTCCACATCAACTCGGTCTATCCCTCTCATCATTTTAAAGACCTCTATCAAGTCCCCCCTTAACCTTCTGCGCTCCAGAGAATAAAGACCTAACTTATTCAACCTATCTCTGTAACTTAGTTGTTGAAACCCAGGCAACATTCTAGTAAATCTCCTCTGTACTCTCTCTATTTTGTTGACATCCTTCCTATAATTGGGCGACCAAAATTGTACACCATATTCCAGATTTGGTCTCACCAATGCCTTGTACAATTTTAACATTACATCCCAGCTTCTATACTCACGCTGGTCAGGCCACATTTTGAATATTGTGAGCAATTTTGGGCTCCATATCTGAGGAAGGATGTGCTGGATCTGGAGATGGTCCAGAGGAGACTTACAAGAAAGAATGAACCCAGGAATGAGTAGGTTAACATATGATGAGTGTTTGACAGCACTGGGCCTGTACTCGCTGGAGTTTAGAAGAATGAGGAGGGACCTCATTGAAACATGCAGAATAGTGAAAGGCTTGGATAGAGTGGACGTGGAGAGGATGGTTCCACCAGGACTAGAGGTCTAGCCTCAGGATTAAAGGACGTTCTTTTAGGATGGAGACGAGGAAGAATGTTTTGATCAGTACGGGTGTCAGAGGTCACGGGGAGAAGGCAGGAGAATGGTGTAAGGAGGGAGAGATAGATCAGCCATGATTGAATGGTGTAGACTTGATTGATGGGCCAAATGGCCTAATTCTGCTCCGAACATATGATCGTGGTGAACAATAACTGAATAAAACAGAAAATGCAGGAGATGGTCAACATCAGGTAACGTCTATACAGAGCGAAAAACAGAGTTGATGTTGTGAGTTGATGAGCTGTCATGAGAACTGGGAACAGTTAATGATATGACAAATTTTAAGATGCAGATAAAGGGAGGAGGGTAGGAGCAAACTAGGTCTTGTGGAGAACAAAAGACTTGATTGTGTGAGGAAATAGGTGATGGAGCCAGAGAGAGAGGGAAATATCTGGCTCTGTCATTCAATTTCTTGCTGGCTATCTCCTGTCCTCCTCTCCTTCCACTGACTTGCCACTTTATTCCCTCCTCTGCATCCTTGTTCTTTGCATCTTGAAACTTTTTTCTTTAATCCTTCAACCATTTGGATGAAAATCTGTTGAATTGAACTGTTAACTCTGTTTTTTATCCCCGTGGACACTGCCTAACATTGCCTGCATTTCCTGTTTTATTTCAGATTTCCATCATCTGCAGTATTTTAATTTGGAATTATTGTGATATTTGCAATTTAAAAATTCTGGAAAATCCTTTATGGATTACATTAATTTTAATTACTTTTATCAGTTGTATTAATACATCACATACACTTTTTGCACATTCAGACATAACAAAAAACAATGTAAATGAAACATGTACATCAATTTGATTTCAATTAGATTTACTATGTCAGCCTTAACCACTCCTATAAGTTGGCAAGGGCACATGATCATTAACCATCACCTCAATAATGCATAAATACCTTGTGATCTTAAAGTATATTGTTCCAGCAAATAACGCTAATATTTCAGTTGAAATTAACCGAATGAGAGCTGAACCTTGTATGTCAAGGATCGCCTTGTTCATCATATTGTCAGCATAACATCTTCTTAGACTTCAGCAAGGACCCACTCATTGTTGCTTTAAGCCTGCATTTGCTTTATGACCTCATTGCACTTCATGTCTGTGTCAACAGGCAGCCCGAACATGGCACCCTGATGTGGCCAGGTTTTTGATCGAGAAGAATGCCAATGTTAACATGCCTGATAACTATGGTGTTACCCCACTGCATGTGGCTGCAGCTATTGATTATTCGGAAATGGTCGACTTTTTTCTGGACTGTGATGGTAAGACTTATATCTGGACAAGTGGTAATAATATAGTTACAATGTGTACATGATTAGTGGAAGCAGAGGGAGATTTTTTTTCCTCTAGAATGTCATCAACACCATGGTGAAGATGTGTGCATGTTGACCCAACTGTTTCATTAGTCATTCTATTGAGACACCTGGTTTTAGCACTGTTCACATTTTGTGATGCCTTCCCTGATTGTTGGCTGAGAAAACCTTGATGGGTCCATCCTCTAAACATGGGCACTGTCTAATTCCTTTGAGTAAAGATGGCAGATCAGAGGAACACATAGTCTGATATCTATATGTGGTATGGAGAAGTAGTGTTTCAGTGCCTACACAAGGGTTTTGGACCACTGATTCAGAAATCAAATGCCACAGAAAAGTAACTATGAAACTATCAGCCAAGTGCTGGTGTAGCTCAACAGGTCAGGCAGCATCTGTGGATGGATTGGATCGATGACATTTTGGATCTGGATCCCTCTTTAGATTCATGAAACGACCACATTATTGTTAACACTCATCTGGTTCATTGATGTCCGGCAGTGCCATCCTTACCTGGTCTAATCCCAAACTTACTGATGCAGTTAATTCATCTACATCCTCAGTTCAGGAGCAATGGACAAAAAACACCAGCATTGCCGGGGATGGCCACATAGTATGAGCAAAAACCAGACCTGTGAAACCTAACATGCCTTGCTCATCCATGCCCTGTAGACTATCAGTTGTGCAGTAGACCTGTTATCCAATCACAATAATACTTTATTAGCCAATGTGACACATACGAGGAATTTTATTGAGAGGTCAGTCATACAAATAAAAAGCAACAGAACACACAAACCACATTTTAACATAAACATCCACCAGAGATACACCTCCACATTCCTCACTGGGATGGAAGGCGAAAAAAGTTCAATCTCTTCCCTTTGGTCTCCCGCGGACAGGGGCCTCGAGCCCTCCGTTGAAGGGATGATCTTGACTCCCGTATCCGGAGGCGGGCCCTCCGCGTCGAGGTGATCTGCTCCTGCATCGGGGGGGGATGTCAGTTCCCCCGCACCAGACAATCGAACCTCTCATCGGGGCTGGTCAAACCTTCCGTGATGTTGGAGCTTCCGACATCCACGGCCTCTCCTGAGACTGTGAGCTCCCGATGTAAAGACCGCAGGCTGCTGTTGGAGCGATCCCAGACAAGGAATCGACTCCGATGTAAGTCCACGCCCTGCGATGGGGCCAAAGGCCAGTCCAAGGAGGCCTCCATCTCCATCGATGTTCATCTATACAGATGTTCTGCTTTAAAGTCACAATTAATTAGTTTCCACAGTCAATTGATTACTATTTCTGAATTCTTGTGATGGTTCACCAATATGATGGTTATTCTGCTGCATAGAACAAAATATTCTGCAAAGTTAATGTGGCTTGCACATGAAGAGTTTGCATACAATTGCAACTATCATGTAGATAGGGGGGTAAAGAAAGCTTTTGGTGTGCTGGCCTTTATAAATCAGAGCATTGAGTATAGAAGTTGGGATGTAATGTTAAAATTGTACAAGGCATTGGTGAGGCCAATTCTGGAGTATGGTGTACAATTTTGATCGCCTAATTATAGGAAGGATGTCAACAAAATAGAGAGAGTACAGAGGAGATTTACTAGAATGTTGCCTGGGTTTCAGCAACTAAGTTACAGAGAAAGGTTGAACAAGTTAGGGCTTTATTCTTTGGAGCGCAGAAGGTTAAGGGGGTCTTGATAGAGGTTTTTAAAATGATGAGAGGGATAGACAGAGTTGACGTGGAAAAGCTTTTCCCACTGAGAGTAGGGAAGATTCAAACAAGGGGACATGACTTGAGAATTAAGGGACTGAAGTTTAGGGGTAACATGAGGGGGAACTTCTTTACTCAGAGAGTGGTGGCTGTGTGGAATGAGCTTCCAGTGAAGGTGGTGGAGGCAGGTTCGTTTTTATCATTTAAAAATAAATTGGATAGTTATATGGACGGGAAGGGAATGGAAGGTTATGGTCTGAGCGCAGGTATATGGGACTAGGGGAGATTATGTGTTCGGCACGGACTAGAATGGTCGAGATGGCCTGTTTCCGTGCTGTAATTGTTATATGGTTATATGGTTATATGGTAATTGTCATTGCCCTTTTTAAAGTGGACATTGAAGCAAAGACAACTGGAATGATTCAGACACCAGTCCACTACGCTGCAAAGTATGATGCTGCAAGTTCCTTGAACTGTCTGTTGAAACATGGCGCTGACATAAATGCTAGAGACTATAAACAACGAACACCTTTACAACTGGCAACAGACCTTGGTAAGATGTGCAACTTATTTTTATTACATTGGTATCTTGGACATGATCCCCAAACTAACAAACTGAATGTACCATTGGCTCTGCTAGCTGCAAGGAGATAATATTTATTTTCTGAACACTTTCATTTGATTGATTTTCATGGTGTTCTCCCATTGAAGATTGCAATGATTTGTCAGTTGCTAAAGGAGCTCAAACTGGTCTGTTTTCTTCCCAGACCACTTTCCTCACATGTATCAGTCTATCCTTTGTTAACCATATAAACCATATAACAATTACAGCACAGAAAACAGGCCATCTCGG
Source organism: Leucoraja erinaceus (assembly GCF_028641065.1). Lineage (NCBI taxonomy): Eukaryota > Metazoa > Chordata > Chondrichthyes > Rajiformes > Rajidae > Leucoraja > Leucoraja erinaceus. Next base: position 94,004,568 of record NC_073380.1, on the reverse strand, counting down.
CCTATCAAGTCCGTGCCGAACACTTATTTACCCCTAGTCCCATCTACCTGCACTCAGATCATAACCCTCCATTCCTTTCCCGTCCATATACCCATCCAATTTATTATTTATTTATTTATTTATCTACCTGTTTGTTTATTTATTTATTTGTTTGGTTATTTATTTCGCTGACTTGCCTCTTCCTTGCTGCGGGAATGGATCAGAGCCCAAGTGAAATTTGTAAGAGTGGATGAGCACAAGTAACAACTCCATTCTGATAGAGATAAATATCAGGAATTATGTAGCTTTCATGTCCTTTAATTCAATCAAATGTTTGGTCCAAATGCTTGTAACCTGAGGGCTCTCATTAAGAGCCCATAGAAATGGGATTGTTAAAGAAAGTGTAATTAAACAGTGTACCTGACATATTCTGAATCAGTAAGTGAATATGCAGCAGGCAATTTAATACCTAATGAACTCAATTTGAAAAGTGCTATCAGCAGCCCTGCTTCCCAGGTCTTTGTGAGTAATATAGTTGTTCGTGCTGGCAACACAAACCATCTGCACACTTTCATTCGCTCACACTCAAAGTAGGGAAGCATTTAAATTATAAATACATTGTAATATTCACTGTTTCCACCTAACATGCTTCTAGTCACTATATTTTTCTCTACATCCTTTCAGATCGAACCGAGTCAGCTAGACTATTACTGCAGTTTGAAGCAGATGCAGGAACTTATGATAATACAGGTCAATTATGTTTAACATTGATGGCCGCAAACATGCCTCAACTTGTGAGTACTTTGAAACATTTGCTTAATATTTGCTTGCCCAAAAATTCTAATACAGTGCCAGGATGTTGCTGTCCCATTGAGCTGCTGGAAGCATTCACTGCTCCAAGGACACTCCAGTCTGCTCCTCAAACACCAGATTACTGTGCATGTCCCTCGTTGCGCCTTGACTCCCAAGGCATTTTCTTTTAAACACACAAGATCCAAGTGGAACTTTGTCCCCAACAACAATCAGTCAAAAATTGCAAGATGAATAATAGACACAAAATGCTGGAGTAACTCAGCAAGACAAGCAGCATCTCTGGAGAGAAGGAATGGGTTAATGTTTCGGGTCGAGACCCTTCTTCAGACTGAAAGTCATGGGAAAATGAAATGGGGATATTGACGATGATGTAGAGGGATTAAGAACAATGAATGAAAGATATGAATAAGTAATGATAGAAACATAGAAACATAGAAAATAGGTGCAGGAGTAGGCCATTCGGCCCTTTGAGCCTGCACCGCCATTCAATATGATCGTGGCTGATCATCCAACTCAGTATCCTGTACCTGCCTTCTCTCCATACCCCCCTGATCCCCTTAGCCACAAGGGCCACATCTAACTCCATCTTAAATATAGCGAATGAACTGGCCTCAACTACCTTCGGTGGCAGAGAATTCCAGAGATTCACCACTCTCTGTGTGAAAAATGTTTTTCTCATCTCGGTCCGAAAAGACTTCCCCCTAATCCTTAAACTGTGACCCCTTGTTCTGGACTTCCCCAACATCGGGAACAATCTTCCTGCATCTAGCCTGTCCAACCCCTTAAGAATTTTGTACGTTTCTATAAGATCCCCCCCTCAATCTTCTAAATTCCAGCGAGTACAAGCTGAGTCTATCCAGTCTTTCTTCATATTAAAGTCCTGACATCCCAGGAACCAGTCTGGTGAACCTTCTCTGTACTCCCTCTATGGCAAGAATGTCTTTCCTCAGATTAGGAGACCAAAACTGTAATGATGATAAAGGAAATAGGCCATTGTTAGCTGTGCGACCAGCTTCTCATTTTCACCCAGCTAACAATGAGAGCATCTGTTTCTTTTTCCCTTACAATCTTTGAACCGCCCCTAGCAATCACGTTCTTTCAGCTTTGTTTAATTTCTAATTTCTTCCGATCCTCTGCTGTTTTTCTTCTACAATGCAAATTGCAGCTGTAGGAATCCATCACTTGGGATGGCACTTGGTATTGACAGTTTAGAATGGCTACTACTTAGGTATCTTGCTCTGCAATCAGTCAGGGGGCAAGAAAGTGCTACACTAGCTGTTAATCTCCCTGCAGTCTCTAGTGGCCCTTATTGATAAATGTATGCATTTAGAATGGCCAACTGATGTTCACAGTCTGTGAGCTGTTTATAGGTCTATAATTCATAAGACTTAGGAGCAGAATTAGTTCATTCAGCCCATCAAGTCTGCTCCACCATTCAATCATGGCAGATCTATCTTTTCCTCTCAACCCCATTCTCCTGCCATTTCCCTGTAACATTTGACAATCTTACTAATCAAGAACCTATCAGACTCCGCCTTAAAAATACCCCAAAGACTTGGCCTCCACACCCGTCCAAGGCAATTAATTCTATAGATTCACCACCCCATGGCTAAAGAGTACACAGGTAACTATCTTTGGGTACCAAGTTAGATTAGGCTGTCCATGGATTTGCACTGACATACTCTCATCTTCCGAAAGAAATAAGAGAAAGAGAATAAGGACTTCTATTTAACGACAGAACATACTGTGTATAAAGTAACTTTCTTTGCATATCTCATAGGCATATACAGCTTTGGATCAGTTTCTTATCAAGGACAGACCTAATCGAAAGCAGTACTTAATGTTAAACATGCTGGTACCACGTCCTTCAGGTGAGCTGACTCATCATCAACTCGGGAAACATAATATTTATAGCCTGATATGCACAAACAGCCTGAGACTCAGCTGAATACCTAGGACTCATGTGAATGTATTTTGCAACATACGGTGCCATAATTATCAAGGGACATCTGTTGCTGAACATGTTAGACAATTGCCTAACCTCCTGCAATAACAGTCACATTACAGAGGTTACACAGAAAAGCTGGAGAAACTCAGCGGGTGCAGCAGCATCTATGGAGCGAAGGAAATAGGCAACGTTTCGGGCCGAAACCCTTCTTCAGATTACAGACCTTCATTGAATAGTTGCCATAAACCTAACTGCAATCAAGCCAGGTGTTGGAAGGAGGGTTAAATCGCCACCTGCTTAGCACTTGTTGCCAAAGACATATCTCTCCCCCATTATGTCCCTGCTGACTGGGTGGAATGGAGTTTTGTAATCTATAGGTGCAACCAATCATTGATTATTTTAGTTGCATTTAATTAATTTAAATAACAGCTTATTAACTTTCATTTATTTGAAAGGCTTTGCATTTTATCATGGTTTTGTAACACTTTGGTATTTTGAGTCTTGCATTCATGAAGTGTCAACTGTCCATTGACTGATACTTAATAAATTATAACAAATTATTAATCATTTATTTTTAAAATTTTACAGCGGCAGAAGATATTATTTTGAGTTCAATACTTCTGCTGATGGAGGAACCAGAATTTATCTAATAGCAACACAATTATTTCTTGGATAAATTATGCTTGACTGCACAAAGTGCCCAAACTGTACCTCCATGCCAGACTGTATCTGAAACAATCATCGTACAATCTTTAGCAGAAAATGTCAAATATTTTTCAAATAAAAGGAACCATGTGAATTAGCCCGAGGATTTCAGCAATCTCTAAACATTGATATCAGCAGTTTTTCTTGCTGAAAGGAGTATTGTCTAAATTGACAGCGCTTTCCTGAACTCTCAGATCATAGGCTAATCTAAAAATATATTTTTATTTCTTTTTGCAGAATGTGATTCCCTATTTATGGTGTCAAATCTGCAATCTGTTCCCCTAGCCCTTCATGGGATGTTTTTTTTTAGTAGTCAGTTTCATGATTAAGTTTTTGGACATTTGAAAAGCCTGGGCTGCAGATCCATAAACACTGGACATCCAAAAGCAAAATACCACAGCAGACAAGGAAAGTAAATCCAACTCATGAAATAAATCTGGAATAAAAAGCAAGTGTCAGTGAGGCTGACATTAAACCATTGTATTGTCATTATCATCCATCTGGTTAACTTATGGATTAGCTTAGTTTTATGAACTAAAATCCAACTGGTTTACATAGAGGGAAATCTGTTTTCCTTACAGTTTGGTCTATCTTTAAGGTAGCGAAGTGGTTATGTTCCCAGACCGATAGCCACAGATCTGGTCAATTAATCCAGAAAAAAAAATGAAATTCCACTATGCCAGATGGAGAATTTAAATTCAAATAATTAAATTAAATATGGAATTAAAAAGAAAAGCTACTCTTGGTTATGTGAACCATGAAACCCTTAGATTGATTGAAAAAGCCATCTGCTTTACTAATGTTCTTTGGGGAAGGATATTTGCTGTGTAAGTCACCAGATCAGGCTGAAGATAGACACAAAATGCTGGAGTAACTCAGCGGGAGCATCTCTGGAGAGAAGAACTGGGTGATGTTCCGGGTTAAGACTGTCCCGCTGAGTTATTCCAGCATTTTGTGTCTAACTTCGGTTTAAACCAGCATCTACGGTTCCTTCCTAAACAGATCAGGCAGGCTGCATCTCTAGGAAGAGATATTTTGGGACCTGAAATGTTATTTCTGTGGACTGACCTGCTGAGCATCTCCAGCATGTTCTCTTTTCATTTTAAATTTTAAACATCTTCTGGATTTAAAAAAATAATAATTTACTGTCCTTTTTGGTTCGAGGGGGCGCTGTCGAGTAAACATAGAAAATAGGTGCAGGAGTTGGCCATTCGGCCCTTCGAGCCTGCGCCGCCATTCAATATGATCATGGCTGATCATCCAACTCAGTATCCCATACCTGCCTTCTCTCCATACCCTCTGATCCGCTTAGCCACAAGGGCCACATCTAACTCCCTCTTAAATATAGCCAATGAACTGGCCTCAACTACCCTCTGTGGCAGAGAGTTCCAGAGATTCACCACTCTCTGTGTGAAGAAGGTTCTCCTCATCTCGGTCCTAAAAGATTTCCCCCTTATCCTTAAACTGTGACCCCTTGTTCTAGACTTCCCCAACATCGGGAACAATCTTCCTGCATCTAGCCTGTCCAACCCCTTAAGAATTTTGTAAGTTTCTATAAGATGCCCCCTCAATCTTCTAAATTCTAGTGAGTATGGCTGCCCAGCCTGCAGCTGTTTGTCCTTTCACCCTTTTTTTTAATTTTTAGTGTGTCAAACGTTTTTTTTTTTTTGGAGGTCTAGTCTTTTTATGTGGGGGGGAGGGGGAAACTGTTTTTCTCAGATTCTACTTGGTCGGAGATGAGGATTTGCTCCGAGCCGCATCTTCGCCCCTTCCTCGCGGCCTACCAACGGGACTGGAGCGGCGTTTCCTGCCGGGACTGGCCAGAACCTCAGCTTCGGCGGCAGCACAATGCTGAAGTACCATCCCGGAGCAGGCGATGCCCTACCCGGGTCACCGTGTGGTAAGCTCTGGAGTGCTCAGACCGCCGACTCCAACATCGCGGAGCTGTGGGGTCTGCGGAGCGTCCAGCTGCAGGCGGCGCTGAGTTTAAACACCGCGGAGCCTGGGACCTCTCGCCGAGATCGCCAGTGTTGGAGCTCCGACCAGCACGGCCTGTGGACTTCGGGAGCCGTTCCAGCACACTCCAGTCCGCTGAGAGTGATCCTCCGACGCCGGAGCTCCATCATCCGGCGAGTGGGCCTGAAACATCGGGCCGCCATTGCAGCGACTGTGGAGGCCCCAAATAGGCCCCGACCATGGGTGAACGAGACGAAGAGGACTGGACTTTGCTGCCTTCCCTCACAGTGTGGGGGGATGTTTTTATGTTTTATGTTAAGTTCTTTAATTTTGTGTTTTATTTTTATTGGTGTGCTGCAAATGGCAACTCAAATTTCACTACACCAATTGGTGTACCTGACAATAAATGTCCTTTGTCCTTGTCCTTGCTTGGGCTGGCCCACACATAATGCTTGATCTGCCAGTATAATGGACTCTAAACTACCTCCTCAGTTCAGGGGTAATTGGGATGGAGAATTACAGTTGACATTGCCAGAAATGTCCCCGTCCTTGCCCCTATTATGGTTAGCTCATAACATCCATACAGGGCTCAGCTAGCCACTCATTTGAACAATTTGATATGGATAATTACTCCTTCCTTGCCATTTTGTACCCTTCCAGCAAAGAAATAAAAATCTCCCATTTCAAGGCAATGTATCTTCAGTCCAGATGAGGAAATCAATTTTCCATGCCTGTGAAAATTCTAAGGGATGAGAGATAATGTACAGTGTTGAATCCTTCAATGGATTTGTAACATATTGGACCACGAGGGTTTGTAAGATTTGTGGTTCAAATCTTGGTACATAGAGTGAGGGGAACTATTATTGCCCTGAATATCCATGGATGTGATAAGGCATTTATTTGGGATCTTCCCTCTGATCATTTCAGCACCTGTGTTAGAAGGTTTAAATATGTGGGCAGGACCCTGCTGACTCATGGTGTCCCATACTAGAATATTTTATTCACATCATCAGTGATACTCAAATGTGAACAAAATAACAACATTGCTGTAGTACTGGAGGGCTTCTAACTTGCTGTGTTTTTAGAGTTAGAAGCCCAGGCATCATTAATGAGAGGAGAGGGAGAGGTTAAACGCTCGAGGAATAGTCTAGTCGATGAAATAATTTGGAACATACTGAGTATAAAGTGGCTTGAGGTATAATAGCAGCTTAGAAGTTAATTATGATCAAAATATGTTAATCTGGAAAGTAAAAGAAAAATGCATTTTATGGACAGTTCGTAGATTTCAAATCTCTCAGCAGTAATTAATTTCAATTTGAAGGATTGTAGTAATGCTTGCTGATTAAGGCTCATTTGAATGCATTAGATTAGTTTTTCAGAGAATGGCTGGCTGGCTGCCAGGCGGGAAGATTCATCTTGTAAAATGGCATCATGAGATGTGTTGAGAAGAGGTCCTTCTGTGCCAATGCTGACTACACTGGATTTCAAGGCACTATATTGGAAATTCGGTATAGTCAACAATGGCACATATCAGCAGAAATATCAGCAGCAACTTCAAATCTGTGAGTTGCCTAAATAATAATGTGCAACTTTTAATCTGGTCGATACTTGAAAGTCATAACATAAGATCACAGCGGTGAAGGGCCACACAGAGCAGTGAAGAGAAGTGATCAGCTTGGAATTTATACATTTCATAACTATAGACTAAAGATTTTGCGCAGAGGAGATGGTGCTGTGGAGGTGAAGAATAAGGGCCACACAGTATATCTTGTGCTGCATTAACTTTCACGATTATAAAAGTCATACTTTAGTCATTAATGCTGTGATTCTTTTTCTTACAAAATCTTTTATGCAGAGACCAGCAACAGTCATGCCAAGTCATTGGTAAGTATTGCTGCATTGCTGATGAGAGCATTTTGTTAAAGTTGTTTCTTACTGATTGAATTGAGCACAGAGCAATTGTTAAATTCAACAAACGTGATGTAACAATTAATCACCTATTCATATTTTACATCCACTATGTTCACTGGGCCTGATCCTAATGCTGCCTTTTATTGGCTTTCTTGTGGATTATTGATTTCTTTGTATCTATTCTATGTTTAAATTGGTAGTTGTTTGCATGAGTTAAGATTGAGAGGTCATGCTGCCTTTTCTTCAGATGTAGAGTAACCATAGATAAAACAATAATGAGTCCCAGCACGGAAATGCAGGGAATCTTGAAACCCTTACTACAATCTACAAAGTGCAATACTTATTAACACATAATTTCATTAAAATACAAGATAAACGAATTATGCCATTCACCCCTTCACTGAGTGCCAGCATTCAATCATGGCTGATCTATTTTCCCTCCCAACTTCATTTGGAAAAATGGGCTGAAAGATGGCAGATGGAGTTTAATGCTGATAACTGTTAGGTGCTACACCTTGGCAGGAAAATCAAAATAGGACGTACATGGTAAATTCTTGAAGAATACAGTGTGCGCTTGTTCTGGGTAATCTTCCCTACTCTAGTTCCTTGAAGGTGGAATCTCAATAGATAGGGTGGTAAAGAAAGCTTTTGGATGCTAGCCTTTATAAATGGAGCATTGAGTATTCTTTGTAATCTATTCAAGGTTGGTAAATTGGAGTAGGTGTACAATTTTGGTTGCCCATGGAAGGATGTCAACAAAGAGAGAGATTTAGAGAGGTCAGGTGCCTGGGTTTCAACAACTAAGTTACAGAGATAGGTTGAATAAGTTAGGTCTTTAGATGTGGAGTAAACAATAGGGGACCTGATAGTAAACAGAATAATGAGAGGGATAGACAGAGTTGATGTGGACAGAATAGGGAAGATTCAAACAAGAGGACATGACGTCAGAATTAAGGGACAGAAGTGCAGGGGAATAATATGAGGGGGAATTCTTTACGCAGAGAGTGGTGGCGGTGTGGAATGAGTTCCCTTCAAAGTTCAATGGTATCATTTAACATTAAATTTCATTAAAATACAAGATATAAGCAGAATGATGCCATTCAGCCCATCGAGTGAGTGCCAGCATTCAATCATGGCTGATCTATTTTCCCTGGTTATATGGTTCATTCACCTGCCTTCTCCCTGTAACCTTTGACATCCTTACTAATTAGGAACTTATCAATCACAACTTTAAAAATATGGAAAGACGGCATCCGCCACCATCTGTGGCAGTGAACTCCACAGTTTTCATTATTCAGTGTTAGAGTTCACTTTTATAATTCATGCTGGTTGGTATGGGGCATGCTTGGTTCTTGGTTCTTGGTCCTCCAAAATATTCCAAATGGAATTTGAACTGGAGGTGCCACAGGAAGTGGTGAAGACATGAAGCTTTGATTATTTCAAAACAAAATTAGATTATCACATGAGAAAAATAGAGAGTTGAATAATAAATAGATAGGCAGAGTTAAGGTAGTGTGGAGTATAAATAGCAATAGACCAAGCTCAAACACATCCGGGTATAATAAAATAGCTCCAAGTATAGATTGGTGATATAATTGATGGGAAATTGGATTCAATCAATCAATCAATCAATCAATCAATCAATCAATCAATCAATCAATCAATCAATCAATCAATCAATCAATCAATCAACCTTTATTGTCATCTTGCAAGTAACAGTTGTACAGTACAAAATGAAAAGACGTTTCCCAGGGAATACCGGAGCATCGCACATGAAATTTAAAACATTTCACACATAATAACACTAAAAACAATCCAGTCCCTGATGGAACAGTATAAATAGTTAAAAGCAGGTAAAACAACAACGTTAAAATACAGTAAAACCAATCATAAAAATGTCCGGGGCAGCTGATTTGAGTGGCCAGTGCCAGTTATTAAAGTGTCCGTGCCAGCCGCAGAATCAAGTGACTGTGAGTACAGAGTGACTGTTTAGCAGCCTCACAGCCTGTGGTAGGAAGCTGTTTAGCAGTCTTGTAGTCCGGGCTTTGATGCTGCAATATCTCTTGCCTGATGGCAGGAGATCCAGGTGTATGTGGAGGGGGTGCAGTTTGTCCTTAGCAATTCTCTGAGCTTTTTTCAGACAACGGCTCTGGAACAATTCTTGTACCGAGGGTAGGGTGACGCCAATGATCCTCTCTGCTCCCCTCACTACCTTCTGCAGAGCGTTCCTGTCCGAGCAGTTGCAGGTGGAGTACCACGTATTTATGCAGTACGTGAGTACAGACTCCACCGTACCCCTGTAGAAAGTCCTGAGGATGTTGGTGGGGAGTGAGGCCTGTTTTAGTTTCCTCAGGAAGTGCAGTCGCTGATGGGCCCGTTTGACGGTCCCAGTGGTGTTCCTGGACCAGGTGAGGCTGTCTGTAATTTGCACACCGAGGAACTTTATGCTCTCCACTCTCTCCACTGCGGTGCCACTGATGTTGAGGGGTGTATGCTTTGGCTGCGCCTTCCTGAAGTCGACAACCATCTCCTTTGTTTTGTCGACATTTAATTCTAGATTATTTTTGCCGCACCAAGAGACATTTCTTCAGACCTGAAGGGTCTCGACCCGAAACATCACCCATTCCTTCTATCCAGAGATGCTGCCTGTCCCGCTGAGTTACTCTAGCTTTTTGTGTCTATCACACAATCTAAATGCTGTTCCTGTGCATCCCCTAGTGGCTGGTGTAGAGCATCATTTGCACCACCTCTCTCTCACTTGGGGAACGGAAAAACAGTCAACTACAGGACAATTTTAGGAAAGGATAAAAATAAAAGTTAATTATGTTTTACTTTCAGGCAATTATTGTAAAATGCTACTGATACCATAGAGTAGAATTAACAATAACATAAGCTCTGACAAGAATTTGCAATTTACAATTTTAGAATCCCTCTACCCACTGTCATTAACACTCTGGTTAATATAGTTTTTTCCCTGCTGCTTTATTGCCTTCTTTTCAAAAGTAGGTTACTGACAATGCATTCATATTGTCCACAGAGAAATTTAGTGTGATTATGTAAGTCATTAAAATAATAAGAGAAAAATGACCCAATTAGAGGTTAATTTTTTTGCATCCAAAGTATCTGGTTTCTTTTTTCATGCCATCTGTTATCCTCAATTGTTCTATAAAGCCAACAATATCTATCCAAGGCATTTATATCTATGCAGGTTTACTAAGCTCATGCATCTCTGAAAATGTTGTTCTTCTTATTGGTATCGATAGCTTCTTTCACTTTTCTTTCATTCTATTTCATGAACGCCATTGTATTTTTGTGGATGCAACTAGACCCATTTCTCCTCTGAAATCTCCCCTTCACATTGTTCTTTCTTGGCTTTTACATAGACTTGCAAGTATTTCCACCCGTAGGTAACAACATGATGCTATAATGAGATATCATTCACTGTTCCCTCTGCAACCTATCCTCTGCTGGACCACCAAGATCTCTTTCATTGAGAAACATTTTTTCATACATACCTAGATATGGTAAAGTCTAACTATAATACAACTCAAATGTGGCATACCATAACCAGTTTAGGCAAGGCAGCTGTGATGATAAAGAATTAGATAAAGGCAGTAGAAAGGAAGGATCTTAGCAAAGAAAAACAAGTAGTATGTTTGAAATGAAGAGGCAGCCAGGGGCAGTGTGATAGTGTGGAGAATAGTATGTCCAAAATCAAGGATGCATGGAACAAAAATAATACAATAATCATGACGGGCTCTGATTTGCATATAGATTGGGCAAATCAATTTACTACAAAGAATGGGGAGGATGAATTTATTATGTGTAAGAAATGGTATTCTAGATGATAATGTTAACAAATGAACAAGTGAATAGACAATAGGTGCAGGAGTAGGCCATTCGGCCCTTCGTGCCAGCACCACCATTCAAAGTGATCATGGCTGATCATCCACAATCAGTACCCCTTTCCTGCCTTCTCCCCATATCCCTTAACTCCACAATCCATAAGAGCTCTATCTAACTCCCTCTTGTCCATTATCCTGGTTACATCCTCAAATAATTCCAGAAGATTAGTCAAGCATGATTTCCCCTTCGTAAATCCATACTGACTCGGACCGATCCTGCTACTGCTATCCAAATGTGCCGCTATTTCATCTTTCATTATTGACTCCAGCATCTTCCCCACCACCGATGTCAGGCTAACTGGGCTATAATTCCCTGTTTTCTCTCTGCCGCCCTTCTTAAATAGTGGGACAACATTAGCTATCCTCCAATCCACAGGAACTGAATCTGAATTTATAGAACATTGGAAAATGATCACCAATGTGTCCACAATTTCTAGAGCCACTTCCAAATGGGCTATCTTAGATCTTGCATTGGTAATGAAAAAAGACTAATTATAGTGAGGAATTTTTGAAGGAACCGAGATCAAAAATAATTCATATAGACATTAAAACTCATTCAATTTGATTGGAATCCAGGATCTTAAATTTGAATTACAATGTATGAGGCATGAGTTGACATTCTTGGATTGGGAGACTACCACAAAAGCTATAACAGCGTATAAAAATAAGTACATAGTTTATGCTTAAGGTAAATGGAAAAAAGCCATTGGAAATGTCGTCATGATATGACTGTCAAAAGAGGTTAAAGATGGTGTGAGATGAAAGACCACATAATGTTGCCAAAATAAAAGCAGTTAAGCCTGGGTATTGTGAAAATGGCAGAATTCAACAAAAGATCAAATCAATGATGATGAATTTGGAAAGCAGAAAGTGAGAGAATTCTAGCAAGAAACATAAAGGCCGTAAAAGCCTCATAGAATATGTAAAAAGGAAAAGACTAGCTAAAGTCAATGCAGATCTATTACAAATTGAGAGAGAAGATGTTAAATATAATAGCAGAGAATTTTAACATGTTTGTATCTACCTTCATGGAAGAAATTGCAGAAAACCTCTTGGGAATTGGTGAAGAACTACAAGTCTGCGGTAAATGATGATTAGGAGTGATTTCAGGGTCGGCAGGGTTGTTGGTAGGGTTCATCAGAATATGCCTAAATGATCGCAGCTGCAGAAGAATGAAACATTCAAAATGTTTATAGGGGATAACAGGCTAGATGCCAGGATGATATTTTGTCTGCTTGCTGTGTCCAGAATCTGGAGGTTACAGTCTCAAAATAAGGGGATGGCCAATTAAGATATTGTATTAAGCAAGAATCTTTGAAATTCTCTACCAAAGAACTGTGGAAGTTCAGTCACTGAGTAAATTTCAAGACAGAGATTGATAGAATTATGTATATTTAGTTGATTGAGAGCTATGGGATTAGCGCAGAAACTGGCATTGATGTGGTTAATCAGGCATGACCTTATTGAGTACCAGAGCAAGTATAAGAGGACAGATGGCTTACACCAAATTATGTTTATTGTATTTGTGAACTTAGTTTAATTCTTAATCAGGCACTTCATCACGGACACATAGAAACAGGTTTAGGAGAGGCCATGACTTCAGCAATTATCATGGGACAGAAGCCTTCTCTTAGGGGTAATATGAGGGGGAACTAACTCTTTAAACGCAAGAGAGTGGTGGCGGTGTGGACCATGAGCTCATCCAGTTTTAAAGGAAGCTGTGACCCCTTGTGGAGGCATCGGGTTCATTGGTATCATTTAAAAAGAAATTGTAAGATAGGCATATTCTAGAGATGAAACCAAGGAATGGAGTCTTTATGGTACGAGTCCTGCAGGAATCAGTCTGGGAACTAATGGGAAAATGTCCTTTTGATTTTCGGCATGGACTTGTGGGGCCAAGAGATGGCCTGTTTCCGTGCTGTATACTTGTTATATGGCTATATACAGGTTTATTCACATGCTTTCATGGACTTAAAAAATGTCCAACATTTGCATGATGCTTTACACTCTGAGGATTTCACGTGCAGATTAAAACTAGCAACTTGTTATTGCAGTTCACCACACAAACTGGAGAGTGCATGCAGTGCCCATGCAACTGTCAAAGCTTCACACAAACATTATCTTTAATTGTGGGCACAGCAGTGTTAATGATTTATTCCAATATTTTGGTAATGATTTTAGTTAAGAAAATAGCAAATGAAATATTATTTATTCTACATTTGTATCATGAATTTAGGTCAATCATATTTCATAATTCAGAATATCTTTCACCCGCCACATTCAATAGCTATGTTAATCTTTTAAGATAATTTGTTACTAAAATGCTTCTTTCTTTTTGCTGGCAAATATGATACAGCTTGAAGTGATAGTCCAATATCGACAATTGGATCTCATTATGCATCCCGTCGTACAAAAGTTAATTGCACTTAAATGGCAACACTTTGGAAAGTAAGTGTAATGTTCTCCAGTTAAATACCGTAAAGACTGAACTGTTAGCTCTGGTTGTAAAGTCTATTAATTATCATCGATTCTACTTCTCTTGCTGATTATTGTCGTAGGCAGGACCTAACTGGTCACAGTCATGGAATCCTATTTGACTCTGATCTAAGGTTCTGAACTTGTATCCTCTTTATCAACAAGACAACATGGTTTTAGCCCCTGAGCATTGCCCACTTCTGCCTGTGCCTCTGCTCATCTACTACACTCATGCTTTTATCACCTCTCAGAGAGAACTATTCCAGTGTTCCAACAGCTAGTGTGCTATCAATCACACTGTCTAAACAGGTTTTTATGCAATTCTTCTGCACATCTAAATTGCACCTCATATTATTCCTCCGTCATCCCCATAGTTAATGACTTTATGGGATCATACATTCATGCAGCAAGCAAGCATAATTTTGCCTCCCCTCTCCACATAGTTATTGCAACCCTCAGCGCTCATACTAATCATACTCTAATTCCATTTTATTCTTGCCACGTTGTCATTATTTTCTCTCAAGATCGTACGAACTTGCACGTCTTTGGGATGTGAAAGAAACTGGAGCACCGGGTCGAATCCCACACATTCACAGGGAGAAAGTGCAAACCATGCAGAGCACTGTCATGAACCCAGATTGCTGGAGTCTTGCTGCCAAAATGACTTGATCTTAAACCTTCCATCCTTTTGTTGAAATCCATTTTGGACCTCTCATATCTATATCTTCCTCCAATTCTATAAACATTGAGGAATTATATATTATTCAAATTTTGGTTTACATTTCTTCCTAGGTTCTGTCATCCAACTCAAGGTGGCCATGCCCAGTGGCGGACTGGGTCTAAAAATATTGGTTGCCAGGAGACAAAGGGGGTCCACTTCATCAGGGGCCCACTTGCCATCGGGCAAGCTGACATCCTGGCCAGTCCACCACTGCCCATGCTTTAGATAGCCAAGTATTGAGCTTGAAATTAAAGTCTTAAACCCCTCTTGCTCCTCCTTGTAGACTGTTCTGGGGATTGGTGTAATTAATCTGATTAGCCCCCTGTGAAGCTTCTTGAGACATTTATTATGTAGTTATAAACACGTTATAATGACTTCAACATTTCTATGTCTATTTGCTGAAACTTCTCTGAATTGTCTGAGTACAAGAGGAAGCTGATGGATTGATTCCCTCTCTTTTTTAGGAGAGGAGTAGCAATTATGTTGACCCTTAACATCTGCTTCATTGTTTCTTGGACTGTTCTGGGACTTAGTTCATCACTAGCTAATGTGAAACAACTTAATTACGAACTACCTGGTGTGAGTACAATAGCTTTGTTTCAATTCAATATATGTAAATATTATTCAGCATCAATATGTGTGAAAGAGTCTGGAATTGAGCTTGATTGTGGGATGACTATTTGGGGGGCTTTGCCCAATGTCCTTGCTAGATGGGTTTATACAACAATTGGCCACATTTCATGATGTTATTGAGTAGTTAGTATAGTTCTGGAATGTAAGCAACCCATCATACCAGACCAGTTGTAGGATGGTGTCAGGGGGGTCATTAAGGCTCTTCAGACATCAAAAATAAAGGAATTTAGAGGGCTTTAAAATCTTTTCAGTGCAAGCAATGATTTTCCTCTCAGCAAAAAAGTGGTTAGAAACATAGAAACATAGAAAATAGGTGCAGGAGTAGGCCATTCGGCCCTTCATTCAATATGATCATGGCTGATCATCCAACTCCGTATCCTGTACCTCCCTTCTCTCCATACCCCCTGATATCTTTAGCCACAAGGGCCACATCTAACTCCCTCTTAAATATAGCCAATGAACTGACCTCAACTACCTTCTGTGGCAGAGAATTCCAGAGATTCACCACTCTCTGTGTGAAAAAGGTTTTTCTCATCTCGGTCCTAAAAGATTTCCCCCTTATCCTTAAACTGTGACCCCTTGTTCTGGACTTCCCCAACATCGGGAACAATCTTCCTGCATCTAGCCTGTCCAACCCCTTAAGAATTTTGTAAGTTTCTATAAGATCCCCCCTCAATCATCTAAATTCTAGCGTGTACAAGCCGAGTTAGATCATTCAATCAATTGCCATATCTCTGATGACATAATGGAAATCTTGTCCTTCTCTCTTACTCAAAGATGTAAATTTTGAAGATCTTTCACGGATAAGTAACAGTTGCCATCTCTAAAATACTGTCTTAGCCACTATGTCTCTTGTTATTAATTTAAATTTATTTTTCACACCTAAAATACACTTTCACATCTCTCTTGCTGAAAAATAAGTTTGGTTCCCTTTTTGTAGTTTCTGTGGGTTTTGAGATGTTGATGGGCGAGTAAACAGACTTAAAGCAGTAATGCTCAACTTTGTGGTGCCTAAGGTCAAACCAGATGGTAAACTAAAGGGGCTGTCCCACTTGGGCGACCTAATCTGCGAGTTTAGAAGAGTGTCTTTGACCTGCAAACTCACAGCATGGTTGACACGTGGTCCTAAGAGGTCCTATGAGATCGCCAGAACTCCCCTTCATGCTCGAGAGAAGTTCCTGAAAACTCGTGGCGTCAGCTAGGTCGCGGAAATCTTTTCAGTATGTTGGAAACATTTTCCGCGAGTAAAATCTGGTCGGCATGATTCTTTTGAACTCGCAGTGCAGTGGAGTGGAGTCGCTATTTAGTTACAGGCATTCAAGGGCAGCCGTAGGCAATCTCATTCGCTGACCAGGCATTTTGATTGGCTCATTGGAGTTTTCAGGACCAAGAAAAACCTATCGGTAGGTAAAATGCCCGTTAAATTATTATACTTCTTTCAGACTGCGCTCCCCCGCTTTCCCTGGCCCCCGCCTTCGCGATGTGTGTGTGTGTGTGTGCGTGTGTGTGTGTGTGTGTGTGTGTGTGTGTGTGTGTGCGCGTTCGGTCGATCCAGCTCGTGGTTTCAATGTGAACGGTCGATTCAGCTCGAGGCTTTCCAGGCGAGTGCCCTCGAGCTTGAAGGTCAAAGAAACTCTTCTTAACTCACGGATTAGGCCGCCCAAGTGGGACAGTCCCTTTAGTTGCTAAAGGTCACCATGCAGTTATACACCTTGCACATTTAAATGCTTCTTTTGCATCTATTTTACTTTCAAATTTTACATATTACTCACTAGGGCAGAACTTTGAGCAAGTTTAAAAAAGTTTACCCCCTATTAAGTGATCCTTTGTGCAATTTTCTAAGAATTTCATCTATCAATTGCAACCTAGATTTTCGTCCTGCAATTTACTATTTATCCTCCTGATCTCCCAAGATACAACTGTACAAGCTTTCTAACAAATTTGCAATATTAAATCTGCCAGCCATTGTAGACTTGTACTCTAATTCAAGCACTCCTAGAAATAGTGGAATTTCTTACCCTCTTAAATCCTTTGTAAATTTACAATGTAATCCGGCATTAATATTTTTCAAGTGTTCTAGGTGTTTTAATGGCACTGAAAGGCTACATTGATTACACAATCCTGATAGGACTTGACTTGGGCTGCCTTCTACAATTGTTTTACAATTGCGTGGCTTGTCATGCATATTATTTCAAAGGGCAATAAACAAACTGCTAGAGAAACTCAGTGGGTCAGGCAACATCTGTGAAGGGAAATAGACAGGCGATATTTTGCCTAAGGACCCTTCATCAGATTCCAGCATTTGCAGTCTCTTGTGTCTCCTTCTTTTGAAAGCTATTGGAAATCAACAATAATGATATGAAAGTGGCCAAGCAAATATAGAAACTTGGATTGACTTTCCTGAAGGCCATTAAGAAGGTTTTCATAACAAAAATCCATAATTTTCATGATTATTTAATTGACCACAAGTTAAAAGATTGTTATGAATTTCAAATTCATTTCTTCCTGAGATAATTTTTTTTTTTTTTTACCTCAGTGATGATTTGCATTATGTCTTTATCCATCCTGAGATATTTTAATTATAGGTCTTAAGGGTAAAGAATTAATTATCCTTTTTAGACATTGGATATGTGGAAAGAGTTCTGGTAATATTTCTCGATCATTCTTTTTCAAATCAAAGTAAAGAATTCAAAATAAAATCATATGCCAAATGTAGATGTTACAGTTAAAAATGTTTTGAAAAATTAGAATTATTAAACTGAAGGGCTGAGGAAGGGTGTACTGTAATGCCTCTGTCCCACTTAGGAGACCTGAACGGAAACCTCTGGAGACTTTGCGCCCCACCCAAGGTTTCTGTGCGGTTCCCGGAGGTTTTTGTCAGTCTCCCTACCTGCTTCCACTACCTGCAAACACCTGCAACCTCCGGGAACCGCACGGAAACCTTGGGTGGGGCGCAAAGTCTCCAGAGGTTTCCGTTCAGGTTTCCTAAGTGGGACAGGGGCAATACAATTTAAGAAGTCAGTCTACATGTCCTGGAACCTGGTCCAGACACGAGCATTAGTCTCACCAAGGCAACCGGAGAATTTAAATTCACGTAATTAAATACATTATCTGATAGAAAACGTTTTAATAGAGTCATAGGAGTCATACAGAAGGGAAACAGACCCTTCAGCCCAATTTGACCTTGCTGACCCACGTGCCCTAGTCCCATTTGAAACATAGAAAATAGGTGCAGGAGTAGGCCATTCGGCCCTTCGAGCCTGCACCGCCATTCAATATGATCATGGCTGATCATCCAACTCAGTATCCTGTACCTGCCTTCTCTCCATACCCCCTGATCTCTTTAGCCACAAGGGCCACCTCTAACTCCCTCTTAAATATAGCCAATGAACTGGCCTCAACTACCTTCTGTGGCAGAGAGTTCCAGAGATTCACCACTCTTTGTGTGAAAAATGTTTTTCTCATCTCGGTCCTAAAGGATTTCCCCTCTATCCGCAAACTGTGACCCCTTGTCCTGGACTTCCCCAACATCGGGAACAATCTTCCTACATCTAGCCTGTCCAACCCCTTAAGAATTTTGTAAGCTTCTATAAGATCCCCCCTCAATCTCCTAAATTCTAGCGAGTACAAGCCAAGTCTATCCAGTCTTTCTTCATATGAAAGTCCTGACATCCCAGGAATCAGTCTGGTGAATCTTCCCTGTACTCCCTCTATGGCAAGAATGTCTTTCTTCAGATTAGGAGACCAAAACTGTACGCAATACTCCAGGTGTGGTCTCACCAAGACCCTGTACAACTGCAGTAGAACCTCCCTGCTCCTATACTCAAATCCTTTTGCTTTATAACTCCCCAAGCCGTTCATTTCTATGTACCTATACAAGTGTCTTTTAAAAGTTGTTATTCTACCTGCCCCAAGTACTTTTTATGGCAGCTCATTCCATATATCCGCCATCCTATGTGTGAAAAAGTTGCCCTCTGGTTCCAACTAAATCTTTCACCTCTCACCATAAACCTATGTCCCCTTCTTCTTCATTCCCCCACCCTGGGAAAAGGCTCTGAGTATTCACCCTATCAATACCCTATCAATTCCCCTCATGATTTTGTAGACCTCTAAATAATCACCCCAAGTCCCCTGCGCTCCAAGGAATAGTCCAAGTTTTCCCAATCTCTCCCTTTAGTTCAGGCCCACAAGTCTTGGTTGTAAATCATCTCTGCAATTTTTCCAGTTTAATGATCTCCTTCCTACAGTAGAGTGGCCAATCTAAACATAATACTCCAAATGTGGCCTCATCAATGTCTTGTATAACTGTAACATAATGTCCCAATGTCTGTACTCAGTATTTTATATTCTGTACTTGGCGACACCAATCATAGTCTAGGCAACCGTTGTACCAAACACTTGCACTGTCTACTGGATCTCCCAATTGCTAACAATTTTAAATGTCCATAGCGGGTCTGTAGAAGTTCGTGGATGTCTCGTAGCGGCTCGTAATGCTAGCGGTAGGTACTCGGGACATCCGGTAACTCGTGACGTTTTTTGATCCCTGTGAAAAATGTCCACGAGTAAATAAATACTCGTGATGAAAATAATTGTTACTTTTTATACCTACCGTTAGCATTACGAGCCGCTACGAGACATCCACGAACTCCTATGGACCCGCAACGGACATTCTCTGAGTTCGAATCAGGGGAGAACTTGGGAGAACTCGTGAATTACCTCGTACAGTGGGACAGGGGCTTAACTCCCCGACACATCCCCACACTGATCTTTTTTTCGTGGGTCTCTTCCATTGTAAAGAGTGAGGCCACATGCAAACTGGAGAAACAACACTTCATATTCTGCTTGGATAGCTTAAAATTTAACAGTATGAACATTGAATTGTCCAATTTTATGTAACCAACATACAAGCACCATCCCTCCCCCAACATCTCCCTCCACTCACTTTTGTTTCCCCCCACTCTTCCCTATGTCCCAACTGGATTTGCACCCCTTTCTCCACTTTCCACTATCCTTCCACCTATCCTTCCACCTACTTCCTCTGGATTCACAATTCGAACCCCTTTAATTTACTTTAGAGATACAGCATGGAAACAGGACCTTTGGCCCACTGAGTCTGCACCGACCAGTGATCACCCTGTACACTAGCATCATTCCACATACTAGGAACAATTTACAATTTTACTGAAGCCAATTAACCTACAGACCTGTACGTCTTTGGAGTGTGGGAGGAAGACCTACTCCTGCACCTATTTTCTATGTTTCTATGTTTCTAAGAACATACATGTGTCAATGTCAATGTGTTCTTGCCAGAGTGAAAGCCAGGTGTAACAAATATAGGGAATCTGGCAGTGAGGGATATTGAGGGTTCGACAAAAGTGAAACAAGGAAGTATTTGATAGGTGTGAGAACTAATGGTGGGGAAGTTCTGGCAAGAGTACAATAAATGTAGAGAGGTGCTTAAAAAGGACATTAAGAAAGCTGAGAGGGACCACAAAAATAAATCATTGGTTGACAGGATTAAGGTAAATCCAACTATAATCTAATTCTTCAAGAATATTCAAGACAAAAGGAAAATCAGGGAACGGGTAGAGATGATTAAGGACAACATAGGCAATCTGTGCCTGGAGCCAGCAGGTTTAGGTGAGTCCAAAATGAATACTTTTCATCAGAGAATTTGTCATTGGAGAATTCAGTGAAGGTGTAGGTGACGTCTAGCGCAGGTTTGATAATTAAAGAAGTGTCCTCAATGCTGTCATAGTCTTAATGATAGTTAAACCCTAGGACTGGATGGGATTTATCCCAGGCTGTGAGGGAGGCAAGGGAAGAGATGCTGGGGCTCTGACTGAGACTGTCAAAAGCTTCACTGGACACGTGAGATACCGGATGACTGGAGAATGGCAAATATTGACCCCCCTTTTCACGTAAGGCAACTGGGTAAAGCTGGTAACTCTAGACCTGTGATCCTAACATCGGTGGTAGGGCAGATACTGGAAGAATTCTGAGGGAGAGGATTATCGATCATTTGGAAAGAAAGAGGCTAATCAGAAACAGCCAACATAGCTTTGTCAAGGGCAGATTGTGTCTGACCAATTTGAATGTATTCTTTAAAGAGATAAGAAAGTGGATTGATGTGGGCAAGGCAGTTGATGTAATTTACATGGATTTTGGTAAAGCCACTGACATAGTTCCGAATGGGACACTGGTTCAAAAGTTTAGAGCTTGTGGAATTTAAGACAAGTTAATAAACTGCACTGGAAATTAGCTTGGGAATAAGAGACAGAGATTGATAATAGAGAGTTGTTTGGCAATTCTATGTCCATGACCAGTGTTGTCCCACAAGGATCGGTGCTGGGACCCTTGCTGCTTGTAATAAATGTGAATGACTCTGATGTGGATGCGGAAGGCATGGGGCATGGATGGCACTATGATTGGCAGGGTTTTTGATAGTGTGGCAGGCACTTAGGCTGCACAGATAGATCAAAGTGATGATGAAATTAACTGAAAGTGAACAGATAGTGACGATGGTTAGCAAAAACTACTAAAGGATCATGATCAGTTGGGTAAGTGAACTGAGGTGTGGTTAATGTGAGGTGTAGCATTTTCAGAAGTCAAACCAGGCCAGGATGTACACAGTAGGGCTCTGGAGAGTGTTGTAGAGCAGAGGGATCTCGGAGTGCAGGTATACAATTCCCTGAAAGTGGCATCACAGATAGATAGGATGATCAAGAAGACTTTTGGTACATTCGTCTTCATCAGTCAGAGATTCGAGTGTAGAAATTTGTATGTTATGTTACAGTTGTACGTGTTGTTGGTGAGGCGGCATTTGGAGTATTGTGTTCAGTTTTGGTCACACTGCTATAGGAAGAATGTTGTCAAGCTGGAAAGCGTGCAGAGACGATTTGTGAGGATAGTGCCAGGACTTGGGGGCCTGAGCTATGGAGATAGGTTGGGCAGGCTAGGACTTTATTCCTTGTAGCACAGAAGACTGAGAGATGATCTTATGCAACCATGAGGGGAATAGAAAGGGTGAATGCACATTCTTTTACCCAGAGTCAGGGACTCAAGAGCAGGAGGACAGATGTCTAAGGTGAGAGTGGAAAGATATAATAGGAACAAGAGAGGCAACATTTTCACGGAGGTTGGTGGGTTGATGGAAAGAGGTAATTGAGGCAGGTACTATAACACCATTTAAAAGACATTTGGATACGTACATTGATAGGAAAGGTTTAGAGGGATATGGGCAAAACTTGAGCAGTTGTGACTAGTGTAGATGGGGGCATCTTGGTCAACATGGGTAAGTTGGGCTGAAGGGCCTGTTTTATGACTATGACTGTATGTGTCTAGGTGTGCATTTGAATTGCTTAAGCAAAGAAGGCAATGGACCAAGTGCTGGGAGATGGGATTAATATGAATGGGTGCTCATTGGTCAGCATGGACAAATTGGACTGAATGGCCCATTTCCTTTCTGTGGCTCTATGTCTGTCTCGTTGACACTTTGTAATATTGCCTATCAGAAAACATTAGTAATACAGCTTTGCATGGGTATAGCATTTAATCTGTGTCTGCTGATATCATAAATTATATGAAAATTCATAGCTGAGGAATAACATAATTATTAGTTATTTAGTAATTTTCACTTGTGTTGAATGAATACAGGACTGGTGGAGAGTTTTAATTGCTACTGTAGCCATTGCGCTCACTGTGTACCAGATTGCAGAGGAGTTCATCGAAATCCACTCTTCAAATACAAAGTTTTCTCGCTGGAAGGAGTGGAGAGCCCAGGAAATAATGAAAGATCTAAACTTATGCCACCCACGGTGGCCAGAGGTACAAAAGATCATGGATTTTCTACAGGAAATGATATCTTCAACATTTGAAAGGCTACATGTAATTCCGTTTAAATAATTTGCAGCGGAAAGTTTGATTCCAAATAACTTGGTCCGTTAGTTCAACCAAGGAACAGTGAGATCTGGGGGATATCAATCTATGTTTCACCCTGGCACACTGATCACATACATCTTAAAATTCAATGATTTTGAAATATGTTATCACTGTAAAGATGGATCAGACTTCTGTGCACAACTGTAGAGAAACCAACAGATTGCAGGAAATCATCTTTATAGAATTGGATTGATAAACAAATATGTTTCAAAAAAGTTATTTAAATAATTTAACTAGCATGTCATCGGATATTTTATCTTCAGAATGATTATTTTCATTTTTTAATTTTCTGCTCAAAATTGTATGTTCACCTTCAACACATCATATGTTAATAATTTAATCCTTAATTAGTTTAGTTTAGTTTACAGTGCGGAAACAGGACCTTCAGCCCACTGAGTCCATGTTGACCAGCGATCCCTGCACATTAACACTACCCTACACACACCAGGGACAATTTTACATTCATACCAAGCCAATTTACCTACAAACCCGTACGTCTTTGGAGTGCGGTTCAAAACCGAAGATCTTGGATAAAACTCACACGGTGATGGGGAGAGTGTACAATCTCTGTACAGACAGCACCCGTGGTCGGGATCGAACTCTGGTCTATGGCACTGAAAGCGCTGTAAGGCAGCAGTTCTACTGTTGCGCCACCATGCCACTCTAAATTGGATGGAACTGTTTATTGATACAGCATGCAACAAAAAAAGTTTTTTCTGTACTCGGTACACATGGTAATAATAAACTAAACTAATCTCTATTGGCAGGAGGAGTCATATCTTAAGAAGCAACTGAGTGCACTGGATGACATGCATCCCCACTATTTCAATGATTTTTGGTAAGGATATCGACCAAAGTTTTCTTCTAGTTGTACAATATGCATGAGTTTGTCATTAAATATTGTCTTCAGTTAGTAGCTATTTATTTGTGGGCTGACAGTAAGGGCCCACTCCTGTTGTAATTGGGGGAAAAAGCAACCAGAAAATGGTAAAAGTGGCTATTATTTACAAGTGATCACATTGTTAAAGATTCATAAACACCTGAATGCACGACCCATAACTTTTGTGCCAACTTGGGTAAGTGCTATTCATGCTATTATAAGTGAGCAGATCTTCCATTGCCCTAAATCATCGGGTGCCCACCTGTTGGTATGCTTTGTATCAGGAGCCACTTTGGAAGACTTCCAATGGGAGCCCAGCCTCCTGCACTACACCATGGCTCCATGTGGCACAGGGGCAGTGTTAGTGCAGGCAGTGGGCTGCACTCACAGAATGGTCTCATCAACCTGTGCGTCTCCTATCTACCCTGTATAAGTGCTGGTGTTAAGGATAAAATCCGCCCCATTGATGCAGATGTTGAGGCACTGTGTTATTAATGATTGTACATTTATTGTTCCATTATTACATTATTGGGCCTGTGAAACTGCAGCAAGTTTGGCAATCAAACGCTGAAATAATAGTATTATTTCTGATCACTCACCATTGACTTTTATACTTAAAATTGAGGGAATGCCGAGTATAAAGCCTTTTTGGAGGTTCAATGTACACATATTAAATAACCCGCAGGGTTATGAGTATATAAAAGAACAAACAAAACTTTTTTTCGAAATAAATGACACGCCGGGCATTTCTGCACCGCTATTATGGGAAACCTTCAAGGCATATATTCGCGGTGTCATAATCTCTTACCAAAGTTTTCAAAATAAGGAAAATAAAAGAGAACTTCAGCGGATAGAACAGAAAATAAAATTACTAGAACTGGACAATGCAACTGACCCAACCATAAATAAACATAATAAGATAACTTTATTGAAATATAAAGTCAATAGAATACTATCGGCTAGAGTAATAAGATTATTCCAAATTACAAAACAAGCACACTTCGAATTTGGAGATAAGCCACATAAACTACTTGCGAGGCAACTGAAGCAACGAGAAAAGGAAAAAACGATTACAAATATTAAATCGGACAATGGTGAGTTTCTAACATTGCCTAAGGATATTAATAAGAGGTTTGCCCAATTTTATCATAATTTATACACATCCAAAATAAAGACAGATATAAGTAAAATTACAAATTTTTTAGATAATTGCAAGCTCCCAAAATTGGATAGTTTAGAACAAGAGCAATTAGGAGCACGGATTACTAGTGAAGAAATAAAACAAATAATAAACTCACTGAAAAATGGGAAGACCCCAGGACCAGATGGCTTTAGTAATGAATTTTATAAAAGATTTCAGGAGTCAATTGTACCAAGATTATTCAATTTATACATGCAGGCTTATACTGAAAATAAACTACCAGAAACCCTAGCAGAAGCAACAATAACGCTTATACCAAAAAAAGATAAAGATTTAGATGAACCGGGTTCTTATAGAGCTATATCACTTCTAAATACGGATCAGAAAATTTTAGCAAAGATTCTAGCTAGAAGGCTAAATAATTATATTAACAATTTAATAAATACGGATCAAACGGGATTTATACCCAAAAGACAATTATTTAATAATTTGAGAAGGCTTTTTAATATAATGTACTCTCATAATGAGGACAATGAAGATATCTCAGTGGTCACGTTGGATGCAGAGAAGGCATTTGATCAAGTAGAATGGCAGTATTTATACAAGGTACTCCAAAAATTTAATACGGGAGAGAATTTTATTAGATGGATTAAACTACTTTATGATAGACCTACGGCAAGAATATTAACTAACAATACGCTATCACCAAAATTTTACTTATCAAGGGGTAATAGGCAAGGGTGTGCCTTATCACCATTGCTATTTGCCCTTATGATAGAACCGCTGGCCGAAAGGATTAGAAATCACCCGAATATTCACGGATATAGCAGCAAGGACTCAAAGAATAAAATGTCATTATATGCTGATGATATCCTTTTATATATTACTAATACACAAACGAGTATACCCACCTTATTAACACTAATTGAGGAGTTCGGCTCTTTTTCAGGATATAGAATAAATTGGAATAAAAGCGAAATTATGTCTTTAAAACCACAGGATTCGAGACATTTACTAAAATTCCCCTTCAAAATTGCAACAGAAAAATTCAAGTGCCTGGGTATTCAAATTACGAGAAGACACAAATCATTATTTAGTGCCAATTTTATACCACTATTAAATAAACTGAATGATACGATTAAATTTTGGAAAACGCTTTCGCTCTCATTGATAAGTAGAATTAACGCTATAAAAATGACTTTCTTACCACAATTAATATATTTGTTTCAAGCGATCCCAATATATATTCCAAAATATTTTTTCAAAAAATTAGATTCCACTATCACTAATTTTATATGGGACTACAGAACACATAGAATTCAACGAAAGCATTTGTGCAAATCTAAAGAAGTGGGGGGTTTATCATTACCTAACTTTATATATTACTACTGGGCAGTGCATATTAAGAACATAATGTACTGGCTGGATAGTTCCACTCAGCAGTTGGAGTGGATAAGAATGGAGAAAGAGGAGTGCTATCCGCACGATATAGGAACGACCCTGCTCTCACCGATAAAATTGAATAGTATAATATATAAGAAGAACCCAATTATTCACAATATAATAAGAATTTGGAAACAAATAAAAGTATCCTTGAAATTAAATAATTTATCAGTACTAACCCCACTATTGAACAACCCCGCATTCAAACCTTCTCTCATCGACAACACATATCAACAATGGGATAGACTGGGGATTAGGAAAGTAGGGGATATGTATGAAGTGGGCAAACTGTTATCATTTCAACAATTAAAATTAAAATTTAAATTGAAGGATAATCAATATTTTAAATATATACAGGTATGTGACTTTATGAAGAAATATACACATAGATTTCAAATTATATTTTTAGATCCTTTAGAAGAAGCAATGAATATTAAGGCTGATTCACAAAAATTAATATCATACTTTTATAATAATATATTAAATAGAGAATCACCCTCAACAGAAGCATTAAGGGAAGATTGGGAACATGAGCTAATGATAAAGATCTCGAAGGATAGATGGGAAAAGTATTTGATGAATACACATAACTGTTCTATTAATGCAAGACATAATTTAATTCAATTCAAATTATTACATAGACTATATTATTCAAAAACGAGGTTGAATAAATTTTATCCAAACGTCTCTCCCAGATGCGATAAATGTTTGTTTCAAAACGCTAATATAACACATTCATTTGTAGAATGTACAAAGTTGAATAAATTTTGGAGTGATATATTTGATATATTTACAAAGCTTTTCAAGTCAAGAATAGAACCCAAAACGGAATGGATTATATTTGGAATAATAGGAGAAGATACCAATTTAAATAAAGATCAAAATGTTTTTTTTAATTATGGGTTAATAATTGGAAAGAAATTGATACGTAAATTTTGGAAAAATACAACCACACCAACTGTTAAAATGTGGATTAGGAATATGATGGACATAGCACGCCTTGAAGAAATGAGACTACGACTAATAGATAAATATGACCAATTCTTAAGGAGTTTGTCTCCTTTCATCGACTTTTTGGAATCATTTGATGCAGCGGTACCGTAAGGATTGCTGATTTCAGTTCATGACGCGGATAGATCTACATCTCCGAATACAGATTTGAAAAATTATCTTTTAAGGGGCCTTCTCTTCTATTTCTACTTTCCACTTTCTCTCTTCCTTTTTTTATTTTTTATATACACACTTCACGTTTTTCTACTCTCTACCATCTATTTTTCCACTTTTTCCCCTTTCTATTGTTTTCTTTTTCTTGTCCTGCTTACTTCCTTCTTATAACATAAAACTAGAGGTTGTACATAGAATGGATTACGGTATTACATAGTTGGCACCTAAAATTAGGTTCCACTGTACTGTTTTGTGCTGTATTAACTTCTAATAAAATAAACAAATAAATAAATAAATAAATAAATAAATAAAATGAAATTTAAAAACGCTGTTGACTCTTGGCCACGCTTAAATTGAATTCTAACTAAAATATGACTCTATACAATTCCTGTCTTTAAATTTGCTCATGATACCTTCATTGATGGACGAATAACAGGTAACAATGTCAGAATAGACAAACAATTTTGATCATTTAATTAATTTGTGCCAGAACAACATCTTGCTCTCAACGTTAGTACGACCAACAACCTGATTGTTGACTTCAGGACGGGACAGCTGAGGATCCATGAATTTTGTCTTCATCGATTGAACGGCGGTGGAGTCAACAAGTTCATGTTCCTAGACATGCAAATTTCTGAAGAACTGTCCTGGGCCCAGCACAATGATGCAATCATGAAGGGAGCTCAACAACACGTCTACTTTATAAAAAGACTGAGGGGATTTTGTACATTGCCAACTACTCTATTGAACTTCTACAGACTATAGCACTGACTTGTTGTATCATAACCTAACTCGGTAATTCAAAAACTGT
The DNA here is from genome assembly GCF_028641065.1 of Leucoraja erinaceus. NCBI lineage: Eukaryota > Metazoa > Chordata > Chondrichthyes > Rajiformes > Rajidae > Leucoraja > Leucoraja erinaceus. The sequence continues at coordinate 93,976,142 of NC_073380.1, read as the reverse complement.
GGAGCAAATAAGGCTACAGAAAATGGTGGGCATTGACTGGTTCATCATTAGTATTGCTTTGTTGTATTAATTATGTTTAGAGATACAGTGTGGAAACAGGCCCTTCGGCCCACCGTGTCCATTTGTCACCGTGTCCATGCTGACCAGCGATCACTTGTACACTAGTTTTATCCTACAAACTAGGGACAATTTACAGAAGCGAATTCATCTACAAACCTGCACGTCTTGGGAATGTGGGAGGAAACCGGAGAACCTGGAGAATATCCACACTGTCACAGGAAGACCATACAAACACTGTAAGACAGCAGTTGTAGTCGGGATCAAACTCGGGTCTCTAGCGCTATAAGGCTGCAAATCCACCATTGTGTTATTGATTATTGTATATTTATTGTTCTGTTATTATATTAATAGGCCTATAAATATGCAGCAAGTTTGGTAATCAAACACTGTTGACTCTTGGCAACACTCTTTAGTTCATCTACAGTGATTTACATCACTGACATGACTGTTATCTGTTTTTCGCAGGAATTTGTTTGATTGGTTGGTCTATCTGTTGCTCTTTGCTTTGATTGGAACTTATGCAGCTGATCTGTCAATGTCTAGTGATACTATTCACACAACCCATATTCGACTTTGTGCAGTAACAACAATATTCCTTTGGTTACGAGTCATGAAACATGTACGAGCAATCAGGTATGGAACTCCCTTGTTATTATTTTCATTTGAAAGACGCAACACCAAAATCTGTGACTTTTCCTCCCTTCCCCTCACTTTGCAACACTCATTCCAAGATGCAAAAGGCAAGGTGGGGAATTTTCAACGTGGGGCCATGGGTTCTACTGCATCCATTTATCTTATTAAAATATTAGCAAAGTATCAAGCCGCGGGTAAATTTTATTTCTAAAAATGTAAAAAAATTGTTTTTAACTTTTTAGAGGTGCCAGTTCACTGTACTTGTGTATAATGACACAAAATAGCACTGGTCATTGCTGCCTAGTCAATCAAAATGCGTGAAACGCATTTGTTAATGCAAAAGTATTTTCCAAGCAAAATCTTTGAACCGTCAAGCACTAAGGTTGCCATGCAACTGTCAGCTGCACATGTAGACACACATTCACACTACGGCATTTAAAGATATTATACCAATGTACACAATACTAGGTGGGCTGAGTCAGAAGGAAGGGCATGAGGAAGAAAGCAAGGTGAACAAGGCAGCTTTTATCACAGGTGAATGAGCACCTAAGTCATTTAGGTGTTGTTCATGAAATGGAGCAAAAATTAGACAAATGTTGTGCAATGAGTACAAAGAATTATGTAACATTAATATTTGTAACTTTTCCTCTCTTTCCCTCATTTTGCAACAACTTTCTCGAAAGCTTCTCTCGGAGTCAGGGGCAAAAAATATAACGTTCATCTGCTCCATTATTCATCCGGTTCATGTCTGATTATTGTTCAACATAATCTTTTCTGCATTATCCCCATACACCCTTTGATTCCCTTGATGTGCAAAAGACTGTCAATCTCTATTGAACAAATTCAGAACAGAACCGCTTTCTCCGTGCATTATATCCTTTCAGGTTTCATGTAATCCTTGTCAGTCCCCTGGTTCCTTCCATTCTCTGTGCCTTAAAATTCCTATTTATATTTGGATACTAGGACAGTTCTGTCATGAGTGAGTTCCAAATAAAATGTAATGTAATTATTGTTACTCCGCTGTTCAATCCTAAGTAAAAATATTTCCTTACACTCTGGTCACTAGTGCTGCTACTTTGAATGGTGTGTGTTTATTATATATATATAAATTGGATCTCTTTACTCTTCTTCAATGTTATTCGTAGTTTATGGCCTACAAAATTATGACATATTTATACTTATTTATCCTGTAACATGATTACTTTTCTGGCGCAGAGCCCTAGGACCTTTTATAGTGATGCTCGGAAAAATCATTGTGGATCTCCTCAAGTTCCTTTTTCTTTATGGAGAGTTTTACATTCCTTTCGCATGTGCATTTTGGATAATCTTTGGAGGTAAGTATTTTGTTTGCCTGCAGATTATTACATGAATATTGAATGTTATCATTTGATTAGAACCTGGGAGGAATAGAGTCTCTTCTAACAAACCGTATATGTTTCTGAATATTTTTTGAGGTACAGATGAAGTTACAGAAGGGTGTAGGCTCAAAACAAACATTCCCTGTGAATATGGTTCACTAGAGGATTATTAACATGTATTCTTCATTGCACGTTAAAGGGGGATTTCAACCCTGTCACTTGTACACTGAAAACTACATGTTTGTTAAGCATTATAGAATCATGACTCACCTGTAATCTATGCTTATGTCGAAATGTAGGGATATAAGAGGGATGGCAGTGAATTTATCTGAAGTGGGGAGGGGGTTGAAGTGGGTGTGAGAAGTGGGAGAGGAATGATGTGGAGGGAAATAATGGTTCTATGTATTTCTGATCTCTACTGAATTAAAAGGACATGAGTTCATGAGTTCCCAAGTTATCACAGTTCGCCTTCGTACTTGCCCCTTGGAATAGGAGTGGGTCGAGTATGTGTCGTGCATGTGGGGAGCAGCTACCAATCCTAGGGCCACATTGTGGGTTGCAGGTCTTTTTGGGCCTTCAGAACGTTGGAGCTCTGTTCCCATGAGGCTTTTAAGTGGAAACTAGTTCCTTTTGTTGGAACAGAACGTTTCTCAAATAATACCAATGACCCACCCACCAGAAATTGTGGCAGTGTCGGCAGCTTCTACTTTGGAATTGAAAACAATGTTAGTGGGAAGGGACCAGAGAACATAAGGCCATGTGAATAGCCACACATGACATAAATAATTGTTGACACCATTGTCTGATACATAATCTTTGTCCCTGACATTTTCTTGCATACAGGCCTTGTACCAAATATGGCAACTATACCCCAGATGCTTTTCACTGTATTTCGGATAACTCTGGTTGATGATTATGGATTTGATGAGATGTATCTCATCGATCCAGTAATGGCATATTTGCTCTGTGGAACATTTCTCGGGGTGTCGAGCATTCTGTGTATCAATCTTCTCATCGCATTGCTTTCAGACACGTTCCAAAGGTATACAACGAAAATTCTGACATTGCTTGGTAATTTACAGGGTAAATGCATGCTTTTGAGGTACTATTAGATATATGGAACATAGGTGCAATAGAAGCAGCACAATAGGATTCTGGATTATTGGGGTAGAAGAGATAGTCTTCCTAATCAAATCAATGGTGTCTTGTTGAATGTTTACTGGATACCAGGCTTAGCAGTTGGCCCTGTTATGGTATAGCACATCGCAACAGATCATCACAAGTGTGCTAACTATTTTCAACACAGTTCATTACAGTTAATTCCAGGAAATTCAGTGAGCAAAATTGAGAAAAAGTAGTGGATGACATACAACTCTCAATGGAATTGACCAAATAGAAATAAGAAACTTCTGATTAACCTGGCTATGTATCATTTCCAGAGACATAGAATCATCCAGCCCTTCAGCCCACTTTACCCATGCTGACTAAAATGCCCTATCACACTAATCACACCTGTCTGTTTTGCCACTATCCCTCTAAACTGTTTGTCAAAATGATGTACAATAGGTGGGCCTGGCCTTATTCTTTGACCTTGTTGTATCATGGAACTGTGAACTGCCAAAGTTCCATAGCACCAATTAGAGAGACTTATGGAACAATAGGGCATCTTCCAACCTTATCTACTGCATCCGCTTTTCCAGATGTGGACTCCCATATATCGGCGAGACCAAGGGCAGGCTCGGCAATCATTTTGCTGAACACTTCCATTCAGTCCGTCTAGACCTACATGATCTCCTGGTTGCTAAACACTTTAACTCCCCCTCCCACTGACCTTTCTGTCCTGGGCTCCTCCACTGTCAGAGTGAACCCCAACGCAAATTGAAGGAACAGTGCCTCACTTTTCACACAGAGAGTGGTGAATCTCTGTAACTCTCTGCCACAGAGGGTAGTTGAGGCCAGTTTATTGGCTATATTTAAGAGGGAGTTAGATGTGGCCCTTGTGGCTAAGGAGATCACCCATTCCTTTCTAGATGCTGCCTGTCCCGCCCGCTGAGTTACTCCAGCATTTTTTTTATTGAATTGAATTGAATTGAATCCTTTATTTGTCATTCAGACCTTTCGGTCTGAAAGAAATGTCGTTGCCTGCAGCCATACATGTAATAATAAACAACACACAATAAACACAAATTAACATCCACCACAGTGAGTTCACCAAGCACCTCCTCACTGTGTTGGAGGCAAAAGTCTTAGGGTTGCTGTCTCTTCCCTCCTCTTCTCCCTCTGCGCTGAGGCAATACCCCACCGGGTGATGGTAAGTCAGTCCCGCGGTTCAAGCTCCGCGGACCGGGGGTGGTCGAAGCTGCCACCCTCCAGTCCAGTGGATGCAGTTGTTGCCACGGGAGCTCCGGAAAACAGGCATCAACCTGTGACCCGTGAGCTCCCGACGATGTCCGAGCCCCGGATTCAGGTCGCTGCCGCCAGAACGCCGCCTCAGCCGCCGGAGCACCGTCTCCGCCCCGCACCGGGCCGTCCACCCGGGAGCGCCTTCCAGCCGAGAGCCGGGCCGCCCTCACAGGAGTGTCTCAGCCCCGCGCCGTCCGCCCTCACCGGAGCGCCTTCTAGCCGGGAGCCAGGCCGCCCACATGGGAGCACCTTCCAGCCGGGAGCCGGGCCGCCCACACGGGAGTGTCTCAGCGCCGCAGTCCGCCCTCACCGGAGCGCCGAGTCGTGCCGCTGCCCGAATGCCGCCACAGCTAGAAGACGGCTAGCCTCGCGTTGGTAAGTCCTGGCTGGCTCTACCTCCGGATCCTCAAGGTCGGACGCAGGTTGGAGACCGCCAGCTCCGCCATTAGGCCTCAGCTCAGACGGGGGAAGAGAAGGGGGATACGACAAGAAAGTCGCATTCCCCCGAAGGGAGAGACAGAAAGCCCTGTTTCACCCCATCCCCCCACACATAACACAACCTAATAAACAAAAGTTTAACTAAACAAGACAAAAAAAACAACACAAAAAAGTGAAAACAGCCAGACTGCAGGCGAGCCGCAGCCGTTTCATAGCACCGCCACTTCCGAAAAGTGTATTTTGTGTCTATCTTCGGCATAAACCAGCATCTGCAGTTCCTATACAGGGCATCGTCAATTGAGTTGCATTTCCACAGCTATTTGTAGGGCAGGCAGGTAGGGGGTAAAGCTGTTGGGAGTTAGTGTCAAAAGATAATTTTCTCCTGAATGTTACGACTGGTGCCGTTTTGATCTAGGGCACGTATTCACGTCAACCACTTACTGCCAGATTTTACAGTCAGGTATTCTGTTTTAAGATAAAGCCTTAGAAGAGTGTAATCATATGGAAGATGGCCTACATAAAATGTATCCTTAGGCATGACAGGAATGGAATTCAATAGCATCTTCATTCAGGATATATCCTCCCACTTCCATGAGGCTTCCTAAAGGACCAAAGAAGTACCAGATAATGGATAAATATTGTGTGCTCTTGCATTAATTAACAACATCAGATGCAGGGACAGACCTTTCTCAACTACCGGTGCTGGCCTATTGTTGGCCTGGCATGTTACCTTGGAAAAATTGTTACAAACAAATCAGGCTTGTGAAATTGAGCAGTCCATTCTGTTCTAGTGACTGCATGGTGGTGTCATGCTGGGAAGGCTTAGAAAATGATTGGATGTGATAGCCTAGAGAGCATTGACGCATTAGAGTGAATTAGAAGAAGGGAGTTAAGGGCCTGTCCCATGAGCATGCGACTGCATGCGGCGAGCGGGTCCAAACCGGAAGCGGGTGTCACGCGGAGGTCGAGTGATCCCGTACGAGTTGACGTGAAGTTCGAGCGAAGGCGTACAGCATCAAGACGCTGCGTACGGCATCAAGATGCTGCGTACGGCGTTGAGACGCTGCGCACGCCCGTCGAGGGGGTGCGTACGGCCTCAATGCGGCTGCGGGCCGGCAGGTTGTTGCCGCGCGGACTTTTTGGACAGTGTCAGTTTTTCGGAGCCCCGCGCGATGTTGGGACCAGCTCCGCACAACTCCATACGGCTCCGGCGATCGAAATGGGACCGGCCCTGCGAGGCCGTACGGCTCAAGCGACCACGTTAGGTCGCGCTTTACCCTGTGGGACAGGCCCTTAAGTTAACTTCTTTTTATCCATCTATGCTGCATCTGCGCCCAAGATGAGGTTTTCCATACTAGGGCATCGGAGATGTCCTAATTCTTTAGGGAATGGGGGTTCCCCTCTTCCATTATACACGCGACCCTCATTACGGTCTCCTTGATATCCCGCAGCTCCACTCTTGCTCCCCCTCCCCCCATTCATAACAGGGATAGTCCCCTTTGTCCTCACCTTCCACCCCATCAGCCATCGTATACAGCACATAATCATCCGACATTTTCGCCACCTCCAACAGGATCCCTCCACTAGCCACATCTTCCCATCTCCACCCCTTTCCGCTTTCTGCCGAGACCGTTCCCTCCACAACTCCCTGGTCAACTCGTCCCTTCCCACCCAAACCACCCCCTCCCCAGGTATTTTCCCCTGCAACCGCAGGAGATGCAACACCTGGCACTATACCTCCTCCCTCGACTCTGTCCAAGGACCCCGACAGTCTGTTTAGGTGAGGCAGAGGTTCACTTGCACCTCCTCCAACCCCATCTACTGTATCCGCTGTTCCAGGTGTGCTCTCCTATACAGTATATCGGCAAGACCAAGAACAGGCTCGGTGATTGTTTCGCTGAACGCCTCCGCTCAGTCTGCTTAAACCTGCCTGATCTTCTGGTTACTTAGCACTTTAATTCCCCTTCCCATTCCCACACTGACCTTTCTGTCCTGGGCCTCCTCCATGGCCAGAGTGAAGCCCAGCGCACATTGGAGGAACAGCACCTCGTATTTCACTTATACCCCATCGGTACGAACATTGACTTCTCTAACTTCAAGTAGCCCTTGCTTACCCTCCCTCTCCATCCCCTCCCCCTTCCCAGTTCTCCGACCAGTCTTACTGTCTCCAACTACATTTTACCTGTGTTTGATTTGTTGTTACATCTCCCAACTAACAATGATCTAACAAGGCCCTATAACCCCCACAATTAAAATGTGGATTATGGAAATGTCGGAGACCCTACACCTGGAAAGAAGCAGATTTGTCTTAATGGACAAACAAGAACTTTTTGTTAGAATATGGTATCCATTCATTGACTATTTGAAGGGGTAGATCGGTTCAGCACGGTAACCTAAATGAAGCTTGAACTGAGGATTAGATGAGAAGTTATACTTTATAATCCACAAACCTACCTCCAAAGATTTATTAATAGTAAATAATTTCCTTCTTTTTTTTTATCTTAACATTTGTGTTTTTTTTCCCTCTTTCTCTCTTACTTCCTATCTTTAAAAAAAACTAGAAGCAGAACCAATGCACAATTGATAATATTAATAATGTACGACTGATATACATGAAATGTTTATAATATGTGTTTGCTTCTAATAAAAATATTAATTAAAAAAAAAATAATCTATTCTACTTAATCTTCATTCCCTTTGTCCTGTTTTCACTCCTTACACTTCCTTATCTATACATCACCTCATCTATGTACCATCCACTCCCCTGGCATCAGTCAGAAGAAAGGTCTCAACCCAAAACGTCACCCATCCCTTCCTACTTATCATGATGTGGCAATTTATGTAAGGTCTGTCAGAGTTGAAGTTCTTTACAATAGACTGAAAAAAAATGAGGAGGCACAAATGTAACACTTTAAAATGGTAGGGAAGATATAATAGAAATTTTAGATGGATACTTGAATTCCATCAATAATTGGGAAGTTTAGGGAACAGTTTCAAATTTATCATGGAATATTAGAGCTATCAACTTTTTTTCCAAATATCTGCCAATGCATTTAATGAAAGCATTCCCAGGGTCAATTGACTTTCTCAAAAAACATCTGGAAAATGATATCTAAATAGATTGAAGCTTAAAAGGATAAATGGTTAAATTATTGGGGCATATATTGTGCATGCATGTGTGTGTTCTTCTGATGTGTTTGTTTCTCTCTGTGTTTACTGATGCTCCTATGAATTACCTTGGGAGATTTTACAACATATTGACATTATAAATACAAGTCTTTGAAGGATAGGATTGAAAAGTAGCAGCATGAATAGATATTTTGAATTATTGCAGAATGTTGCCTCTAATGACTAACTGTGGGTATGGTGAGGTGAGGTGAGGGGAGCAGAATTGAGGACATGGTAGATGTTATACTTCCTTAGGGGGAGAACGAGGACTTTTGTCTAATGCTTTCTTGTATTTGTCACGGATATTCTGGGTGAGCATCTGTGAATTGCTCATGGTTTGTTATTTCAGAGTGTATGACAACGCAAATGCTAATGCAGCCATGCAACAGGCTAGTATTGTATTGTATGTTGAAGACCATCTCAGTAAGGAGAAAACAAATGCATTTCAAGAGTTTATACAGACATCGTGTGCACCATTAGAGATATTCTTCGATGATGATATTACAATTGATCAAGAAGATGATCTGAAAAAAGTCACCATTCAGATAAAGGTAATAAGAATCTTCTGATGTAACTGTATTTTGTCAAATCAAATGCACCATAACCTGAACCATAAAATGCAATAAGAAAAATTGAGTATTTTTGGGTGCTGTTAACAAACAACAATCTCAAGTCCAAACTGAAGGAGTGAGGTGAGGGTTTATTTTCAGACATTTTGTATAAAGTATGATATATGAACACTTGAATCCAGTGTGGTAAGTCCTGAAATTGAAAGGAGGCTTTAATGAAACAACCATGAACCTATCAGGAGTTGGAAACATCTCACTGGTTACTGTTGTCCTACAGATCTAGAATAACCGTCTTCTGAGGTGGTATAAGTATTCTAAAATCATGATTGACCTGTAGAATACAATGGAAAGCTCATCGGACGGATGTAGTCTGGGATGAGGGGATATGGGAATTGGTGGGGAGGTGATGGAGTGATATGGGAGAGAATAGTTCAATCTGCTTCCAATCCTCATTACATCAAAGGGGCAAAGCTTAAGAGTTCCAGATTGTGGCCAGAAAATAATATGGTTGTATAAAATCACTATACACTCTAAAAAAGAAGCATTCTAACTGTTTATCAATGTTACAGTGGAATTACAAATAATGTCTCTCTTGTTCATGCTGTCTTTATTTCAACTAACATTCATTCAGTCTTTCCTGGAAGCGACTCATTATCTGTGCTCACTACTCGTTTATAGAGTTTAGCAGCATTGAGGCAGATCCTTCAGCTCAACTCATTCATACCAACTAAAGTTTTCGGTTCAGCTAGTCCTGTTACTTGTGTTTGATAAATCTCACTAATTTTTCCTATCCTTGTTCTGGTCTAAATATCTTTTAAATGTTTTTATTGTATCTGCTTCAACTATTTCTCCTGGCTGCTCGCTCCATTTCTCCACCACTGTGTGCCTCTTTAAAATTTGCCCTTTCTCTTCAAATCTGTGCCATCTAGTCTTAGACTTCCATACCCTGTGAAAAGATTGTGATTATATATTCCATCTATGCTCCTCATGATTTTTATAAACATTGATAAGGTCACCCCTCAGCCTCCTTCACTCCAGGGAAAACAGTCCCAGCCTATCATGTCTCTTAATATAACTCAAGTCCTCAGGTTCTGGTAACACCCTTGTGAATCTTTTCTGCTGTCTCTAACTTAGACATATTGTTATTGTTGCGTGTCAATCAGAACTACACTTAATAGTCCTAGTGCATTCTCACTAATATATAGTTGTAACGTTATGTCCCAACCTGTAATCAGTGCCCCTTCAGATGTAAACATGCAGGCCATACATTTTCTTCATCATCTTGTTGTCACTTTCAGGGAATGATAAACGATACCCCAACTCTCTCCACTCCACAACACCCACACAAGGCTCTGCCTTTTACTGTGTATCTCCTGCCTTGCCTTAACTTCCCAAAATGCAATACATCGCAAATTTCATCCGCCATTTCTTTGTCCAGTATTCCAAGATCTAAATGTTATTATAACCTTAGACTACTTTTTTTTTAATGTCCACTTTACCACTAATTTTGCTTTAATCTGTAAACTTACTAATCATACCACCTGCATGATCATCAAAATCATTAATATAGATAACAAACAACAGGGGACTTAGCACTGATCCCAATGCCACACCACTGATTATAGACCTTCAATCTTATAAACAACCAATCGCTGCCACTCTCTGTGATCTACCACTGAGCTAATCTTGTATCCAGATGGCTAGATCATGTTGGACCCCATGTGATCTAAACTTCTGACAACCCCACCAGATGAACCTTGTCAACAGTCTTGATAAACCCCATGAAAACGATATCTACCACCCTGCCCTCATCACTCATTTTGGTGTCCAAAAAACTCAATCAAATGTATGACACAATTTCCCATGCACAAAGCCATGCTGGCTATTCTTATACTAATTCTGTCCATGCCTTTCCAAATGCATATAGATCCTGTCTCTCAGAATCCCCTTCAATATCTGTCCTACCACCGATGTTAGGCTCATAGTTCTTTGGTTTGTACTTGCAGCCCTTCTAACCATCTGTTAAGTCCATACTTTAACCGAACAGCTCTTAAAGCAGCATGTTCCTTGATGAAGCTGGTGACAAATAATTGACAGAGCATTATACAGTACAAGTCCTTCGAGGTGTAAACAATATCACCCAGAGTTTGCTGAAAAAAAAGTAGACAGCCAGCTATGCCATGATCCCAGGCTTTGTCAGCAATCAAAATAGTTCTTGTATGTATTCAAACTCTTTCAGATTAATACAAATATTTTGTATTAAAATGGTAGTTAAAATAAAATGAAAACACTTAAATATGCTTAGTTTTGTTTAAGATAGTTCAATTAGTTCAAAAGAATTGTAAATTACTCCTGAAGCTTACTACCTTCTTCACACTTTTTTCTCTTCATTGAAAAGAACGGTCACTGAACATGGGCTACATGTAGCCAAGTACAGGTTCAGCAAGTAGACGATGCAACTCATGGAGTCATAGAATTATATGACTCAAAAACAGGCTCTTTGGCCCAACATCCATGCTGACCAAGGTGCCTTCTTGTGTTAGTCCCATTTGAATGCATTTGGACTGTATCACTCTTCAGTTCAATGTACCTTTCCAAATCTCTTTTAAACATTGTAATTGGACCCACCTCTATAATTTCCTTGGCAGCTCATTCCATATACCCACCACTCTTGTCACTTGAGTCTTCTTTAAATCTTTCCCCTCTCTTCTTAAACCTATACTCTCTAGTTTTAGACTCCACTACCCTGGGAACAAACTCTGACTATCTACCCTATCTATGCCCATCATGATGTTATAAATCTTATGATACCACCCCTCGGCATCCTTTGAACCAGGGAAAACAGTCACAGTTTATCCATTCTTTCCTCTTAACCCAAACTATCCAATATGGCAACATGCATGTGAATCTTTTCTGCACCCTCTCCATCTTAATTGCATCTGTTCCATAGTATGGCAACCAGAACCATAAACAATATTCCAAGTGGACTCAGCAACATCCATGCAGCTGTAAAAAGATGTTTCCATTCTTGTACCTGCAATGAATGCCCTGTCCAATGAAGGCAGACTTGCCATACTACTTCACGACTTTGCCTAACTTGCCATCTTCAGCAAATTAGTACTTATACCCAGTGCTCATTTTAACCATATAACCATATAACAATTACAGCACGGAAACATTTTGTGATGGTACATACTGGTACGGCGTACTGGTACCTCTAAAAACTTGAATATTATTATTTTGGTTTCTGGCAACATGCCAAGCATCTATCTATCTATATTACTAAGAGTTTTTTCTTGACCGGATTTTGGCCATCTGTGCTGCGATTTCCGAGAGAACGCCGCTACCTACGGCCGTCATTTTTGGCCACCTCGCTCAGAGCCCCCCTTCGCCATATGTGTGCCGAGGATTTTTCCCGTCGATGAAAAATGACAGATATATTAATGTTTTTACAAAATTCCCCATTCTCTCTGCTGCTCCTGCTGGTGGGAGGGGGAGGGACTATAAAACCAGGAAGTGGTGTGCCTCAATTAATCTCTGCAAGCTGGAGCTCTGTCAATTAGTCTCTGTCATTCTGAGCTCTGAATGACACTGAACAAATGTCTACAGCACAGTGAGTACCCTTAATTTGGTTTGAAAATGAAAATATAGATAGTTTGAAGTAAAATAGCACTGCCTGCAAATGGTTGTTTGGGTTTGGGTTGAGTAAAAAAGGCACTCTCTCTCTCTCCACCTGTCTCTCCCTATCCCTCTCTCCCTCTTCTCCCTCCCCTCCTCTCTCCCTCTCCTCTCCCTCCTCCCCCCTCTCCCTCCCCCCCTCCTCTCCCTCCCCCCTCTCCTCCCCCCTCCTCTCCCCTCCCCCCCTCCTCTCCCCTCCCCTCTCCCCTCCCCCCCTCTCCTCCTCTCTCCCCCCTCTCCTCCTCCCCCCTCTCCTCTCCCCCCTCTCCTCTCCCCCCTCTCCCCCCTCCCTCCCCCCTCCTCCTCCTCTCCCCCCCTCTCCTCCTCTCCCCCCTCTCCTCTCCCCCCTCCTCTCCCCCCCCTCTCCCCCCTCCCCCTCCCCCTCCCCCTCCCCCCTCCCCCCTCCCCTCCCCCCTCCTCTTCTCCCCTCCCCCTCTCCTCTCCCCTCCCTTCCCCCCCCCGCCCCCCCCCCTCCCTCTCTCCCCCCACCCGCTGCCCCAACCCCTCTCCCCCTCCCTCTCTCCCCTTCCCCCTCCCCTCCCCTCCTCTCCTCCCCCCCCTCCCCCTCTTCCTCTCCCTCTCTTCTTCCCCCCCCCTCTCTTCCCTCCCCCCCCTCCCCCCCTCTCTTTTTCGCCCCTCTTTTCCCTCTCCCCTCTTCTCTCTTCCCCCTTCTCCCTCCCCCTCCCCTCCCTCCCCCTCCCTGCTCTCTCCCCCCTCCCCCCCCTCCCCTCTCTCCTCCCCCTCCCCCCTCTCTCCTCTCCCCTCCCCCCCCCTCCTCCCCCCTCCCCCTCTCTCCTCCCCCCTCCCCCTCCCCCTCCCCCCTCACTCTCTCTCCTGCCTCTCTCCTCCGCCCCATCTCCCCTCCATCCACTCCCCCCCCTCCCTCCCCTAAACCCCTCCCCTCCACACCACCTACCCTCTTCCCTCCACCATTTACACTCCCTCCCCCTGCCTGCTCCCCCCCTCTCCCCCTCCTCACCCCCCTCACCCCCCTCTCCCCTCACCCCCTCTCTGTCCCCCCTCTCTCTCCCTCTCTCTCTCCTCCCCCCCTTTCCCCCCTCACCCACCCTCCCTCTCTCTCCTCCTCCTCCACCCCCCTATCCCTCTTGCCTCTCTCTCTGTCTCTCTCTCTGTCTCTGCCCCTTCCCTCTCTGCCCTCACTCTCACTACCCCCCCCCCCCCCCCCCCACCCTCTCTAGATGTGACTGCAAGTTGCGGGCTATGCGTCAGTAGATAGGGTGGTTATGGAATAAAAGAAGCAAATTAATAATATTAATATAAGATCAAGGGGGGTAATTAGCGTGAGTGCGGGGGGTGGGGGAGGGGGGGATAGTTAGTGTGTGACGCTGCATGCCGCCTCCCCTCTCACAACCGCACGTTGGGGGAACAGACCCAACGGGTCTGCACTTGGTCTAGTATATTACTAAAACTGTCATCTTGTTTGTGTTTCTGTGTGCGTGTCTGTCGGAACTATGCCAAAACGGAACATGATAGCGTTACAAATTTGGGACCACCTTACAATTGTCCTGTGGTGTGTTTTTGTCAAGTTTCGTTAAGATTGATGTTATATTTTACAAGTTATTCCCATTTTTAACTTTACAAAACCCCACTTTGAGAAAAATCACTTTAAGTTGCAGTGGCAGTTAGCAGCTATGATGTCACAATGGGATCTCATTTACATGAACTGCCTGTCAGCAGTGATCAACCCCACAATGGCATCATCAATTCCATTAAAAAAAAAACATCAGCTTCCACCTCACTATGACATCAAGGGGGATCGGGAGGGGAGAGAGGTTATGGAGGGAGGGAGGGAGTGACTGAGGGTAGGGAGTGACTGAATGACAGGAAGGGAGGGAGTGGAAGAGGAGCGGGGAGAGAAGAAGGAAGGTGAAGAGGAGGGGGAGGGAGTGTTGGGGAAAGAGGGGAAATGAACCGCACCTGCGCAGTTGGGGGCTATGGGTGAGTAGTGGAATATTGCATTGGGGGAACGGGTGAGTGGTGGAATATTGCGTTGGGGGAATGGGGGCCAATGGGTCGGGAATAGGGAGGGGAGAGGGGTTATGGAGGGAGGTAGGGGAGGTGTGACTGAGGGTAGGGAGTGATTGAGGGTAGGGGAAAGTAGAGGGAGGGAGAGGTGAGGGAGGGGGGGGGGAGGAGAGGGGAGAGAGAAGGGAGGGCGGGGGGGAGGGAGTGTTGGGGGATGAGGGGAAATTGTGCAGTTGGGTGCTATGGGTGAGTGGTGGAATATTGCATTGGGGGAACGGGTTATGTTGGTGGAACGGGTGAGTGGTGGAAACGGGTTGCGTTGAGGGAAGGGGTGAGCGGTGGAATATTATGTTAGGTGAACAGGGCCCAATGGGACCCACTTGGTCTAGTGTTTATAAATTGTATCCACCACCACTTATTTGCTTACAAACAAAAAGCACTACTTGTATCCCTCGATCTTTCTATTCTGAAAAACTTCCCAGGGTGCTTGTTGTCACATACTATGTAAGTCGTGCCCTGGTTTAACTTACCAAACTGCATCGCATCTGCTGTTCCTTTGCCCAATTTCCCAGTTGATCTGTTACAACATGAGACAACCCTCTTCACTGTCAGCACCACTAATGTGCAAACTTATTAATAATGCCACTTATATTCTCATCTAAATCATTAATATTGTTAACATTACTGGAGAATTGGCCAAAGACCAGCTGTCAACATGTTTGATACTTCACCATGAATGAACAATTGTGCAGAAGTCCCGAGATTCCTGATACAGGAATTGCTAGCAGCTGCATGCAGTTGTGCCAGCATTTCTGAGAAACAATTACCCCGATTATAACCTGAACAACTAAACATGCTTTTGGAGAGTGATATATTTCAGGGATATGAAGGTAACTAAATATGTCTGTGTTCAGTGACAAAAAGAAAAATCCTTACTGAAACCATTGATTATGTTGGTTTATAGTTGCACATCAGACAGGCCCCCTCACTGTCCTTCTTCAAATCCACCCTAAAAACTCATTTTTATTCTCTGGCTGAGACATTGCTCCTGTTTTTAGTGCTTTTAATGTCTTTTAATTTTTACTGTTTTATAGTCCCTTGTTTTACGGTTTTTAATGGTTTGTAATAACTTCTTGTCCATGAGTTCTCATGTACAGCACTTTGTGGCAACTGCAGTTGTTTAAAGTGCTTTATAAATAAAGTTGTTATTATTATTATTATTATAATTCTTATGCTAATGCCAAACCAGTTTATGTTAAGCAGTGGTCCACAGTGCAATATCGTGAACATATGTTGGCAATCTTACCCAAAAACTGAAAGAACAGCTTCCGTAGGAAGTAACACACGTCATATTAGTCCAATTGGACATGTTCTTATGTTGGGTTTAATATTCATTACTGGTACAATGCAGAGGGAACAAACATCTGATCTGTATGTGATCTATAGTAAATCGTACTGATACTAAACAGTAAGATAGGAACTTTATCCTAAAATCCTTTGCATTGCCTTTAGTGAGGATGGAAAGTGGAGAGGCTAAGAGATTGCTATCCATCTGCTTCTAACTATTTTGTATTGCCACCAAAGTCATGGAGTCGTATAGCACGGAAACAGGCTCTTCAGCCCTGCCGTCCAAGATGCCCCATCTAAGCTAGTCCCATTTGCCTGTATTTGGCGCATATCCCTCTAAACCTTTCCTTTCCAAGCTCAAATTTTACCCTTTGTATGTTCAGCTGCATGAGATATTTTGATGCTCCAGAATTAATTATTTTCTATGTAGCTCTCAGTTACAATTAATGCTCTCAAAATTGTTCCATTATTTAATGGAGAGTGAAGTGAGTTATTTTTGTTTTTTGTCACGTATTCCGAGATCCAGGGAAAAGGTTTTTGCTGCGTGCTATCCAGTCAGCAGAAAAACAATACATGATTACAATCGTGCCATTTGCAGTGTGTAAATACATGATAAGGGAATAACGTATATTGCAAGGTAAAGCCAGCAAAGTCCGATCACAGTACAATGGTCAACAAAGAGGTAGATAGTAGTTCAGCACTGTCCCCTGGCTGTGGTAGAATGATTCAGTTGCCTGATAATAGCCTGGAAGAAGCTGTCCCTGAATCTGGAGGTGTGTTAGTTCACACTTCTGTACCTTTTGCCTGAAAGGACTGTGTAAACGCACACCTCCAGAATCTCTCTTCCCCTCTTCCTGTTCCAGATTTGGTCTTTAATCTCACAAGAGAGAAGGATACTCTTTATTCCAAATTGCTTAGCTGGTCTCTGGGCTGTGAGAGCACAGATTCAAGTAAAAGTACAAGTTTCTTCCACTGCCCATTTAACCAATCTTGGTTCTTTCAAAACAAAACTAAACCTGAGTTTCAGAATCATGATTCTCAATGGCAACTAATTCTGACCTTTCTCTCTCCAGGAAGATATTGATAATCTTGCAAGTTTGTTACAAAAGGAAGAATGGGAAATGCCTGAACAGAGTCCTGGACCCAGACGAGGCAAAATATTTTTTGGCAGAGGCCATAGCGAAAATCTTGATGAAGAGTAGGTTCACTTAAATTTTCCCTCATCCCCAAATTTAACAGTGTTCTACAATGCACGAGTATTGTTTCCTTTACAATTTGATTTCAAATATTATTATAGCACTTCAAACTGATAATTCCATGAATGGCTGAATATTTGTGACTTTTAAATGTTTGATTTTATTACTTTTATAGAGTCGTAGGTATCTCTCTTTTGTAAGCTGCAGAATAGCCTCATTGGTACAACAGCAAAGTGGGGAGCAAAAGGGAGGAAATGCTGAGAGAATGGAGCGGCTAGGCTTGTACACTCTGGAGTTTAGAAGGATGAGAGGGGATCTCATTGAAACATATAAGATTGTTAAGGGGTTTGGACACGCTAGAGGCAGGAAACATGTTCCCAATGTTGGGGGAGTCCAGAACCAAGGGCCACAGTTTAAGAATAAGGAGTAAGCCATTTAGAACGGAGACGAAGAAACACTTTTTCTCACAGAGAGTGGTGAGTCTGTGGAATTCTCTGCCTCAGAGGGCGGTGGAGGCAGGTTCTCTGGATGCTTTCAAGAGAGCTAGATAGGGCTCTTAAAAATAGCGGAGTCAGGGGATATGGGGAGAAGGCAGGAACGGGGTACTGATTGGGTATGATCAGCCATGATCACATTGATCACGGTGCTGGCTCGAAGGGTGGGGGAGACATATCTCCCTCCTGTTTTGAGAGGTGGGGGACGACCCCCCCCCCCATTTTTTGTAATCTGGATTTTAAAATCCATGAAAAAAAACCCAATAATAAATCTCTGCTGATGATCGAGGACTCCGATTGGACGGGAGAGACGTTGGTCTGCAGGCAGTGGGGTGGGGGGGGGGGGGGGGGGGGTGCATGATGATTCAGCGCGATGATTGGAGGAGGGAGGTGTCAGTCAGAGGCAGAAGTAGGAGGGTGGGATTGAGGATAGAGCACGGTGATTGGAGGAGGGAGACGTCCTGGTGGAGCAAAGATCAGAGCGGAGCTTGAATTGGCCCGTTCGCGGGGCTTTTCATCGCCCGGCCCGGCGCAGCTTAAAATCGACCGCGGGATCTTCCACCGCCCCGCGGTCAAATTGCTGCGTCGAAGCGATGTTGAAGCTCCCGCGAACGGGTGATGAAAATCCCCACGAACAGGCCGATTGAAGCCCCACCATTCGGGGCAGACGAAGGTAATGAATAATCTGTCTGCAGTCTAAATTGGACTGGGGACAGAGACATTCTCCAAAGTAATGCTTTTCCTCACAAATACAGCACAGCGCAGGGTTTAATTTAATACAGTTCCACTCTATCAGTAACTCATAACCTAAAATGTTATCCAAGTATCTTGAGGATTGTTTCTAAAACCTCTATTTTCTGGGAAATGTTCAGCAATGCCGTCTGAATTCTCGCCGTCCTGCTGCATTTGTGCATAGTTTGTTTTAAATTTTCTACTATGAAACTTTCTGTCCCTATTCGTACATTAGGGTTAGGGATGGTACATGGATTAAACAAGAATTATTCAGAACATTCTCAATTATTTTCTATCCCGCTCAAAGTGTTTTCGTACCAAGCAAATGTTACGAAGCTGAAGAACTTGCAAGCAAACGGCAAAGTTAAAGTTCAAACTTAAATAACTAACCGGTCGGTTTGGGGCAGGAGGGGGTGGGGTGGGTAGTGAACTGCCGGCTCCCGTTTATTACTAGAAGCAAGGCAATGGGCATCGTCGTTTCTATGTTGCTCCAGTGGGCAGCAACAGGGCGACTGCCCGCGCCACCGCCGCTTATCGCTGCCACCCCCTCTCCATCCCGGGCCTGTCCCACTGTGAGCTCTTAAGGTGCCGATGGTTCTTAACGGCCTTGAATGTGTACTGTACTGACTGTGGACTCGGTGGGCTCCAGATTGAGTTCAAACATGAAACAAAGCGGTCGTTGTGAAGCCCAGCCTCTGTCAGCACTGCGCAGGCAGGCCTGTGCGTTGTCGTTGGCCTTGAACTGAATGGCTATCTAGGCTATCTCAGGCCAACATTGCTGTGTGTCAGAGAAGTTGCTGAATCGATTGCCAGCCAGGTCGGTTGCGGATGTTACTGGCCATAGGGCCCACGGCAAAACCTCGCGTGTCTGCACATGCGCGTGCGGCCGTAAAGAAATTGTGTCCCCCCCCCCCATGTTTTGACAGCGGTTTCCATACAACACATCATGAATACACTCTAACTGAATGTGCCCACATTCTAACATGAAATTTATATGAAGCACTTCCTCCAGTACTTAGGTGGAGGTGATCTCCTGGTTCCTGATGTAGGACTGCATAGTTAGGCCCAATGTTTTTTAAAAGGCAGAGTTTCCGCCTTGGCTACAATCAACAAAATGTGTGCAGGTTGTATTTGCAATTAATTTTCCAGTGACATTTTTAATTTTCTACTCAAACACACATGCACAATCCTATTTGCATGGCACGACCCTATTAACAATTCAGTACCTCTTTTAGGCTACAACACTTTAAGGCAATCTTATATTCACCCACTCATTTACTTTATAATCCATGCTAGGCTGGTCTTATTTACTTTACAACCTTTCACTAACATTACAATGTATCATTAACTTACAATGCCTCATTTAAATTATTGTGCACTCTGGAAAATCAGGTTTGTTATTTAAAACACATGGATTTAAAGAAACTCATAGCATTTTTTCGTTTCTTTCCAGAAGCATTTCAAGTATGGAACTACATGATGAGATTGAAAGGCTACAGTCGAAGGTTTCAGATATTTATCAGCAGCAGGAAAGTACAACTTTGACACTGACCAATGAGATGCGGAGAACACAAGATTTGATCAATGAAATCCTCAAGCATATTGGATCTGGTAATAAGTTGGCATCATTAGGAAAAATGATTTGCAACAAACATGCTATGTTATTCATTTAATAATTCAGATTGTGTGGTGTAAGGAGCTTGCAGAGGTTGTAAAAGATGATTTAAGTGAGCAGGCAAGAAGATGGAAAAAACTATAAAGTTAGTAATTGTAAAGTTATTCATTTAACTGAGAATAGAAAACGAGAGAATATAAATCTTTTAAATAGAGAGCGAGTTTTACAGTGCCTCCATAATGTTTGGGCCAAAGGCCCATCATTTATTTATTTGCCTCTGTACTCCACAATTTAAGATTTGTAATAGAAAAAAATCACGTGGTTAAAGTGCACATTGTCAGATTTTAATAAAGGCCATTTTTATACATTTTGCTTTCACCATGTAGAAATTACAGCAGTGTTTATACAAAGCCCCCCCATTTCAGGGCACCATAATGTTTGGGACACAGCAATGTCATGAAAATGAAAGTAGTCATGTTTAGTATTTGTTGCATATACTTTGCATGCAATGACAGAAGTCTGCGATTCTTGGACATCACCAGTTGCTGGGTGTCTTCTCTGGTGATTTCTACATGGTGAATCCAAAACGTATAAAAATGTCCTTTACTACAATGATTTGACAATGTGCATTTTAACCACGTGATTTTTGTTTCTACTACAAATTTCAAAATGTGGAGTACAGAGGAAAATAAATAAATGATGAGTCTTTGTCCCAAACATTATGGAGGGCACTGTAAATGCTACACATCAGAGAGATTTAGGTGGCCTCGTATATGAACAGCAGAATGTTAACATGCAAGTGCTTTCTATCTTCATTTTTATGGAATTTGGGCAAAGCCAACAAGGCAAACAATTATTGACCATTCCTACTGGTTCTTGAGAAGGTGGTGAAGTGTGACCACCTTGAAAGGCTGCAGTGTGCTGATGAGGAAGGAGTTCTAGGATTTAGGATGAATGATGAGAAAGGGCCAGAGATTATATTTATACAATGAAGAAATCTGTGACTCGGAAAGTGTCCTGTGCATAGTGGTGTTGCTATTCATTAACTTCTTTTATTCTCTTTGTTGGTAGAGACTATGTGTATGGGAGATGCTATGCAAGGGAGGGACTCAAATTGGGAAAGCTAGCAGTCAGTGTGTGAGGCAGGAGGCAGAGAAGGGTAGCACTCTGACCCAAAATGTAGGGGAGAAAGAAGAAAAAGACAATAAACAGAGAATACGAGAGGGTGGGTTTCTTAAATGTGTATATTTTAATGCTAGGAGCATTGTAAGAAAGGTGGATGAACTTAGAGCCTGGATTGACACCTGGAAGTATGATGTTGTGGCGATCAGTGAAACGTGGTTGCAGGAGGGCTGTGATTGGAAACTAAATATTCCAGGATTTTGTTGCTTCAGGTGTGATAGAATTGGAGGGGCAAGAGGTGGAGGTGTTGAATTGCTAGTCAGGGAAGATATTACAGCGGTGCTTTGTCTGGATAGATTAGAGGGCTCGTCTAGGGAGGCTATTTGGGTGGAACTGAGAAATGGGAAAGGGGTAGCAACACTTGTAGGGGTGTATTATAGACCGCCAAATGGGGAGTGAGAATTGGAAGAGCAAATATGTAAGGAGATCGCAGATATTAGTAGTAAGCACAAGGTAGTGATTGTGGAAGATTTCAATTTTCCACACATAGACTGGGAAACACATTCTGTGAATGGGCTGGAAGGTTTGGAGTTTGTAAAATGTGTGCAGGATAGTTTTTTGCAGCAATACATAGAGGTACCTACTAGAGAAGGGGCGGTGCTGGACCTCCTGTTAGGAAATGAGACGGGTCAGGTGGCAGAGGTATGCGTTGGGGAACAGTTCGTGTCCAGTGATCACAATACCATTAGTTTCAATATAATTATGGAGAGGGTCAGAACTGGACCTAAGGTTTGAGATTTTTGATTGGAGAAAGGCTAACTTTGAGGAGATGCGAAAGGATTTAAAAGGAGTAAATTGGGACATTTTGTTTTATGGAAAAGATGTGGAAGAGAAATGGAGGACATTTAAAGGTGAAATTTTAAGAGTACAGAATCTTTATGTCCCTGTTCGGTTGAAAGGAAATAGTAAAAATTGGAAAGAGCCATGGTTTTCAAGGGAAATTGGATGGTTCGGAAAAAGAGAGAGATCTACAATAATTATAGGCAGCATGGAGTAAATGAGGTGCTTGAGGAGTATAAAGAATGTAAAAAGAATCTTAAGAAAGGAATTAGAAAAGCTAAAAGAAGATATGAGGTTGCTTTGGCAAGCAAGGTGAAAGTAAATCCAAAGGGTTTTTACAGCTATATTAATAGCAAAAGGATAACGAGGGATAAAATTGGTCCATTAGAGAGTCAGAGTGTTCAGCTATCTGCAGAGCCAAAAGAGATGGGGGAGATATTGAACAATTTATTTTCTTCGGTCTTCACCAAGGAGAAGGATATTGAATTATGTGAGGTAAGGGAAACAAGTAGAGTAGCTATGGAAACTATGAGATTCAAAGAAGAGGAAGTACTGACACTTTTGAGAAATATAAAAGTGGATAAGTCTCCAGGTCCGGACAAGATATCCCCTAGGATATTGAGGGAAGTTAGTGTAGAAATAGCAGGGGCTATGACAGAAATATTTCAAATGTCATTAGAAACGGGAATAGTGCCGGAGGATTGGTGTACTGCGCATGTTGTTCCATTGTTTAAAAAAGGTTCTAAGAGTAAACCTAGCAATTATAGACCTGTTAGTTTGATGTCAGTGGTGGGCAAATTAATGGAAAAGATACTTAGAGATAATATATATAAGCATCTGGATAAACAGGGTCTGATTAGGAACAGTCAACATGGATTTGTGCCTGGAAGGTCATGTTTGACTAATCTTCTGAATTTTTTGAAGAGGTTACTCGGGAAATTGATGAGGGTAAAGCAGTGGGTTGTATATATGGACTTCAGTAAGGCCTTTGACAAGGTTCCTCATGGAAGGTTGGTTAAGAAGGTTCAATTGTTGGGTATTAATGGTGTAGTAGCAAGATGGATTCAACAGTGGCTGAATGGGAGATGCCAGAGAGTAACGGTGGATGGCTGTTTGTCAGGTTGGAGGCCAGTGACTACTGGGGTGCCACAGGGATCGGTATTGGGTCCACTGTTGTTTGTCATGTACATCAATGATCTGGATGATGGTGTGGTAAATTGGATTAGTAAGTATGCAGATGATACTAAGATAGGTGGTGTTGTGGATAATGAAGTAGATTTTCAAAGTCTACAGAGAGATTTATGCCAGTTGGAAGAGTGGGCTGAAAGATGGCAGATGGGAGTTTAATGCTGATAAGTGTGAGGTGCTACATCTTGGCAGGACAAATCAAAATAGGACGTATATGGTAAATGGTAGGGAATTGATTAATGCAGTTGAACAGAGGGATCTGGGAATAACTGTGCACAGTTCCCTGAAGTTGGAATCTCATGTAGATAGAGTGGTAAAGAAAGCTTTTGGTGTGCTGGCCTTTATAAATCAGAGCATTGAGCATAGAAGTTGGGATGTAATGTTAACATTGTACAAGGCATTGGTGAGGCCAATTCTGGAGTATGGTGTACAATTTTGGTCGCCTAATTATAGGAAGGATGTCAACAAAATAGAGAGAGTACAGAGGAGATTTACTAGAATGTTGCTTGGGTTTCAGCAGCTAACTTACAGAGAAAGGTTGAACAAGTTAGGGCTTTATTCTTTGGAGCGCAGAAGGTTAAGGGGGGACTTGATAGAGGTCTTTAAAATGATGAGAGGGATAGACAGAGTTGACGTGGATAAGCTTTTCCCACTGAGAGTAGGGAAGATTCAAACAAGGGGACATGACTTGAGAATTAAGGGACAAAAGCTAGCTCTATCTGTCTGTCTGTCTGTCTGTCTGTCTGTCTGTCTGTCTGTCTGTCTGTCTGTCTGTCTGTCTGTCTGTCTTTCCCCAAAAAACAGAGACAAAACATAAAAAACAGAGCAAAAAGAATAATGATCAACATAACAATGATATTGATACATAGGGATCAGGATTACATTAATAACAGGTACAGGTATAACCTAATATGAGACCAGTGTCAAAATACACATTGAATATAGACCTAAATATAGTTAAGTCTTTAAAAAAAAACTTATAAATGTAGAAAAAAAACACCAAGATAAAAAGACAAAAAGAAAAGGAAAAAAGGAAAAACAAAACCCCCCTAAACTAAAGGAAAAAAAATAAAGGAAAAAAAAATAAAATAAAAATAAAAACAAAATAAACAAAAACAAAGCAAAGCAAAACAGAATCTGAGCTGAGAATTTAAGTCTGTTTGTCATCAAGTCCACCATACAACGGTAAAATCATTTTTATAACGGTTAAAGAGGGAGCAATTTATGTTGTATGAAAGTGTTGAATAAATTTTCACCAAGTCTTTTCAAATTTAACCAAAGGGTTCCACAATGTCACTCCTGATTTTTTCTAAATTTAAACATAATATCGTTTCAGAGTACCACTGGAGTGTGGTCGGAGGGTTGGAGTCTTTCCATTTGAATTAAATAGATCTCTAAATATCTCTAAAACTAAAACCTGAAATATTAACTGTTTCTCTTTCCACAGAAGCTAACTAACCCACTAAATGTTTCCTACATTTTTTGCTGATGAGTTTGTTTCCACTGCAACGCATCAGCTTCCCCAAAAAGATTACTTGCTGTAGCAGAAGTTGAGATTGGGGTTGTGTAAGTTCAAATAAAAATAGGAAGTGCTGGAAGCACTCAGCAGGTTAGGCAGCATTCTGTGGAGAAAGTAACAGAGTTAACATTTCATCAGAATTGGAGAAATGCCAGGAAGCACTCTGTTTTTATTTCAGAGCTCATTTGCTGTGGAAGCATAAGATGCTATTACTATGACGCAAAATTAGCATTCGTGGGTTGCTAGGTATCAGTGGTCCTGTAAGCAATCCTCCAGCAGATTATTAGCTGAGGTAACGGCACAGGGAAATAGCTGTCTAGAACATATCAGCAGGATGACAGTATTCACATAAACAGAGCAATGTCAATGTGGAAAGGTGGTGGAGTGGGGGAGGAAGGAGGAAGAGTGATGTGCTATATTCCACCTTCAAAGTGGTTTTGCAGCAAAAAGTTAAAATATGCTATTGTTGCCACCACTGACAGCCTTGATAGAAACATAGACAATAGGTGCAGGAGGAGGCCATTTGGCCCTTCGAGCCAGCACCGCCATTCATTGTGATCATGGCTGATCATCCACAGTCAGTAACCCGTGCTTGCCTTCTCCACATATCCCTTGATTCCGCTAGCCCCTAGAGCTCTATCTAACCCTCTTTTAAATTCATCCAGTGAATAGGCCTCCACTGCCTTCTGTGGCGGAGAATTACACAAATTCACAACTCTCTGGGTGCTTTTTTTTTCTCATCTCAGTTTTAAATGGCCTCCCCTTTAGTCTTAGACTGTGGCCCCTGGTTCTGGACTCCCCAAACATTGGGAACATTTTTCCTGCATCTAGTTTGTCCAGCCCTTGTATAATTTTGTACGTTTCTATAAGATCTCCCCCCCCCCCCCCCCCCCCCCCCCCCCCCCCCCCCCCCCTCCCCGACCCCCAACTCCTTCAAGGTTCTCATTACACATTTTCATTGTGTTTTGGCTGATCGCTAACAAATAGATTGGCTGCATATTCAAATGGCTGCCCAAACTTCCTTTGAAACTTCTGACAGGGTACTGGCAGTCACTTGGAGGAATAGAATAAATAGCCCGAAGTTTTCACTTTTCCTGTGCTCTAACCACATTCACAATGTTGCAACCAGTGACTGAAAGAACCATCAAGAATTTTAGAAATTGGTGTTTTTGAAAGGGTTTCATTGATACCACTATGAACACATAGAAATTAGGTGCAGGAGTAGGCCAACACCGCCATTCAATATGATCATGGCTGATCAGCAGCAGCTTCTTCCCAACAACCATCAAGTTATTAAACACTACAACCTTCAAACAAGCTTTGAACCTCATAGACTCGGGGGTAGACACAAAATGCTGGAGTAACTCAGGGGGACAGGCAGCACCTCTGGAGAGAAGGAATTGGTGACGTTTCGAGTGCCACTGGAGTTCTTCCATTTCCCATCATATCTCTGGCAGTAGGCGAAGAGCAAGAGTAGAAGCAGATATAACTGCTGTTTTCTGGGGCTTTTTATAGTTGCAGTAGAAGATATAGAAATAAGCAATTATGTCCATAACACATCAGATGTAATGCAACTACTTGGATCTTTAATGAAGAGAGTATCATCCAACTAAAACTGCACCGTAATACATCTATGCTGGTTGGCACAGAAAAAAAAAAAGCTTTTCGTGCAGACGAAATAAGTAATTAAAATAGTATTGATTATTTTACAAATAATATTCAATTTTAATGATGTGCATAATAGTTTGAAAGAAAATGTAACCAACTATTGAAAACTTAATTTTGTGCTCTCTTTTCTGAATCAATTTTAGGTGGCAGTGTGTCTCAATCACCTCCTGAATCAACTTAAGATGTTCAGGAAAGCAGTCATGGATGGTAAATTTTGTTCAGTTGGCTTTTTATACTGTTTAGGTCTATTTAAAGCTATTGGTTACTACCGCCATTCCAATATAAGTCTCGTGCATAAGACTACAAGTTCTTGCCCTCCTGTCTTATGCTTCCTGTGTTTTTTTGCAGTCAGCAACAATGTTGATCTTGAACAAAACTGCCCAGTGCTGATCTTGAATAAATCTTCCCCTTTCCTAATGCATTTTTTAGTTGGAAACGTTCAGTCAGGGTTATTACAGTAACATCCAGTAACAGATGTCATCCAACGACCCATAGGACAAAAAAATTATTCAAGCTAAATAAGACTAAATTAAAAGCTTTATCTATTTACTTTCTGTAACATATTTAAAGATAGTAAGTAAGTAAGTAAGTTTTATTTATATAGCACGTTTTAAGTCAATTCGCATTGACACCAAAAGTGCTTTACATAAAATAGATAATAAGTTTCCATACAAACCATAGAAAAGGGTTAAAAAATAAAATAAAATGGACACAACACATTATAGAGATTCAACACAAACGTCCCCCCACAGCAGAATCAAACAGTTCCACTGTGGGGAAAGGCACCAGAAAGTTAAGTCCTCTTCCTCTGTGAAACACCCGAGGTCGGGGCCCATTTGTGGCCTTGCAGCCAGTCCGATGATTTTCAGGGCCTCTTGCCGTGAAGATGGAACTTCGGCGTCGGGTGAAACATTCCTCAGCGCACACACCCACCCACCCCCCCACCAACCCCCCCCCCAACCCCACCCCCCCCCCCCCCACACCCACCCCACCCCCCCCAACCACCCCCACCCCCCCCCCCCACCACCCCCCCCCCCCCCCCCCCCCCCCCCCCCCCCCCCCCCCCCCCCCCCCCCCCACCCCCCCCCCCCACCCCCACCCCCCCCCCCCCCCCCACCCCACCCCCCCCCCCCCCCCCCCCCACCCCCACCCCCCCCCCCACCACCCCCCCCCCCCCACCCCCCCCCCCCCCCCCCCACCCCCCACCCCACCCACTCCCCCCCCCCCCCCCCCCCCCCCCCCCCCCCCCCCCCCCCCCCCCCCCCCCCCCCCCCCCCCCCAACCCCACCCCCACACCCCCCCCCCCCCCCACCCCCCCCCCCCAACCCCCCGCCCCCCCCCCACCCCCCCCACCCCCCACCCCAACACACCCACCACCCCCCCACCCCCAACTCCCCCCCCCCACCCCCCCCCCCACCCACACCCCACCCACCACCCCCCCACCCCAACCAACCCCCAAACCCCACACCACCCCCAACCACCCCCCCCCCCCCATCCACCCCACCCCCCCCCCCCAACCCCCCCCCCCCCCCCCCCCCCACACCCCCCACCCCCACCCCCCCCCCCCCCCCCCAACACCAAACCACACAACCCCCCCACCCCACCCCACACCCCCCCCCCGCTTGGAAAGTCTGGAGCGGCGCCTCCTCCCCGGAGACCGCGGGGCACTTGTAGCCACTCGTAGCCGCTCCATTCTCGATGGTAGGCCGCGTGGATGGGGCGAAGAAGCAGCTCGGAGGGATGCTGCCTCTCCGACCAGGTAGGGGACTAAGAAATAAAGTTTCCCCCTTTCACCCCCCCCCCGTCCCCAACCCACCACATAAAAGACCTCCAACTAACAATTTATAACATTTTATGACAGGACTTAAAATTAAAAAAAGGTGAAGAAATGGGATTATGCTCAAACTAAAAAAATCACATCTTAATTTATAGTTGAAATTTTAATTATTTCATTATTAAATTCTGTCTGGGAAATGACAACCCATTTCCAAAAACCAAAGTAATGGTTCAGCATCATTATGTCCTAATACACCTTCCAAATCTCAGTTGCACCTCTATGTTCTTTGCCATGAGAGTACCTAATGTGTTACTCTGAATGCCTTTCACGACATCCTGACCAGCATATGGGAGACTGAAATTATGCCTAGAGAATTTCGGGACGCTACCATTGTTTCATTGTTCAAAGTAATAGGCAACAAAGTAGATTGTGGCAAGTACCGAGGCATCTCCCCACTGTCCATTGCTGGGATGATACAGGCCAGAGTAATCCTCAACCGCCTGATCAGCAGTGTCTCAGTAGAAAGCGTGCCGGGGGTACATTGTGGCTTTGGACCTGGCCACAGCACTTTTGACATGGTCTTCACGGTAAAACAAGTCCAGGAAAAATGCATCGAGCAGAAGATGGACCTCTATGCCTTTGACACGGACAATCGTGAGGCTCTGTGGACCATACTTGCCAAGCTCGGTTGCTCTCGAGAACTCACCCATCCTATCTGCCTTTTCTTTGATGGCATGACGGGATCAGTACTGGTAAACGGTGATCTCTCTGCACCCTTCAACGTCTCCAATGGAGTCAAACAAGGCTGCATTCTCGTCCCAGTACTATTCAACCTCTTTTGCAGCTGTGTTCTGCATCATGCCCTCCAAGATCTCAATTGCAGGGTCTTCATCAAGTACTGACTCGACGGCTCTCGTTTTGATGTAAGTCAACTGAACGTCAAGACCAAAACTATTGAACGCCTTGTCACCGAAGCGCTCTTTGTGGATGATGGCGCCCTCAAGGCACACAAGGAATCTGACCTCCAATTTAACGTGTCCAGATTTGCAGAAACGACACAGCTGTTTGGTCAATATCAGTCTCTGGAAGACAGAAGTCCTCCACCAACCTAGTCCCAGGCTCTTCAGCACCACCACCAACTGTACACATTGACAACACACAGCTGAAAACAGTTGACGCTTACAAGTACTTGGGCAGCGTGATATCTTCAGATGGCTCACTGGACAAGGAAACATAGACCAGAATCAGCAGGGCCAGTCAAGAACTTGGTCGACTCTGAGCACGAGTGTTAAACCATCACGACATCAAGCTGCCAATTTGGCTGA
This sequence comes from Leucoraja erinaceus, assembly GCF_028641065.1. Classification (NCBI taxonomy): domain Eukaryota; kingdom Metazoa; phylum Chordata; class Chondrichthyes; order Rajiformes; family Rajidae; genus Leucoraja; species Leucoraja erinaceus. The sequence continues at coordinate 93,947,026 of NC_073380.1, read as the reverse complement.
AAGTCTACAACGCTGTAGTACTTTCCAGCTTGCTGTATGGGTGTGAAACATGGACCTTGTACAGGAGACACATCCACCAGCTTAAGAAATTCCACATGCTCTCTCTGCGGTCTATCATAGGCATTCGCTGGCAAGACAGGGTGACCAACGTGGAAGTTCTGGCTTCACAAGCATCGAAACAATGATCATAAAGGCCCTGCTTCGATAGACAGGCCATGAGATCCGGATGGATGAATGCCTCGTCAACTCCTGCATGGAGTTCTGTCACAGGGTCAAAGGAACCAAGGTCACCATAAGAAATAGTTCAAAGACTGTATCAAGAATCACCGCCAGCACGCAAGCCTAGCTCCAAAATAACTGGACACCCGTGCCAGTGATAGGACTGGCTGGCATACAAACACTAGGAAGGTGGTCAGCAGTTCCAAAGATAAGCGCCAAAGCTGATACGTTTGTGTCAGAGAGGCTGCAACCCTAAATCAGGAAGGCTGCAACCATAAATCTTCCCACCGTGGCCTTCATGTGCCCCCACTGCTCCTGTGTGTGTGGCTCGAGCATCGGACTCGTGAACCACATTCGAACCCACAAGACATGACACTGCACAACCATGCTATTGTCGACTATGATGGGCCACACCAAGTGTATAACTCAGTGACTGCCATGACAAGCATGGGTTCTTTGGTGATGCAAAAATGAACATCAGTGGCCCAAACACTCAAGACCCCACCTCAATGAGATCCAAGGATGCAGCACACTCAAGGCATAGAGGCAATCTAAGCCCTCTGGAAGAAACATTTCAAAGACCTCCTGCGACTAGCTCTTGACTTCCTTTCCCAGCAACTTATTTGGGCAGAATTGCCGTCATATTTGATGTTGAAATACCACATTCCAACTAGAAGATAACAACAGTCTTGGGGCAGATACCCTGCATGTTGAATTCCTAAACCTCAGCAGTGAAGGATTTCAGTTGCAAATCTACAATCTCATTGTCTATATCTGGGAAGAGGAGGATATGGATGGGATCTCCAGGAGTCCAACTGTGGGGATGATTGTGAAGACTCCTGCTGGGAAAGCTCCTCCTAGGGACAGAGTTACCTGGGTCCTTCGCAAAGCTGTTCTCCCAGTGGCTGATGCACTGCTCTCCAAATCACAATGTGGACTCTGTCTATCTGGAAACATAATGGACATGATGTTTACCACACAAACACAACGAAAAATGTACGGAGCACACCATCCATCATATGTGGTCTGCTTTGACTTGCCAAAGCGTTCGACGCCATCAATCAATAGGACATGTGGAATACACTCCTGCATTTGGCTGCCGACAAAGGTTCAGTTCCTGCTTCCTCCATGATGGAATGCATACTATGAAACTAACCTGTGTGTGTTATTAATGGAGGAAATTTCAGTGGAGTCAAGAAAGACTATGTCATTGAGGAAAGTGTCCTTCCACAATGTTCCATTCCACCCTCAACAAAATTCTAAATTCATGGGAAACTATTTAATCTGTTGTGACTACATTTTATAGCCAAGGCCAACCAAACCTCGGTAAGCAAGCAGCAAAATGCAGTTAATAATAATAATAATAATAAATTTTATTTATGGGCGCCTTTCAAGAGTCTCAAGGACACCTTACAAAAATTTAGCAGGTAGAGGAAAAACATGTGAGGGGAATGAAATAAATAGTAGAGACATGACTAGTACACAAATTAAAGACATAATTCAATTAAAAACACAATGTGAGGCAATTCATGCACAGATGAAAAGGGAGGGGGACGTGGGGCTAAGGATAGGCAGAGGTGAAGAGATGGGTCTTGAGGGGGGACTGGAAGATGGTGAGGGACACGGAATTGCGGATCAGTTGGGGGAGGCTTATAATTATACACATTTCTCCACTGCTGAATCACACTGCGCTCTCAATAAAGGTTCACAACAAGACTCTGGAAAATGTAGACCTTTAAGCATATTTTAGAAGCCACCTCTTGGTGAAGGCAGACCATTAAGATGAAATTCACCACTGTATTCAATGCACCTGCACCATGGTGGATTGATGAAAAGACAAACAGGTTATTGGCAGCATCTCCTGGCCTAGTGTTTGCTTCTGGGACCTGCTCTACCTATAGCAGGTACCTCAAAACATTGCTTTCTGTGGGTTCACGACCACAGAGACATGTGACTTTAATGCTAGATAAGGCACAAAATGGAAATATTTGTCGAATAGATGACAAGAGAACTGTTTTCAGGATTGGATGCGTTACACTGTTTGCGGGTGTTTTGGTAGGACAGTATTATTACTGATGCACATAATGCGGCAAAATATTAGAGGGAATAATTAATCTATTATCTGTTTTACATCCTTTTTGAAGCAATCTAATTATAATTTGTATTTGATTTTTATTAATGCTCAACTGTCTCTGTGCATAGGTTAATATTTGACCTGGGGTACCTGTCCATTTTGTGTGACTGATTGCATTTTCTTCTTTTCCCTAGAGATTCTTCAACTAGTAAGTGATTAATTACTCAAGATGACATGAAGTGAGCACTGTGGCTTTCTATTCAAAGTGGAAACCGAGTGAGAATGGTGATCAAAAGTTGACTGCAGAAGAAATGCCAACATCAATTCATGCTATACTCATATTTCACAGCAGGCATTCGAGTTAAAGAATGGCTGAAAATGTGGATATTGTTGACAAAAATTGAAGATAAAAAATATACTAACTACACAATCATGACTTAATATAGGTGTACCACTGATTTTCCAGCAGCTGATGGTCCAGCACTTCCTTTAATCTGGACACAATTACAAGAGAGCACTTGTATTTATATGAAAAGTAACTACTGGGTTTACTGAGATGAGCATCGCGAAGGACTAGGTTCCTGATTGCTAAAGTTGCCCAATGCGTTTACAGTGCTTTGCCAATACAAAATGAGTTTATTGAAAAGATTCCGATAAGGGTTTTACAGGAAGATATCACAGGGCAGCACATTGATGTAGCGTTAGAGTTGCTGCCTCACAGGGTCAGTGACCGGGTTCTGGCCTGACTGCATCTTGTCTGCACGGAGTATGTATGTTCACCCTGTGACTGCGTGGGTTTTCTCTTGAGTTCTCCGGTTTCCTCCCACACTCCAAAGACGTACAGGTTTGTAGGTTTGCCGGCTTTGGTAAAAATTGAAATTTGTCTGTAGTGTGTAGAATAGTGTTACTGTGCGGGGTGATCACTGATCGGACTCGGTGGCCCTGTTGCCACGCTGTATGTCCAAAGTCTAAAGCAAATTGTCTGTTATGATGACTGCAGGCAAGACATTTTAATTATCAAAGTAATCCAAATCACCACATATACACTTTGTGGGTAATAAAATTAGAAATAAAAACAATATTTCCAAATAGGCATCACAGCAATTCTCAGTACCTCAAAAATGCATTAACCACTCTCTTCGCTTCATCTCCAAGACTCACCAAGTGGCAGCAGTTTGAGTTCTCCACGTGCATCCTGCTTGTCTCTCAATCTCTACGTTGATCCTTTTTGCTTATTTTACCTCATACGCTACTAAACATATGCAGAGAGCTTTTAAAATGGTGGTTGCAGGAAAAACAATTAAACAATTCAATAAGACACAAACTAGAAAGGTTGAGGTTAATTCCTTTCTGGAGCTGGAGATTTCCAATCTCCCTCTCTCTCTCTCTCTCTCCCTCTCTCTCTCTCTCTCTCTCCTTGGTTTTCTCGTGACAGGATAAAGGATTACAAATCTATCCTGCAAAAACCCTTGTCACCCTTGTTCCTTTCAATGTGCATTCCGTACCGCTGTCACTTTCTCCGCCATTAGTTTTGTGGCGAGTTTCTGAAGCTGTGGGAACGGCCGAGAGCAGAGAGAAAAAGAGAGGGAGGGAGAACATTATGTGACCTCTGTTGGTCCGTCCGGCACAACGGAAAATCCAGAAAGGCTCTGAAACCCAGGGGTGCTGGAAAATTGGTGGAATACCTGTACTTTTATCTTATACTGTTACCGTCACGTTTATAAGCATCTTTAATTAAACAACGGGACTTTGTTATCAAAGGCATCAAATGAATTAGTTACATTTTTGCAATGGAATTGCAGCTTTGAAAGAGTTTGGCATAACTTCATGTAAAAGAATAGAGCAGGTGATAATAGTTGGCTCGTGAGCTACCTTGTGCAATCTTTACTTTCATTTGTGTCAAGATATCTATAATTGGAATTCTTTACAAAATTAAATTAAATTATAGATTTTCAAATGGAGACATAAGGATGTTGGATTCTTGAATCTAAAATAGGGTCGAACGTTGACTATCTATTCCCTCTACAGATGCATCCTAACCCTCTGAGTTTTTCCAGCACTTTATATTTTGTAATAGATATTCAAAAATAATCTTTCCAAATAGCCACCGATGAATCTTTAATGCTAAAATACTGCTGAGTTGGGTTTAAAATGGAAATATGCCTTCAGATCAATAGGGAATTATCTTCCATGCTTATGCAAAGCAAGTGCAATCTCAGTTGGAGGAGAAAATACTGTAGCTGTTATCTTGGTATCACTACCATTCAATGATAATACAGCTTAGCTAATTGCTTCTACCCAGCAGTCTAGTGGCTGTGTTTCAGAATAGGATTCCTGTCATTCAGGGTCCTACATATTTGATAAATCGGCTGGAAAAAATGCTTATACCAAAATGTCTAAATATTGTTGTATCATCAAACTTGCTGCTTCTGATAAATGTACCACATAAAATGTCTGTCTTTTTGCATATTTCTGCACAAATAAAGCTGTGTTTATAAGTAGCTTGCAGTGGGTGTTTGGTGATTCTCTAACGCCTGCTTTCAACTCAGTCTCCAAAGGAGAGTAGCAGCAGGTTTTATAAGGTGGCTAGAGAATGAGCATACTGGGATTACCTGGATATTATTTTTATCAACCAAAGTCAGAGACATTTACATGCCTTGAAGAGAATTCTCAGCTCGCAGCTTATTCCAATGGTGAGAGACATCCGTCAACAATGGAAATGGAAGCACCATAATTGTTCCACGCTTAAAGAAAAAGAAGCTACCTTTACTGGGTTGTAATTGGTTTCCTTTTAACCCTTGTTTTAACTCTTTTACCATACAATTTGGCATAATGATATATTGCTGAAGATCTATCTCTGCACCTAACTAAACCGTTCCAGTATAGCTGCAACATTCGCTACTATCTGACAAAGTGGAATTGTGCTACAGTACACCCTATCCTCAAAAAGCCTCAATTATCACCAATTACACCCACTCATGAGAATCAGTGAAGTAATATTACATTTCATGCGCAATGACATTTGGTGGATTTCCTCACTAATAATCTGTTCACTCTGCAGTCGGGTTCTGACTACCCTCTCCAGTCCTCATTATAGCCTCACGCAAACGAGTTGTTGATTTTCCGTATTGAGGTCAGAGAAACTGCCTTTGATATCAAGAAAGTATTTGAATGAGTGTGGTATCGAGGATCTTAAGCAAAATTGACATTTGGAATCAAGAGGTAAAGCTATTCACTGGCTGGGTGAACACAGCTGACTGTTGCTGAAATATTGAATCATTTTAGTCCAAGACCCAGCCATCTTCAACTGCCTCATTAAAGATTGATACTCCATGGTAAGATCCAGATGGATGATGACTGTGTTTAGTTCCGTTTGCAAAACCTTATGCCCCTGTCCCACATAGGAAACCTGAACGTCTTACCTTCCACCACCTGCAACCTCCGGCAACCACCTTCAACTAGCAGCGCAGCCGGCTAAAACGGCAACCTATTTTTAGTCGTGGCTGGTTTTGAATTTTTTTGTAATAATCACCAGAACATAGAAGAAGCGGAAACCACTTTTGACCATTAGGGAGACTGACAAAAACCTCCGGGAACCGCACGGAAACCTTGGGTGGGGCGCAAAGTCTCCAGAGGTTGCCGTTCAGGTTTTCTAAGTGGGACAGGGGCATTAGATATTGAGTCCAGGCAATGTATACAGAAATTGCAGTGATTTGTGGACACAGCTCAGACCATCACCCAAACTTCCCTTCTATTGATAGCATTTGTACCTCACGCTGCCTTGGCAAGGCCAGCAGCATAATCACGGATGAGTCGCACCCTGGCCATTTCCGCTTCTCCCCTCTCCCAACAGGCAAAAGGTATAGAAGTGTGAAAACGCACACCTACAGATTCAGGGACAGCTTCTTCCCAGCTGTTATTAGGCAACTGAATCATCCTCCCACAATCAGAGAGCAGTGGTGAACTACTATACCTCATTGGTGACCCTCAGATATCCTTGATCGGACTTTTGCTGGCTTTACAGTGCAGGAAATGATATTGCTTTATCATGCCCTCTCCTTTATCAGCCCTCTCCTCTACTCCCTCTTCACCCATGACTGCGTCCCTAAGTATGCTTTTCCCACTGAGAGTAGGGAAGATTCAAACAAGGGGACATGACATGAGAATTAAGGGACTGAAGTTTAGGGGTAACATGAGGGGGAACTTCTTTACTCAGAGAGTGGTAGCGGTATGGAATGAGCTTCCAGTGAAGGTGGTGGAGGCAGGTTCGTTTTTATCATTTAAAAATAAATTGGATAGTTATATGGATGGGAAGGGAATGGAGGGTTATGGTCTGAGTGCAGGTATATGGGACTAGGGGAGATTATGTGTTCGGCACGGACTAGAAGGGTCGAGATGGCCTGTTTCCGTGCTGTAATTGTTATATGGTTATATGGTTATATGGTATGGCTCCAACGCCATCATAAAATTTGCCGATGACACCACGGTGGTAGGACTGATCAGGGACAACACCGAATCAGCCTATAGGGAGGAGGTCCAGAACCTGGCAGCCTGGTGTACCAATAATAATCTCGTCCTCAATTCAAAGAAGACGAAGGAAATCATCGTTGACTTCAGGAAGACCAGAGGTGGCAGACATACCCCCATCCACATAAACGGGACTGAGGTGGAGCGCGTCTCCAACTACAAATTCCTCGGGGTACACATCTCAGAGGATCTGTCCTGGTCCCTCAACACCTCCAAGCTGATCAAAAAGGCGCAGCAGCGCCTCTACTTTCTGAGGAGGCTTAAGAAAGCTCACCTGTCCCCCCAGATCCTGTCCAACTTCTACCGCTGTACCATCGAAAGCATCCTGACCACCTGCTTCACGGTATGGTACAGCAGCTGCACCACAGCTGACAGGAAGGCACTGCAACGGGTGGAGAAAACCGCGCAGCACATCATCGGTGCCCCGCTCCCTGCCATGAATGCCCTCCACCGCAAACGGTGTCTGAGACTGGCCGGGAAAATCATCAAGGACCCCTCTCACCCTAACCATGGACTATTTGCCCTCCTCCCATCAGGGAGGCGGTACAGGAGCCTCAGGTCTCGCACAAGCAGGCTGAGGAACAGCTTTTTCAATAACACCATTACACTGCTGAACTCACAGTCCCGTCGCTAGCTATCTTTTATACTCTCCCATTTGTATACATTTATTTGCCTATGTACCAGTTTAATTCATCCACAGTCCACACACTGTTAACCAGTATTTTTATTTCTACTATCTTGCACTATGACCAGACGCTAAACTGCATTTCGTTGTACCTGCACTCGTATTTGTGCAATGACAATAAAGTTGAATTGAATTGAATTGAATGCTTTGATACACTGTAAATGGCTCAGTTGCAATCAGGTATTGCCTTTCTGCTGACTGGATAGCATGCAATAAAAGCGTTTCACTGTACCTCGGTACAAGTGACAATAAACTAAACTAAATTGAAACTGACGACCCAAATGATATCAACTTTGCACTGATAAGCATTATGCCTGAAGACGGGTCCTGACCTGAAATGTCCCCTGTCCATTCCCTCCACAGATCGTGCTTGAGTCGCTAAGTTCCTCCAGCACCAACACTGCTCGTTCAGAATGGTCGATATTGATTAGCTGAAGTAAGGAGAATATTATTCATCACCCAAACACCTTAAATGGCATTGCCATCATCAAAAACACAAATATTCTGAAGTTTGATGCGTGGGAGAGCCAAACATTGTCCATAAACATAATTTGACTTGCCACAAATACAATGGCTAGCAGAGAATGGGTTACCTGCAGAGATCTACCACCTGACACCCCAAGGTACATTGGTACACATGACAATAAAGTATCATTGACCATCCCTCTAAATATGCACTCCCCAAAACGAGTATGCTGCAGCTATAGTCTGCTATAGCAAATAAAACCCAAAACAAAGGTGCTTTTCCCTCCACCTGCCCAATCCAGTTGTACTCTATTCCCTCCCATCTCTAATAACTTAATACTTTATAAACATGTTTGAGGAAACTGTAAAATACTTTTAAAAATATGCCTCCATACTTTTGCTCCTATTGGCAATGTTCAAGTCACTAAACTAATCTCAAATTTGTGGAGTCTAGGATAATCCAAGGTAAACCTGTAGACCCTACTTTCCATTCTCTGTGCTGTTTCATTACCTTTCATCTTTAAGATATCTAAATGTCTTTGAAGCTCGCTCACCTCACTTCCCATTCCTTATCTTTGCAACTCCTCCAATTGCTTCTGATCTGATTGTAATCTATTTTTCCTTACTACTGTATGAATAAATATCCAATAAAGGCAAAACACAGAAAGGAATATATTGTATGTAAATTAACAACGTTGTGGTTATAATAATATATGGGCAACAAATCCTGGAACTTAGCTAAGTATGTGAACCAAATATAGTCTACCACACCAACTAATTCCCTTGCTATTTTTAAATGGGATGTACTTTTTGCGATACCAAAAACATGCGCCACCCAACCTTAAAATATCCTGTTTAAAAATGTGTCCTTTCACTTTCCTTAAAGATCATTCTGAAGTACATGTGTGCATTGAGCAACAGGGGGAAATCATTATTTTGAAAGCGAAAAGATTTTCTGGTGTTGATGCTTTCTCTTCCCTTTGTCCTTCCTTTCGAAAAATGGACAGATCTCTTTGTCCGTCTCGGTACAAAAGCTATGATAATATCATTAAAGACACACACCAGCCTGCCTGCAGTCATCTTGCTGCCACCGGGGAGAAGGTATGGGAGCCTGAAAACCATGATCTGAAGGTTCAAGAACAGCTTCTTCCCAGCAACCGTCAGATACATATTTTGATTTTGCACTAGTATGACTGGGTTTCTCTGAATTATTGATAATTAAATGTTTGTATTATTTATTATTGTATATTAACAGATTTGTAATTGGGCTAAGGTGCATGAAAAGCTGCAACAAGTAAGAATTTATTAGTTCTGATACCAGTACATTTGACAACAGAAACATAGAAACATAGAAATTAGGTGCAGGAGTAGGCCATTCGGCCCTTCGAGCCTGCACCGCCATTCAAAATGATCATGGCTGATCATCCAACTCAGTATCCCGTACCTGCCTTCTCTCCATACCCTCTGATCCCCTTTGAATGACAATTGAACACTCTGGAGTCTTGACTCTTGACGGTGTGTTACTCTGACTTACTTTTGTGTGGAGAAAAACTTGATCTATGTGATGCAAGGCCAGGGTGATGCAAGGTCATTTAGCTATTGTTATGAGTTTTGCATCATGTAGTGCATGATGTATGGAATTGTCTTAGAGGTCAGAACTAAATGTCAAACCCCAACAGCAAGTGAGAGGCAGCTTCCTTCCATATTGTGCCTCATTTTACTTTAGTTGATACTTATGGTCCAGAGTTACTTGTTTGATTTGGCTATCAGAATAAAGAAACTATGACACCAAGGGAAATTATTTAGAAGTAACATTTATTCTTGCATCATACCCCACCCAAAGTTCCGCAATGAAACATTTAACTCACTCTGAATTTTAGGGGGCCTCCTGAATTTAAATTGAAAATACTTACTAATCCTTTTGTATGTATTCTAATCTTCGACATCACATTCCTCAATAATTCTCTTGTCCTTGTCCTGCAATCCCACAGCAAACCTATAAAGAACACTAGATTTACTTTTTTTCCCAAAATGGGCACTTTTTTTCACCTCGTCTTCTTCATTGAGCCTTCTCCATCATAAAATGACATGGTTGAATGAACCGTCAACCTCTTTGTTCTCTTAGCCATACAATGTCTGAAGGAAAGGTAAACAAAAATCAGAATTACATAAAACAACAACTCAAAAAAGGGCAAAGACCTACCCATTTAAAATAGGAAAAGCGGGCAATTAAAGTTCTAAGTTTAGCAACTGAGAAAAATGAAAAACATCAATAGGCAGGCAGTACAATGTACCAGCGATAGAAAGATAGAGAAATGGGAATCAATGAAACCATTACAAATATTACCGGACATTTTAATCTCTCTACTGGAAGTGAAAGTTGAGATAGCTCTCACAGGATACCACCTTCTTCAGCATCTGATCAAACACGATCAAAGAATTTTGAATATTGTTGGTTTGCTGATTTGCTCATATATCCCAATTTTCAAATGTCCCACCTGTATGAGAAAAATGTGCTATATTCACTTATATACAGTACAGTATGTGGGGTGGGAGTTTGCAACCTTCACGTGGTCCACCCCGTTCCAACAAATGCAATCAACCCGACGTGCACAAACAAAAGATCAAATAGAACAAGTTGACCGACAACTTTAGGCTGTGCACGCCATATGCAAGAAGATGCAGAAGTACAGTATGTGTGACAATAGTGTAACATATATATTAGAGAAAATTGAAATCTCCAATGTTAGGTAACCAAGCTACAAAACCCAACCCCCTTCCCACATCTTTATCCAGTGCCCCACCTGGATGTGCACCAACATCTTCATTGCCTCTTCCTCTGGCCTCACATGCTGCACCTCTTCTATCCTGATCTCACACTTTTTATCTGTTCATCTCTGGCCTTTGTCCAACCATCTGCCAATCAACCACCCCCCTCAACCATATCCACCTATCACTCGACAGAAACATAGAAACATAGAAACTAGGTGCAGGAGTAGGCCATTCGGCCCTTCGAGCCTGCACCGCCATTCAATGTGATCATGGCTGATCATCCAACTCAGTATCCCGTACCTGCCTTCTCTCTATACCCTCTGATCCCCTTAGCCACAAGGGCCACTTCTAACTCCCTCTTAAATATAGCCAATGAACTGGCCTCGACTACCCTCTGTGGCAGAGAGTTCCAGAGATTCACCACTCTCTGTGTGAAAAAAAGTTCTTCTCATCTCGGTTTTAAAGGATTTCCCCCTTATCCTTAAGCTGTGACCCCTTGTCCTGGACTTCCCCAACATCGGGAACAATCTTCCTGCATCTAGCCTGTCCAACCCCTTAAGAATTTTGTAAGTTTCTATAAGATCCCCTCTCAATCTCCTAAATTCTAGAGAGTATAAACCAAGTCTATCCAGTCTTTCTTCATATCAAAGTCCTGACATCCCAGGAATCAGTCTGGTGAACTTTCTCTGCACTCCCTCTATGGCAAGAATGTCCTTCCTCAGATTTGGAGACCAAAACTGTACGCAATACTCCAGGCGTGGTCTCACCAAGACCCTGTACAACTGCAGTAGAATCTCCGTGCTCCTATACTCAAATCTTTTTGCTATGAAAGCCAACATACCATTCGCTTTCTTTACTGCCTGCTGCACCTGCAAGCCTACCTTAAATGACTGGTGTTCCATGACACCCAGGTCTCGCTGCATCTCCCCCTTTCCCAATCGGCCACCATTTAGATAAGAGTCTGCTTTCCCGTTTTTGCCACCAAAATGGATAACCTCACATTTATCCACATTATACTGCATCTGCCAAACATTTGCCCACTCACCCAGCCTATCCAAGTCACCTTGCAGTCTCCTAGCATCCTCCTCACAGCTAACACACTGCCCCCCAGCTTAGTGTCATCCGCAAACTTGGAGATATTGCCTTCAATTCCCTCATCCAGATCATTAATATATATTGTAAATAGCTGGGGTCCCAGCACTGAGCCTTGCGGTACCCCACTAGTCACTGCCTGCCATTGTGAAAAGGACCCGTTTACTCCTACTCTTTGCTTCCTGTTTGCCAGCCAGTTCTCTATCCACATCAACACTGAACTCCCAATGCAGTGTGCTTTACGTTTGTATACTAATCTCTTGTGTGGGACCTTGTCGAAAGCCTTCTGGAAGTCCAGATACACCACATCCACTGGTTCTCCCCTATCCACACTACTAGTTACATCCTCGAAAAATTCTATAAGATTCGTCAGACATGATTTACCTTTTGTAAATCCATGCTAACTTTGTCCAATGATTTCACCACTTTCCAAATGTGCTGCTATCCCATCTTTAATAACCGACTCTAGCAGTTTCCCCACTACCGATGTTAGACTAACTGGTCTGTAATTCCCCGTTTTCTCTCTCCCTCCCTTCTTAAAAAGTGGGGTTACGTTTGCTACCCGCCAATCCTCTTGAACTACTCCAGAATCTAAAGAGTTTTGAAAGATTATTACTAATGCATCCACTATTTCTGGAGCTACTTCCTTAAGTACTCTGGGATGCAGCCTATCTGGCCCTGGGGATTTATCGGCGTTTAATCCATTCAATTTACCCAACACCACTTCCCGATTAACCTGGATTTCACTCAATTCCTCCAACTACTTTGACCCGCGGTCCCCTGCTATTTCCGGCAGATTATTTGTGTCTTCCTTTGTGAAGACGGAACCAAAGTAGTTATTCAATTGGTTCGCCATATCCTTGTTCCCAATGATCAACTCACCTGTTTCTGACTGCAAGGGACCTACATTTGTTTTAACTAATCTCTTTCTTTTCACATATCTATAAAAGCTTTTGCAGTCAATTTTTATGTTCCCTGCCAGTTTTCTTTCATAATCCATTTTTCCTTTCCTAATTAAGCCCTTTGTCCTCCTCTGCTGGTCTCTAAATTTCTCCCAGTCATCCGGTATTCTGCTTTTTTTGGCTAATTTGTACGCATCATCCTTCGCTTTGATACTGTCCCTGATTTCCCTTGTTATCCACGGATGCACTACCTTCCCTGATTTATTCTTTTGCCAAACTGGGATGAACAATTTTTGTAGTTCATCCATGCAGTCTTTAAATGACTTCCATTGCATATCCACCGTCAACCCTTTTAGAATTAATTGCCAGTCAATCTTGGCCAATTCACGTCTCATACCCTCAAAGTTACCTTTCTTTAAGTTCAGAACCATTGTTTCTGAATTAACAATGTCACTCTCCATCCTAATGAAGAACTCAACCATATTATGGTCACTCTTGCCCAAGGGGCCACGCACAACAAGACTGCTAACTAACCCTTCCTCATTACTCAATACCCAGTCTAAAATAGCCTGCTCTCTCGTTGGTTCCTCTATATGTTGATTTAGATAACTATCCCGCATACATTCCAAAAAATCCTCTTCCTCGGCACCCCTGCCAATTTGATTCACCCAATCTATATGTAGATTGAAGTCACCCATTATAACTGCTTTGCCTTTGTCGCACGCATTTCTAATTTCCTGTTTGATGCCATCCCCAACTTCACTACTACTGTTAGGTGGCCTGTACACAACACCCACCAGCGTTTTCTGCCCCTTAGTGTTTTGCAGCTCTACCCATACCGATTCCACATCCTCCAAACTAATGTCCTTCCTTTCCATTGCATTAATCCCCTCTCTAATCAGTAACGCTACCCCACCTCCTTTTCCTTTCTGTCTATCCCTCCTGAATATTGAATATCCCTGGATGTTCAGCTCCCAGCCTTGGTCACCCTGGAGCCATGTCTCCGTGATCCCAACTATATCATAGTCATTAATAACTATCTGCACATTCAACTCATCCACCTTATTACGAATGCTCCTTGCATTGAGACACAAAGCCTTCAGGCTTGTTTTTACAACTCTCTTACCCCTTATACAATTATGTTGAGAAGTGGCCATTTTTGATTTTTGCCCTGGTTTTGTCTGCCTGCCACTTTTACTTTTCACCTTGCCACCTCTTTCTTCTACCCTCATTTTACACCCCCCTGCCTCATCTCGGTTTTAAAGGATTTCCCCCTTATCCTTAAGCTGTGACCCCCTTGTCCTGGACTTCCCCAACATCGGAAGCAATCTTCCTGCATCTAGCCTGTCCAACCCCTTAAGAATGTTGTAAGTTTCTATAAGATCCCCTCTCAATCTCCTAAATTCTAGAGAGTATAAACCAAGTCTATCCAGTCTTTCTTCATAAGACAGTCCTGACATCCCAGGAATCAGTCTGGTGAACCTTCTCTGCACTCCCTCTATGGCAATTATGTCCTTCCTCAGATTTGGAGACCAAAACTGTACGCAATACTCCAGGTGTGGTCTCACCAAGACCCTGTACAACTGCAGTAGAACCTCCGTGCTCCTATACTCAAATCCTTTTGCTATGAAAGCTAACGTACCATTCGCTTTCTTCACTGCCTGCTGCACCTGCATGCCTACTTTCAATGACTGGTGTACCATGACACCCAGGTCTCGCTGCATCTCCCCTTTTCCTAGACGGCCACCATTTAGATAATAGTCTGTTTTCCTGTTTTTGCCACCAAAATGGATAACCTCACATTTATCCACATTATACTGCATCTGCCAAACATTTGCCCACTCACCCAGCCTATCCAAGTCACCTTGCAGTCTCCTAGCATCCACCTCACAGCTAACACTGCCCCCCAGCTTAGTGTCATCCGTAAACGTGGAGATATTGGAGACTTGAGACACACCCAGAAACTTTGTCCTGCCCCCACCTGTCTTATAACTTTCTCCCATTCCCTTCTACAACCAGTCTGAAGAAAGGCCCCAACCCAAACGTGCCTTGTCCATGTTCTCAGGTGATGCTGTCTGACCCACTTATTTCCTCCAGCTCCTTGCAACGTTTTCTTGGAAAACAACATCTGTTGTTCTTTGTGTTGCCATGAATTATACATTTTTCTCCACATTGAATGGAAAATAATTGAAGTAAAAACCTGCGAAGAAATCAGCTTAGAAATACATCAGTAATTTATGGAAAATATTAAAAACCTGCTAAGAAATCATCATAGAAATATTTATCAATAATGTGTAATATATTTAAATTAGATAAAATCATTCACAATTAGCAGTGCAGAAGGAGGCTATTGGCAGCAGAGCAGGGAATAAAGGGCCTGCCACACTTACGCAACCTTGGCTCGCAAATTACGCGACCTCGTGGTCGCTTGAGGCGTACGGGCACCGTATGGCCACGCGGGGCCGGTCCCACTTAGAATCGCGGAGTTGTGCGGGGCTCCGAAATTTTGATAGTTGCCGAAATCTTTGCGCGCCAATGGCCTGTCAGCACGCAGGCGCATTGCGGTCGTACGCAGCATCTTGACGTCATACGCCTTGCGTGTGGCGTTGCGCGATGATGTCACCGCCCGGCGTGGCCTTGCATGATGACGTCACCGCCCGACGCCGTGCGACGCCCAAATTCAGTCGGCCCGCCTCCTGCCCAGCTGATTGGTGAGTATGACGCAAATGAGTCACATGCTAACTTAGCGCGTACTTAGCACGAACTTCGCGTGAATTCCACTTCCGTTTGGTCGTGCCAAATGCATGCAAGTGGGACAGGCCCTTAAGTTTCATTCAAATCTGGGTGTGTCTCATTCGTAATTTGTGATTTTGTCCACTGAAGTAATGGCAGGCAAGTTGTCATAGTGTCTCTCTTACAGGATGTGGGAAGTCAAGGACACTGCTGGTGCCTCTGACAACTACATATGCGGAAATTATGTCCACGTGCAGCTCCTGAAGGACCGTGTTAGGAAACTGGAGCAGCAGCTGGATGACCTCAGGATCATCCGGCAAACCACGTGTTTCCTGGACAAGACCTACAGTGAGGTTGTCACACCAAGGATACAGAAAGAGCAAAGGTGGGTTACAACGAGGAAGAGAAGTAAATATGGAGTGCAGGAGCCCCCAGTGGCTGTACCTATTGAAAACAGATCTGTGGATGATGCAGTCAACCTGGGTATGCACTTCATCCTCCAGCACCTAGACCGCCAAGGGACCTATGCAAGGATTTTGTTTGTTGCTTTTACCTCTGCATTCGGGATGGAAGATTGCAACCTTCACGTGGTCCCCCCTGTCTCGACTAATGCAATTAACTCGGTGCAGAAACGGAAGATCAAATAGAACAAGTTGTCCAACAACTTTAGGCTGTGCACGCCACACAAAGGAAGAAGAAGAAGCTCTGCATTCAACACCATTGTGCCAGAGCTACTACCCTCCAAACTTTTCAAGTTGACTGTGCCTGAACCCCTCCGTATGTGGATCACCAGCTTCCCGACAGACAGGAAGCAGCATGTGCGGCTGGGAAAGCATATCTCGGACCCGCAAACACTCAGCATAGGAGCAGCGCAAGTCCGCGTACTCTCCCCTCTCTTCTACTCTCTCTACACCAATGACTGCACCTCCACTAACTCCTCTGTCAGGCTTCTCAACTTTGCGGATGACACAACCCTGATTGGACTGATCCAGGATAGGGAGTGACACAGCTGGCGTCCTGGTGCCATCGCAACAACCTGGAACTCAATGCTCTTAAGACAGTGGAATTTGTTGTAGAATTTAGGAGAACTTCCCCTCCCCTCACCCCACTCACCATCAACAACACCATAGTCACATCTGTATAGTCTTTTAAGTTCCTGGGACCATCATCTCCAAGGACCTTAAATGGGGGGCTACCATCGACTCCACAGTCGAAAAGGCGCAACAGAGGATGTACTTCCTGTGGCAGCTGAGTTAGCACAATCTGCCGCAGGCAATGATGGTCCAATTCTATACGGCCATTGTAGAGTCTGTCCTCACCTTCTCCATCATGGTCTGGTTTGTCACAGCCACCAAGCATGCCACCCAGAGGGTGCAGCGAATCGTCCGATCAGCTAAGGTTGGCTCCAACCTTCCCTCCATTGATGAACTGTACAATGCAAGGGCCAGGAAGCGAGCAGGTAAGATCATCTCTGACCCCTCTCACCCTGGCCACAAACTCTTTGAATCACTTCCCTCTGGAAGGCAACTCCGGACTGTTCAAGTGCCACAGTCATACATAAAAACAGCCTTTTTCCATGAGTAGTAGCTCTATTCAATAACCAACAAAACTGTAGCCTCCTTTTGCTCTGGTATTTTATTTAATTCACATGTTTAATCAATAATGTTTTATTATTAATGTTTAATGTTTTATGTGTCATTCCTATAACAGCAGCTGGGATCAAGTGCATCCCTGGAGGAGTTTCGGGAACTAAGGAGTAAACTGAAAAAGATCAGAGACTATTTCTCCCCAAAGACAATAGGACGGAGGAAGTCAATGGAAGTGTCCTGAGAGCAGTCAGTGTTACCTTCGAAGAAGTACTGAAGGTACTATCGTGTATGAAGGTAGACAAATCTCCAGGGCCTGATCAGATATATCTGAGGACATTACACAAAACTAGAGTGGAAATTGCGGGAGCCCTGGTTGAAATTTACAAATCGTCCTTAAATACAGGAGAGATGCTGGAAGACTGGTGGGTGGCAAATGTTGTGCCTCTTTTCAAGAAGGGCTGCAGGGAAAATGCTGGGAACTATAGGCTGGTGAGCTTAACATCTGTAGTTGGAAAGTTACTAGAGAATATTCTGAGGGGTAGGTTATATAGGCATTTGGATGGGCAAGGGCTGATTAGGGATAGTCAGCATGGTTTTGTACGTGGGAGGTTGTGTCTCACAAATCTGATTGATTTTTTTGAAGACATGACCAAAAAGATCGACGAGGGCAGAGCTGTAGATGTTATATACATGAATTTCAGTAAGGTGTTCGACGAGGTTCCGCATGGTAGGCTGCTCTGGAAGGTTAGATCGCATGGGATCAAAGCAGTGATAGCTGAATGGATGGCAAATTGGCTCCATGGAAGGAAGCAGAGTGTGATGGTGGAAGATTGCTTCTTGGACTGGAGGCCTGTGCCTAGTGGTGTGCCTCAGGTGCTGGCCCATTACTGTTACTCATCTACATCAATGATTTGGATAGGAACATATAGGGCAAGATCAGCAAGTTTGCTGATGATACAAAAGTGAGTGGTTTTGCAGACAATGAAGATGGTTGTGAAAGATTGCAGCAGGATATGGATCGATTGGCCAGGTGGGCAGAGGAATGGTTGATGGAATTTAATACAGAGAAGTGTGAGGTGTTGCATTTTGGGACGTCTAACAAGGGCAGGACCTACACAGTAAATGGTAGGCCTCTGGGTAGTGTGGTCGAGCAGGGATCTAGGAGTAAAGGAGCATGGTTCCTTGAAGGTCGAGTCGCAGGTAGATAAGGTGGTCAAAAAGGCTTTTGGCATTTTGGCCTTCATCAGTCAGAGTATTGAGTATAGAAGTTTTGAGGTCATGTTGCAGTTGTATAAGACGTTGGTGAGACCGCATTTAGAATACTGTGTTCAGTTCTGGGCACCATGTTATAGGAAAGATATTGTCAAGCTTGAAAGGGTTCAGAAAAGATTTATGAGGATGTTGCCAGGACTAGAGGGTGTGAGCTATAGGGAGAGGTTAAGTAGGCTGGGTCTCTATTCCGTGGAGCACAGGAGGATGAGGGGATGATCTTATAGAGGTGTACAAAATCATGACAGGTAGATGCACTGTCTCTTACGCAGAGTAGGGGAATCGAGGAGCAGAGGAGATAGGTTCAAAGTGAAGGGGAAAGATTTAATTGGAATCCGAGGGGTAACTTTTTCACACAAAGGGTGGTGGGTGTATGGAACAAGCTGCCAGAGGAGGTAGTTGAGGCTATATCCCATTGTTTAAGAGACAGTTAGACAAGTACATGGATAGGACAGTTTGGAGGGATATGGATCAAGTGCAGGCAAGTGGAACTAGTGTAGCTGGGACATTGTTGGCCGGTGTGGGCAATTCGGGCCTTAGGGCCTGTTTCCACACTGTATTACTCTATGACTCCATATGTTATTCTCTCAATTTTCATGATTATAGATCTTGTGTTTACACTCTTTTGCCTATCAGCATTTTTAGACTGGCTGCTATTCACCTTAATTTGAATCCTCCATTGTTCATCACTTTAATTGGAGGAAAGAATATGGAAAGTGAACACTGTATTTAAAAGGTTAAAAGATTTTGAAAATGGTAGGCATAAGAAAGCTATTTAACTTGGTCTAAGAGAACAAAAGTAGGGTACATGTACCAATTTAGCAAGCCGCAAACCGTGTTAGACATGAGATGAGATCTGTATTCCCATAAGAGTGGAGAGTCTGTGCAAGTAATAATAGACACAGGAGGTAAATCTAATTAACTCCTTCAAAAAACAAGAGCTAAATAAGTATTTTGGAGGAGAATAAAATTGAAAATACTGATACATAATCATCTATTGTTATTATCTAACTATGGTCAGACAATCAATTATTTGATGAGCATTGATGCTTTCCATACTTCTGGGACCAAGAAAATGTCATTTTCACCACTTGCACTAACATAGACCTGTTGTCAATTTGTCTTTGGACTAATATCTTGTTTCTCAGCGTTATATTTTCTTTTTTTTATCGTTTTAGGTAATTTGTGTATAATTGATATTTTTGCTTATTGTCTGAACTAATGTGCCTGTAAGCAAGATTTTCATTGTATCTTCATTACATCAATGTACTTGTGCATACTTGACTTGTAATGAAATGCACATTTCAAGTGTCAAGTGGGGCGACATAATACATTTTTACTCCTGGTAAAAACTTTATCGAAGTAACATACTCCAGGTATTTCCACTGTAATTGTTTGTCCATTTATTTAAGTGGTGGATGTTTTTTTTTAACACAATCTACTCAAATTCCCAAATCATTCCCTGGCAATGATCTGGAAGTGGAATTTGTAAATTACTCCTGTCGTTAAATATTAGTGGCAATTAATTCTGCACATTGAAGATGGAATCCAACATTGTAGTCATTGATCATTTGATGTTGCTTTAGTGGGCTTGTCTGCTGTGCATGCTACTGTCCAACACTGCTTATGAGAGCTATGTCATGTGTCATGACTGATGATTGGATCTTAGCTACATGTAGTCTCTTAAAGAACAAATGTTGAACAAATGTGATCAAAACAGTAAATTGAACTTTTACACAGTCAACATTGACACTGAGAATCAGTGACGACCTGTTTAATGTCTGCATTTCATCCATGCAGGACTTTGATAACAAGAGTTTAACTTAGTCAGATTACCTAAACAATCATCTCAAACCCAACCCAAAAAAAATCTATATTTGTGCCTTTTGACTGGCAAATTAGATATCAAATGACCTTTAACTCTCAGTTAGATTCTACTTAATAAATATATATCATATATTCTATTTCCGAGGAACCTACGAATTAGGATTGCCAAAATAAACAACAAAACATCAAAGCTCTCAAATGTAAAGATGGACACACACCCAATGTTAAACACTGCAGTTTTAGCCCTATGTTCATCCAGGTTTGCCTGCTCTACCCGAGGACACTCAAGTCATATCATATGGCTACATGATGGATGTGGATTACTCATCCACAATCTGTGGTTGTTGAAACCTGATTAATACTTAACCTCTTTATAAGGTACAACAGTTCTTAAAAACATAGACGTATTTTTCAACGGTTGATCAATTTTCTATTCCCTTAATTGGCCCTCTGCTCAAATGCAGCGATTTCCTCCAAAATAGAATTTATGGCTGACAGCATTTGGCACCATTGATATTGCTACAGATGTTACATGCAGTCACAACATGCCAAATAAAAGCTATCCCTGCCTTCTATCCATATGCACTATCTGGCAAAATGCCTGTAAGATCCAATGACAATGACAAACATTTAGAAGAGTCAGACAGCTAACATGCACTATATGAGTATCAGGCAGTTGACCATCCAATTTCACTGAGGAACAGCTTTCAGCCCTCCATGGAATCAATAATTACACACTATTACTAGCTAGAACTAACCCCAGGCAATAAAATGGCAGAAACTAGGCTTCAAATAGACAGTGAGGAATTGTCCCTAGGGAGATGTCAGCGTCTGGCTCAGTGCATAGGGGAGACCCTGACCAGTGTGAAAGTTTGATTCAGCAGATGGAACTTCAGGACCGCTATGTAATTGTGAAAATCAGGAGTAAACAATGGCTGATTTCTGGATATGTCCTAAACCCTACAATGTACGCTGTATGATTTGGCAGTGCAAAGCAAAATTCAGTTTAAGAACTGCAGATGCTGGAAAAATCAAAGGCAGACAAAATAGCTGGAGAAACTCAGCAGGTGAGGCCGCATCTATCAGTGGTCTTTTCAGATTACAGGGAAGAAGATTTTGAAAGGTTAGACTGGAGGCAAGACAATGAAGACGCAACTAGTGAAAATGAAAATATCTGATGTTCGCATTCCAGTGGATTTTTCATAGAATTCTTTGTGTAGCACTTTTGGTGTTTGCCCAAGCAGGATCATGGTTTGTTCTATAATTCAGAGCATTAATCTTCAAATCCCAGAAAAGTGGAGTCATGCCAGATAACACTGCATTTATACAGTACCTAAACATAGTAAGAAGGGGTTTTGTGGGAGCATTATGGGAGCATTGTGAGAACCAACAAACCCCACAGCCCAAAAATAAATAATATTCCAAGGTTTTTTCAGGACATGTTAAATTTAAACAAGAGGAATTAATAAATGGTTTAGAATATATTCTATTAGATTTGTCTACCTTTATTTACCACATCGTTTTAGGCAGTATTGTGGTTAATCTTAGAATAAACATAATCTACCATATAAATAATGTTTGGTAATGTTGATGGTGGGTATATTCCACATTGCAAGCTTCATATTCCTGCTCTATGGCTGCATTGCAACTGATTCATTTGGGAATGAAATGTCAGCTATTTGCAGGTGTGCCAGCTCTGAATGCAATTACAGCTTAGCATGAGTCCTCCCAGGCAATATGAAACAGACACGCGGGCAATATGAAACAGGCACGCGGATCTGGCTGTGTACCCCGTACCAACCCATATGGCTGCATGATGGATGTGGATTACTCGTCCACAATCTGTGGTTGTTGAAACCTGATTAAGCACTTAACCTCTTTATAAGGTACAACAGTTCTTAAAAACATAGACGTATTTTTCAAAAACACCATAAAGCAGTACTTTCAATGGCTGATCAATTTTCGATTCCCTTAATTGGCCCGCTGCTCAAATACAGAGATTTCTTACAACATAGAATTTATGGCTGACAGCATTTGGCACCAGTTACTGGCAAGCATGTGATTCTGCAATGATCTTAAAATAATAGTACACTGACTGTGCTATTTTCTAGTTATCAAATGGGGACAATCATTTGGCACATTTGCAATAATCATGTTAAATTCAGTGCTTCTTGAAGATACCATTACTCAGCAACAAACCTAAGCAGACGTTTGCTGTGATAATGAAAAATAAATATCTATCAATTCAGCTGGAAATAACATACAGCGTTAATTTCCCAGAGTTGATTTAATCCCAAAGGTCCAAATGAGCATTACCTTGATATTTCAACAACAAAAATAACATCACAGATTGTGTTCAATATCCATGATTTTCTTTATAATCCATCAGTGGTTTCTGTGAGCCCACACAAAACAATCCTTCAGCCTAGTGATAGCGTTACAACCTGTATTTGCATTTACATACCAACCGGCTTGCAAAAAGAAAAACAAGATTTAAATATATACATTTTAAAAATGTGTTGTTAGAGAAACACATGGTAAATCAATTCAAGTAAAGAGCAAGGATTTTTTTTGACACGTTGACAAATTCCAAATCCCTCACATTTATTCTTTAGCTTCCTTTCATCTTGGTCTTTATTTGCCATTTTTCCTTTTTGTCTCTTTTCCACTGCTAATCACCTCCACCGATACTACTGCCAAAACCTGTACATACTGTAGTTTAAAGGTCAGTTGACCTTAAAAACCCTGCAGCCAGGGTTTAATCAGTAAAAGCATTTATTTGATGAGCTTTCAATTTAACTGACTTCCCCTTAACTTGAAAGTAAGTGATGAGAAACATCAGCACATAATCCAATGCACAAAAATAATTTGCAGAATGAAAAAATTAAAATGCTAAATTAATATTTCAGATCCCAACTGCAACAATCAATACACGTAGGACATTGTTTGATGCTGTGTGGTCCTTGGACAATGCACTTTAGAATCTTGAACAAAACAACTGGTGTAACTCAGCAGATCAGATGGTATCTGTAGGGGGAAGTGGACAGACTATAGAAGGATCCCAAAGTTGGATCTGAAGAAAGGTTCGGCCCCATTATGTAATCTGTCTATTACCCACCAGAAGTGCTACCTGACCCGCTGAATTCCACCAGCATTTTGTATCTGGACTTTAGAATCTTATTGTAAATGGAGTGATTTGCCTTCTGTTGTTTCATGGCAGTTGACCTTCAGGGGAAGTGTTCTTGAGAAAAGAAGAGGAGAAATCGCCTGAAGCCTGAGTAACATAACTGTTTGGTTTGATATTCGAGGAGCATAGTTGCATTGTTGAGAGTGCAATGATTGGACACAAGGCTACCAATCTAGAGAGGCATGACCTACACTAAATGTCACAGCATCATTTTATTTAAATAATTTGAGATGACATGCTGCCAAACATTTCCCCCCAATTTCTCCCTTGATTTTGACCAGATTAACTGAAACATAGCATTTTTAGCATAGTATGAGATTAATAAAGTAATGCGGAGATAATGGCCACATATCATTTTTCACCCAAATTTACTCAGTTGAAACCAATGTCAACGTTTCCTGTCCGACATTAGGTTTAAATGTACTCCTATTCTGTTCCCATCAAGCTGGGAAGCCTGCTACAATTTCCATTTTATGTGGCGCTGCTCAAATTTAGATTAAACTAGAATTATATGTTATTCGATTGACAGCATATATATATCACATACTATTATCTGAATGGTGGCCGATTAGGAAAAGGGGAGATGCAATGAGACCTGGGTGTCATGGTGCACCAGTCATTGAAAGTCGGCATGCAGGTGCAGCAGGCAGTGAAGAACGCGAATGGTGTGTTAGGATTCATAGCATAAGGGTTTGAATATAGGAGCAGGGAGGTTCTACTGCAGTTGTACAGGGTCTTGGTGAGGCCACACCTGGAGTATTGCGTACAGTTTTGGTCTCCTAATCTGAGGAAAGACATTCTTGCCATAGAGGGAGTACAGAGAAGGTTCACCAGACTGATTCCTGGGATGTCAGGACTTTCATATGAAGAAAGACTGGATAGACTCGGCTTGTACTCACTAGAATTTAGAAGATTGAGGGGGGATCTTATAGAAACTTACAACATTTTTAAGGGGTTGGACAGGCTAGATGCAGGAAGATTGTTCCCCATGTTGGGGAAGTCTAGAACAAGGGGTCACAGTTTAATGATAAGGGGGAAATCTTTTAGGATGAGAAAAACATTTTTCACACAGAGAATGGTGAATCTCTGGAATTCTCTTCCACAGAAGGTAGTTGAGGCAAGTTCATTGGCTATATTTAAGTGGGAGTTAGATGTGGCCCTTGTGGCTAAAGGGATCAGGGGGTATGGAGAGAAGGCAGGTACAGGATACTGAGTTGGATGGTCAGCCATGATCATATTGAATGGCGGTGCAGGCCCAAAGGACCGAATGACCTACTCCTGCACCTATTTTCTATGTTTCTATGTTTCTATGCTAGAAGCATCATCAATACACTCAGAGTGGAACAAAGTAATAAGAAATAATTGTGTAATGGTAATGCAGCCTCCATGAGTACAAAAAACACCAAGTTGAAACTTCAAAAGGATATAATGTTAAATAGTGCTTACATGCTCTGAAATTTCAAAATACTTTATCTTTTCCCCTTAAGTATCTAAACCATTGCCAAGATGAATTCTGATCCAGATGGTAGAAGGTGTGCAAAGCAATTCTAAATAGATTAACCTGCCAATATTTCCCTATGATATCATGTGGGGAAGGGCTTTGGTTCCACTTTTGATATTAGCATGTGGAGACCATGTTGGCATGAATAAATGTTTACTGGAGTCTACGTTATGGATTACGATCATGCTCTTAATGGAATTGAAATGCAGGCTGACAGAAAACATATCGCACATGTAACCTCAGGACCCTTCACTATCTAAAAGTGATGAATGAGTGGAATCAGGAGTAGGCCATCTGGTTCCTCTGGCCTGCCTTACCAATCAGTAAGATCATGGCTGATCTTTTACCACACCACACTAATATGTTCAGCAATTGACCTTCCGCAGCCTTCGTATGCACGTAATTCCAATGATTCACGACCCTCTTTCCTTTTGGATGTTTTGGCCGTATATAATTACTCTACGTGGCACTTGTGGTGTAGTGGCAGTTTTCCTGTCTCCAAGGCTGAAGGCTGTGCTTTAAAGTTTCAGTCAAACTAAGCAAAAATATTTTCCCCAAGGTTGAAGAATTAATAACTGGAGGGCATTGGTTTAAGGTGAGATTTAATAAAAATCTGAGGAATATTCTTTCACACAGAGGGAGATGTGCATATGGAACAAGCTGCCATAGGAAGTGGTTAAGGAAGGTACAATAACACCATTAAAAAAAAGATTTGGATAGGTGCAACTATAAGAAATGTTTGAGGGATAAGGGTCAATGTAGGTAAATGGGAGCATGGTCTGTACAATACATATGATGACGCATGATTGGTAATGCATGTTTGAAATGGGATTATAAACTAATGTGTTACTTATGCAGTGAGATCTCACAGAATCAAATGTGCCATTGGTTGTAAAATATTCCCTAGCAGAAGTCACAAACTAAGCAACAAAGTTCACTCTTACCATCATTGCTCAACCAAATACCCACCGAATTAGATAGTTCCATTTTTATTTGCCTATTCACAATTCACTGGTAAATTTCTGACATTACAGCAATCACGACTTCTAAAGTACTTTGCAAACTTATGAAAGATGAAAGACATTTTTGCAGTTTTTTCTACCTGGATAAATAACTACAGTATATGAGGGGCCATTATAAATTCCCGCAGAAAGGTCTGATTTTTAAATTTAGTTAATTTAGTACATCCTGTACCTCTAATGGAACCAGGTCCTTCAGCAAACAGAGCCTAAGTCAACATGAAGCATCCATTCTATGTTATCCTACTTTCTCATCCCCATCTTAACACATCAAGGGAAATTTTACAGAAGCCAATTAACCTACAAACTCGCATGACTTTGGGATATGGGAGAAAACAGAAGCACCCAGAAAAAACACATGTGGTGATGAGAAGAACATGCAAGCTCTATACTGACAACATCTGAGGTCAGGAGCAAAAAATAATAGTTGCTAACCTTTTCATTAGGTCCCTAGACCAATCTGAAACAACGGGAGGCAGTCGGATATAGTTTGAGGATTGAACAGAATTTTGTTAACTTTGACCATTTAATGTTTTATCGAAAACTCCATCCAACATGGAAGAGGTATTTGGTCAAGCAGATGGATGAAACAGAAGCTGGCCCAAATGTTAAAAAAATAACCTATTTTCAAAAATAACCTATTTTCATGCTTATCTGGCCCCCAGATGATTGACCTGGAATATACAATGACATTTCCCCATTATGTCCTTTTTCTGAGATGGATATAATCTGTTTGGATTTTGAAAAGTCATTTGAGGATGTTCCACATAAAAGGTTCATAGAGATTAACGCAAGAACAATTAACTAATTAGGTGGAAAGTTTGCCAAAAGGAAGCAGCTGGTACAAATGCTGAGTGTAGAAAGCTACAAATTTTTTCTTCGTGATTTTTTTTAATAGATCTACCTCGATAGTTAATTATTTAGGTAGAAATGACTGCAAAAAATGCCTTTCGTCTTTCATAAGTTTGCAAAGTATTTTTTAATGCCGTATATAATCAGGGTCAGCCGGGCAACATCCTGGAATTCTCTACTTAATTCCACAGGGAAATCAGCATTGACAAGATGCTAAGTGGTTCTATAAGATTCAGTGTCACCCTCTGAGCAAAATGGAGACAGGTACATCAGCAACATCCACTCCTTTAGATCTGTTTTTGGATTCAGACTTTGCACAACAGGCAGGAGGCACTCCTATCAAGAACCTCCTCCAATGTCCAAAATGGGACATTAGACATTATTAACATTTTAGGTATGGGCTGCTGTAAATCCCCAAAAAAACACCCACGTTACTTGTTCTGGCTCTATCGGAAGAATTAATCGAAGATTCATTGTTTTTTAAATCCTTCATGCTGCCTGCCTCAATGTCCTTCAATAAAAGTCAAGGCCCAACAAAAGTAATATCTCAGTTAAATATCACATGATACTTCACGTGAACACTATTGAATACCATGCCCCATGGTGAATATTAGGGAAGAAGACAGCTTAACCAAAGAAGTACTGTAAGTATAATGAGCATCTTAAAGAAGCAGAGATAGAGAGATGGAAAGGTTAGTCAATGAATTTCAGAGTTTAGGATCTTTTGCATTCTATGACAGATGGATAAAGATACAAGAACAAAAAGTGTAGATTTTGCAATCCATGCCGTAATTCCTATTTTCATTCACATTTTAGTTGTCATTGAAATTATGTTGTACAGTACACAAAAACAGAAGAATTACACGCTTAATTTGCAGACAAATATCTGAACTATTCCCAAAGGACAATCGATAATCAACTAATGTTGAAATTATGGGGTTTGGCATTTATACAGTGTTGAGAAAACATTTCCAATGTATTAAATGTTGCACGTCAGATATAGTTTAAGATTGTCATTACTTTCACTGAAAGAATCACCTCAAGTTTTTACCTTTACACAAATATTTTTAAAAGCTTTTTTTTGCAATTTTTTTGCAATTCTTATAAAGTATACTACTTTTACAATATGAATTGCTTCTGTATTTGTTAGTCCTGTGTACATAGAAAGGACTGAGAGACCTTCATGCTGACATTCCTGTCAGGATTATCAACCAGAGCTAATGGACAGGATATGATCTCAGTATGTTGCTCAGTCCAAATGTATATATATTTTTTAAGTTTTAGTACAACTGCACCATAAACCACTTTACTGTGGGGTATCGGATTGGTTTGGACGGTGGCCTAGTTCATAATAATAATAATAATAATATTTTATTGTCATTGCACATAAGTGCAACGAGATTTGGGTATGCAGCTTCCATCCGACATCATAACTTAAGTAACTACTAAATTTAGGTTTAGATACCCCGATAACATGGTTTGTACAAAGAACATTAAAACAGTAAAACAGTCAAAACAGACTAAAGTGCAGATGTGTCTGTGCGACGTGGCCATCCAAGGGAGACAGTCCGTGGGGGTGGGGGACACTCAGCAGGGCCGGTTCAGAGCCGCTATAGCTCTGGGAATGAAGCTGTTCCTGAGTCTGGAGGTTTGGGCGTAGAAGGCCTTGTAACGTCTGCCGGAAGGAAGTAGTTCGAACAGTCCATTGCAAGGGTGTGAGGAGTCTTTGTGAATGCTGACGGCCTTCCTGAGACACCGTGTGTGGTAGATGCCCTCCAAGGCTGGTAGCTGTGTCCCAATGATCTTCTGCGCTCTGTGGACGACGCGCTGAAGAGCTCTCCTCTCCGCCTCCGTGCAGCTGAGATACCACACAGAGATGCCATATGACAGTATGCTCTCTGTCGTGCAACGATAGAAGGTTGTCAGCAGCTGTTGGGTCAGACCAGTCCTTTTCAATGTTCTCAGAAAGAACAGTCGTTGCTGTGCCTTTTTGACCAGCGCAGCGGTGTTGGTGGACCATGTGAGGTCCTCTGAGATGTGAGTGCCCAGAAACTTAAAGCTGGACACTCTCTCCACACTGTCCCCGTAGATGGAGATTGGGGCGTATTCCAGGGCTGCCAACTCTCACGCTTTGAACGTGACACTCACGCATTTCAGCCAATTCTCACGCCCTCACATTGAAGACAGAATTCTCATGCTGTCTTCAGTCCCTGCACAGCAAGGGTCCTATAGCGGACCTATACGATCTTTGCTGCAGAGTTTGTCTCAAGTTTGCGCCACATGACAGCGATCTGCACGGATTGGGGAAGCGTGTTGGTCCCAGGCAGCAGGTGTCAGCGCTTAAGTGATTTTTGTCCAAACAATTGGAACTTGCATAAAATGTTTGCATTATTAGCAGGACTGCCAACTCTCACGCATTGAGCGTGAGACTCACGCATTTCACAAAATTCTCACCCTCTCACGCTGATCACAAAATTTCTCACGCTCAAATATCTGCGGTGCTGAAAGTTCAAAATAAAGCAAAAATTGTTTTAGAGGTGAGTAAAAACCATGGGGAATATCAGGTGAATGCATAGTCTTTTTCCCAGGATATGTGATTCAAGCACTAGAGGGGATTGGTCTAAAGCAGGGCTATCAAACTACCGGCCTGCGGGATGATTTTGGGGGGAAAAAAAGTAGTTTAGTATCTCCCATGCAGATGGTGTGATAGGTGAGACACGGCGGCGGTGGTCCCAGCACCAACCCCCCTCCCCCTTCCCCCCTCTATGTCCGTCGACCGCTCTGTCCACACCCCATGGAGTTTTAACCCCGGCCAGGAGCGGACCGGGTGAGTGCCACCTCCGGAGCCTACTATGGGAGGTGGAACACCCTCTCCCACACCCTCCCCCCCTCGGTCGCTATGCTCCCTCGTAATTTCTCACTCTCAACTCTCACCCAATGTTGGCAGTCCTGGCATATTCCCCCTTCTGTGACCTCCTGAAGTCGATAATCAGCTCCTTGGTCTTGGAGGTGTTTAGTGACAAGTTGTTACGTGAGCACCAGTCCGCCAGGTTCTGCACCTCCGCTCTGTTGTTTGTTTCATCACCGTTGGTGATCAGCCCGATCGCAGTTGTGTCATCTGCAAACTTGACGATGGTGTTGGTGTCGAATGCAGGAACACAGTCGTGTATGAAGAGGGAGTAGAGCATGGGGCTCAGTACACAGCCCTGTGGTGTGCCGGTGCTCAGGGTGATAGTGGAGGACAGGTGCGGGCCCAGTCTCACTGCCTGCGGTCGCTCCGTCAGAAAATTCAGGATCCAATCGCATATCGGCGAGCTGAGGCCCAGCTGGTGGAGTTTGGTGGTGAGCTTGGTGGGGATGACCGTATTGAAGGCAGAGCTATAGTCTATGAAGAGCATCCTCACGTACGTGCCCTGTCTTTCCAGGTGACTCAGGACAGTGTGAAGAGCCAGAGATATGGCATCCTCTGTGGATCTATTTTCCCTGCATGCAAATTGATGAGAGTCCAGTGAGGCAGGGATGCTGGATTTGATGTTGGAGAGGACCAGCTTTTTGAAGCACTTCATTGGTATTGGAGTTGGGGCAACCGGGCGGTAGTCGTTCAGGTTGGTGACTTTAGACTTTTTCGGCACCGGCACTATGTTGGCTGTCTTCAGGCACTTGGGGACCGTTGCCAGAGATAGAGACAGGTTAAAGATTCTCGTGAATACCTCCACCAGCTGTGCTGCACAGTCCCTTAGTACCCTTCCCTGGACTCCATCCGGGCCTGCAGCCTTGCGTGGATTGATCCTACGCAGAGCGCACTGTACCTCCTGAGTGCTCAGTGTTAAGGCCTGTCCCTCCGCCATGGCCGGGGTTATTTCACTCCTGGTGGTGTTGCCAGTTTCGAAGTGGGCAAAGAAGGTGTTAAGCTCGTTGGCCAGTGTGATATCACCGTGGGGGCAGGCGGGGCTGCTCTTGTAGTCAGTGATGTCCCTGACACCCTGCCACATGCTTCTGGTGCCTGGTATTGAAGTGATTCCACCCTTTGCCTGTGGATGACTTTGGCCTTTTTTTATACCTTTGTTCCAGGTTCTTGTAAAGTTCCCAGTTACCAGGAGATGTTTGAAACAGGCCAGGTGATGCTTTCATATTGTTCCCCACTTTGTGAGGTACTCAGGATCTCTTAATTAGAACAAAAGATTCATATTCAGTGGCAGAGCGATGTAGCACATAATCTACCATCACATTATGAGAAGTCATGTGATGAGATTTTAGCCTGTATCAATAATTTTTTACATGGTGAGTTCTCATCAATAACCCATGAGCAAAGTGCTTCTCCTTAGGGAGGGATAACAAATCAGATAGTGAGTCATCCCAAGCATTCTCATTGCATAACACTTATCATTTTTTCCTTTCCAAATTTAAAACTTCTAAATGTATGCAGTACCTCAATTGGTTACAGATGTTCAGTGACTAATGATATGAAGATAAATTCACCTGTCAATTCTGTGCTAGCAAGTTCTCATTAACAACTGCATGAATGACTGGCAAAAATTGTATTTGATGATGCTGAACACTGGGAGATGGATCTTGTCTAGGACTCCATGATTGGAAAATAATATGAGATAATATCTGCTTAAACTGTTGGAAGAAATGGATGGAACTTTTATAACCGGGTGGCACCATGAGGTAGCCTCGCCAACAACCTGCCGTCCCTTTCTTTGTCGTTTTTAGTCCGTTTTATTTGTATGTTTTAGTTGATCTTTAGTTTTTGTATTGCGCGGGTGGTGGGGGAAACTTTATTTTAATCTCTTCCCCCGAAGGAGATGCGACTTTTTCTGAGCGTATCCCCGTCCGCACAGCGGCCTAACATCGTGGAGCCCTTTGTTAAGGACCGACTTCTGGAACTCCAGCTGCAGGAGCTTCGACCGCCCCAATCACGGGAGCTTCGATCACCGACTGCGAGAGCATCGATCGCCCCGACTGCAGATGTTTTGATCGCCCCGACCATGGGAGAAAAGGAGGAAGAAGGTAAAAATTATCCACTTTCCATCACAGCGAGGAGTGCAAGGTCACCGAAAGCAAGATGGATGCTGCCTACGCTGGTGGGGATTGCCGTGAGTGCAGTGGTCTCGGTGTTTGCTGGGGTGTGGGGCCATGGGAGCATCCTCGAGTCTGATGCGAATGCGGAAGGCTTTCTGATTGTTCGGGCAGACAGGGATTGGAGAGAGAGCGACAAGCTGTCGGTGCAACTCTGGTCACATCACGATGAAGAGCGTGTGAGTGGCCCGGCCATTGGACTGATGGCTGTGGATCTTCACTTTTGCTGTGTGCCTAGGGATTCGCACACGCCGCTGTGGTGGCTGTTTATGTTTAATTTTTGATGTAATATTGTGTCTTGTTGCTTTTTTTGGTGTGACTGTATCAAATGTCATTGTACCTTAGTGTTCACGTGACAATAAAAGACTTTTGAACTATTGAATTATAACATCCAATCTCAAGGATTGTAATTCAATGGAACAGTCCTTGAATGGCAGATCATTAAATTATTAGGGGCAGATGCAGGAATCAGTGTCTACAATGTTTCAAGGTCAGGTCTTGAGCTTGAAAATTGTTAATGAATTATAATTTGGAAATTCCATTGGCTTCTGTTCCCTTTGCAAGTACTGAGCGACGTATGAAGCAAGTACGAACACTATATAGATTTAAAAACTTCTTCTTGCATATAGCGTGCACAGCCTAAAGTTGTAGGACAACTTGTTCTATTTGATCTTATTTGATTGTGCACTAGGGGTTGATTGCATATTGCATTCGTCGAAACAGGGCAGACCACGTGAAGGTTGCAATTGAAAAGAGTAGGCAACTCTTCTTTATATCCACCCCACCAGTCCGAATATTGGTTCAATATAGGCAATTGTGGCAGACGCCCTGGTCCATGAGCTGCAAACATATTCTTCCTCGTATTGCAATTGATCATTGCCTCACATTGTTTATCTGGCTTCAATTCTTTTTTTTCCTTCTTAACCCATATTCACGTGACAGCTTATGATCACAAAATTTCAGCCTAATTCTGTCCCTAGTAGTCTGGGAATGTCCACAAATATGCTGCAGCTGTTACTGCACCCTCTCCTCCAACCTTCTCATGAAAATAAGAGTGTAAGTGCAATCACTCGGTGAGTAGTTGCAGTGTGATTCTATCAAAAGGTTGAGTGAAAGGAATAGGAACTATTTTTCTCCTAAAACATTTTGACTTTCCCAATTATATCCTAAGCTCCTGTAACAAAGTTGTAAGTTTCTTTATGCCAAAACTTTCTCCAATTTTGTTGCACACGATACACAAATAAACATTTCCTGCTTTGTATATCGGGGCTTGCGTCATATTTTACTGCGTTTTTTCACCTGAGACTTCATTGCAAAAGTTGGAATTTCCTTTGCACATTCACATTTCACCATAAATCAACAATTTCAGCTGTTGCATAACCTTAAATCAATGGAATGCCATGGGCACTTTTCGCATGGGACCATATTATTGTTTTCAAGATGTAGCTTACTTTAAAAAGCCCCTAAATAGCAGAACAGTTTTTGCTGGTAAAGATAAGACTTGCCTGCATTTTGCAGTAATATTTATTTTGCAGAGAATTTGGATGATTCTTCTCAGATTATCTCATTCCCAGCTCTAGAGCTCCTTGACAAAATAACAATCAATCCCATTATTTCTTGGATTAACATTTTTTGAAAAGTTAATTAAAAGAAAAATGGAAATCACAAAATATATTTTGGCAAATAAATTCTTGAAAGTTCCAATTTGCATAGAAACGTAGAAAAATAGGTGCAGGAATAGGCCATTCGGCCCTTTGAGCCAGCACCGCCATTCAATATGATCATGGCTGATCATCTAAAATCAGTATCCCATTCCCGCCTTTTCCCCATTCCTTTAGCCCTAAGTGCTAAATCTAACTCTCTTGAAACCATCTAGTTAGTTGGCCTCCACTTCCATTTGTGGCAGATAATTCCACAGATTCACAACTCTCTGGGTGACTAAGTTTTTCTTCATCTCAATCCTAATGGGACTAAATGGGCATAGGGATATTTATATTGCTACATAGAAATTAAGTGATTAAAATCCTGTGTAAATGTTAGGATTAATCGAGTGCTTGTGGTTACAATTTGAATTGGTCAATAGCCTTTACAAAACAAATAATACTCGTGTTTACAGATCACCCTTTGAAATCATGAGGGTTGTCACATTCAATTTCAAGAACTTTAATACACTAACACACCCAGTTTTTGTTCCTTTTTCGATTCTAATTTTTGCAAAGTTTACTAAATTGATGAGGAACTGTTCTGTGTGGAATAATAAAGGAAATGGTAAAAATATTCGACAGACCAGCCAGCAAACATGAACAGAGAAAAAGAGTGTATAACTTGTCATCAGCCTTTGTAGATTGCCCAAAGCACAGAATCTGCTTTTGTAAAAATGGTAATCTTATGAATGGAATGTGGAGCTACTTTTGAGAACCTGTGAAACGACAAAAACAAAAATAGTGGGCAGCAGATCCTTCCGATGTACCTAGCTGCTCATTTAAAACTGGTGCATGGAGTTTATAGGAATTGTGCCAATTACAAAAGAGATAGTATTAATAATGCAACATAAGGCAAAAAAAAACTTATACTGACATTTTGGAAAAATACATCGATACCAACGTTTAAAATGTGGATTTCAAACATGTTGGAAACCTTACATCTTGAAGAAATGCGATTCCTCCTAACAGACAAAGTAGACCAATTCCTAAGGATTTGATCTCCATTTGTCGACTTCTTACTAGCATATGGCGCAACACAAACGTAGAAATGATCCGTTTCAGGACTGGGTGAATGGTGGTCAAGAATAACAAATAGCTATCTCCCCTTTATTCTTCTGCTTTCTACCTCTTCTTCTTTTCTCTTCATTTTCTTTCTTTTCTCATTTTCATTTTCTCACTTTCTGATATCACACACTTCGCTATTTCTTTTCTATTCTCTTTCTCTCTCCTTTTTATTGTTAAAATAGAAAATAAGAAGCTGTACATGAACTGTAACATGTCAATATATATTCTAGGTATCTATGGTACCATATTATTGTACTTACTTCTAATAAAAAAATAAAATAAAAAAATAAAATAATGCCTTATTGGAGGTTGGTGGGATAATTTAAAGATTAGTTAGGCATTTTGTTTCCTGGTGCCTCTTTAATCCAAAACACTGTGTTGCTGGACTGGCAAATTTTCCTGACCATTGGATGTTATTCCTAGTTTTTTCAATGAAGCCAATAAATCTAAAGTTGAGCAAAGGAAAAGGTGTCCCAACTCAGCTTAAAGTTGAGGAATGTGAGTTTAAATATTACCCGGTGAGCCAGATGTCAAACCACAGGGATTACTGAATAATTAGGCAGTGGATTATCAAAGCTTTACCGTGTTCATGAATCCAACGGAAACTATTCATAACACAGATCTATCTGCCTATTGACTACATCACCTGAAAACAATAACTTTTTATGTGTTTACTGATGACACCCAGCTTTTCTCCTACTTCCCTTGATCACTTCACCATTTCTAGACTGTTGGACATTGTCCGAGATATTTAAAGTTCAGATATTTTTACAGAGGTAATAGAGAATAAATAGGGAAATGTGAGTGAGGTCACCGAGCATCCAATCTGGCACTATTTTCAAACCCACACTCATTGGCAGAGATGCACATATCTCAATGTATGAAAGGAGTACGGACTACAATTTATAAAGGAAAATCTGAATATTTGTGCCCACATCCTCTAAATTTACCTGCAGAAAAGGGGCAGCATGGTGGCAGAGCGCTAGGGTTGCTGCCTTACAGCGGCGGAGACCCGGGTTCGTCCCTGACTATGGGTGCTGTCTGTACAGAGTTTGTACGTTCTCCCCATGACTGCGTGGGTTTTCTCCGAGATCTTCAGTTTCCTCCTACAGTCCAAATACATACAAGTTTGTAGGTTAATTGGCTTGGCATGAGTGTAAAGTGTGTGTAGGATGGTGTTAGTGTGCAGGGATCGCTGGTCACTGCAGACTCGTTTCCGCACTGTATATTTAAACTAAACTAAAAACTCCTCAACTGGCATTGCAGTGTTAATGATGGTTAAAGTTTTATTGATTGTAGCAGCGAGTATCAGTTATACACCCCAGAATGCTCCAGATACATGGAGGCTTGTTCATCTCTGTCGTAGTGGCAATGCTGGTGGGTGCATGGTATGTCTATAACCACCAGAAAATAATCCATGCCTTTATTCCTACTACCAAGGTCCATGGCTGCGCAATTTTGTATATTGCATTCCATCAGCCATTTCTTTGACCACTCTCTCAACCTGTCCAAGTTCTTCTGCAGACTCACTGCTATCTCCACACTATTTGTCCCTGCACCTATGTGTGTGTGTGTGTGTGTGTGTGGCACCAATCCGTCACACTAGTAACTTGTAATTTATAGATAGGGATTATGTCAGCAGGTGAAAATTATGTTGAAAATGTTCAAATTTATACATTATTCATAACATTCGCAAATACATAACGCACGTATATTTTGCCCTTCACAATAGAAAAGATTTGATTCTATTTGCTTACAAGACTTACAATATAATAGCACAGCATTAAATTTTATTTCATAAACATTCCAAAAATGATGCACCTGAGTATTTTACATAGATTCTAGCCCCCCAGTGTGTAATGGTGGGAGGGCTTTCCCTGAAGACCCTTTGAGGCAGCTGCAATAAGCTTTTGTGTACCCCTTAGCATATCATATTGTCACATAGAGAACTACTATTGTTCAAGTACTGCAAATTTACCTGTAGCATTAATTGTATTGCCAGCATGAGTCATTACCATTCGATGAAGGAGGAGGAAGCTGATGGCAAAAACAAAATAAAGGAGATGGCATTAGCTTTTAAAGCAATGTGATGACACTTGCCAGATATATTTAAAAGTAACTCCCAAAAAGCTGAATAATGTCTCATCATTCGATTACGTGAATAATGACTAGAACTGGGAGGTTGATGAAATCTAATGCATTTGCTTTGAATTTGCACTGGAAATTACGCTTAGGTTCAGCCAAAATGTTCCATATCTCTTTGTGCTTCACTTTATAATTGCTCTTACAAACTGATAATACATATTTGGGAAGACACTTTTTTTATTCATATCTTCAGTTTCCTATTTTGGAATGCCTGCCATTAAATGCATGCATTATCTTTTAATTGGAAACCTGGGACATTATGGATGTATTCTCTGCTCTCTTCTCACTTCCCCGAGGTGGTGTTCCATCTAATAACATCTTGTTAAACTCACCAACTAACACAATTGTGGTTGAGTGATAGCTGGCCATGAGAATTGCTGTGCTAAGACAAATGCTAAAACTATTTAAGCTTCTAGGCCGCAGCCATTTCATTTATTTCTATTTTTAGATTAAGATTCCTGACTTTAAATATCAGGCATATGGAAGCCTGAAAATCTTGCATTATTCAGAATAATACAATAAAATCTTACAACCAATTGTTTAAAATATGATTGTCTCATTTGAAATATGGACTCAGTCTATTTCTTAAATACTACAGATGTGAAGAAATTACTTTTTCTACTGTGACAATGCACAATAACCAAATTTAAATTATGATTAAAGCCTCAAATTAAGTTCCGGATTTTCAGAACTATTTACTGTCATAACAGTTAAGTATTTACCAAAATTTGCCAAGAAAAATAGTGCGAAAGAAGCATGTTATGACAAACTTAAAAGATAAGAAAACTATCATCGTGTAACTGTACAGATCACATGATGAGAAAATTGTAATGAAATTGACAATCAATGTCATAAAAATGAATCCCGATAAATGTTAGTCAATGATTGTGTAATCATATTTTGCATGCTGCAAAACATATGCCATTCTTTGTATCTAATTGATTCTTATGGGTCACAAGGTTATGTACAATATACTCGGAAATATATGATGTACGCACGTGCATGAATGGGAGTCTTTTGTCCTGAGGGGAAGATGTCCATCTGTGGCTTCAGCTTCTTTGGAAAGCTTGATTTGAGGCACTGCAAACAGGATTTGACTTAGAAAATAAATTACAAAGATAAACAAAACAAAGGTATTAATGAACAGTCCAAAGAAAAGTACTCTGAAGTAATGAGCAAAAATACACCTTTTTAAATTTCATACATAAAACAAAAGATGTATGTTCCTCCATGGTATAAAAAAACAAGTATTTTCAGCACAAATAGCAAAATAAATAAACAAAATTAAACAAAGCATGCCAAAATAGGGCATTATAGTGCTGGCTGTAGGCTCTAAGGGCCAAATAGGTGCAGGCTTGAAGGGCCAAATGGCCTCCACCTGCACCTATATTCTATTTTTATAGCATAATGGTTACATTGATGAATGAGTAATTTAGAAGTTTGTGTTAATAATCCCCATAAACAGAAATTCAAAACCCATTTGAAAATTTGCAATATATGGAAACAATAAACTGGTAACAAAAAGTGATCTTACAGCTTTAGAATGTGATAAAATCCCAGTTGATTCAGTAACTTCCTTTAGGAATAAATCCTGCCAGCTTTACCCAATGTGACTTGCAAGTGAGGTAAAGACATTCCCATTGTACAGTACAGAACAGGAACAGGCCCTCAGCTGATGATGTCCATGATGCCAAGTTCAACTAATTTCTGCCTGTATGTGATCCATATCCATCATGCCCTGCATACCCATGTGCATATCTAAAAGCCTCTTAAATGTCATTATCGTATCTGTCTCCGCCACAACCCGTGCAACACGTTACAGGCGTTCTCTGTAAAAAAATTGTCTTGCACATCTATACAACTAAAAGTCTCACCACTTACCGTCTGCGCAGTATATTGATTTTAGAAAAAAACGCTACCTTATATCGCTAAGATTTTTGGCCATCTTACTCACAGTCCTCCTCCGCTGAGGCAGCCCCGAGAATTTTTCCGATCGATGAAAAGTAAAAATGTTATGAGTGTTTAAAAAATATTGAGATCAGCTGATTGGTCCTCTCGAAGGGCCGAATGTCCTACTCCTGCACCTATTTTCTATGTATCTATGTATCTATAAACTGCAATGGAAATGAAATTAGTTGTTTGGCCTGCCCTGTGCTTGATATTAAAATCGAAATGAAATGAGTTGTTTGGCCTGCCCTGTGCTTGAAATTGAAATGGAAATGAAATGAGTTGTTAGGCCTTCCTGAAACCACTAATTTCATCCCACAAGGCCCCTATTAGCTGATAAACCAGTCCCTTTTGCCCAAAATGCCCGTAGTAGCCCAGGAGGAGCATTTTGGCACAAAAGGCCCGTGCCAGGCCAGGAAAAGTCCAGAAAAAGTGCCTTTCGCTGAGATTTAACTCAGATTTTTTTTTTAAAAGAGCCCCTTCGGCCCATCAGTAAGCATTTCTCCTGCAAGTATTAAACCTCACCCCAGTATATTTCTCCCTCCCTTCATTGGCTCCCTGCGAGATCCAGGCCAGGATAGACTTTCCTCCTTCATAATAATAATAATAAATACTTTATTGATCCCCTCAGGGAAATTCAAATGTCCAGAAGCCAACAACCAACAAACCCACACATTCAGGACGAAAGCAGACAAAAAATACATAAAATACAATATGGACAATACCTGAAATTCCGTGTGCTCTTTTGACCGTCCTGAATTTCTTGGAGGAGATGCCTGGAGTTGTCGAGGATTGCTTGCAACTTGCTCCTCATATGCCTCTCAAGCACATCCCCCACAGAGTCCACTCTCCCTCCCAGCACTGCTAGCTCGTTTTAGCAGCTTGACAACAGTGCTGTTTTTAGCACTGATGTTGTTGCCCCAACAGGCCTGATTGACGGAGCTGCCACCCCACCAGGCCTGAGTAACTAAGTTGCCATCCCAATAATCTATTCGGCCCACAATGTTCATACTAGCCCTCTGGAAACATAGAAACATAGAAACATAGAAATTAGGTGCAGGAGTAGGCCATTCGGCCCTTCGAGCCTGCACCGCCATTCAATATGATCATGGCTGATCATCCAACTCAGTATCCCGTACCTGCCTTCTCTCCATACCCCCTGATCCCCTTAGCCACAAGGGCCACATCTAACTCCCTCTTAAATATAGCCAATGAAGTGGCCTCAACTACCCTCTGTGGCAGAGAGTTCCAGAGATTCACCACTCTCTGTGTGAAAAAAGTTCTTCTCATCTCGGTTTTAAAGAATTTCCCCTTTATCCTTAAGCTGTGACCCCTTGTCCTGGACTTCCCTAACATCGGGAACAATCTTCCTGCATCTAGCCTGTCCAACCCCTTAAGAATTTTGTAAGTTTCTATAAGATCCCCTCTCTTTCTTCTAAATTCTAGAGAGTATAAACCAAGTCTATCCAGTCTTTCTTCATAAGACAGTCCTGACATCCCAGGAATCAGTCTGGTGAACCGTCTCTGCACTCCCTCTATGGCAATAATGTCCTTCCTCAGATTTGGAGACCAAAACTGTACGCAATACTCCAGGTGTGGTCTCACCAAGACCCTGTACAACTGCAGTAGAACCTCTCTGCTCCTATACTCAAATCCTTTTGCAATGAAAGCTAACATACCATTCGCTTTCTTTACTGCCTGCTGCACCTGCATGCCTACCTTCAATGACTGGTGTACCATGACACCCAGGTCTCGCTGCATCTCCCCCTTTCCCAATCGGCCACCATTTAGATAATAGTCTGCTTTCCTGTTTTTGCCACCAAAATGGATAACCTCACATTTATCCACATTATACTGCATCTGCCAAACATTTGCCCACTCACCCAGCCTATCCAAGTCACCCTGCAGTCTCCTAGCATCCTCCTCACAGCTAACACTGCCCCCCCAGCTTAGTGTCATCCGCAAACTTGGAGATATTGCCTTCAATTCCCTCATCCAGATCATTAATATATATTGTAAATAGCTGGGGTCCCAGTACTGAGCCTTGGGGTACCCCACTAGTCACTGCCTGCCATTGTGAAAAGGACCCGTTTACTCCTGCTCTTTGCTTCCTGTTTGCCAGCCAGTTCTCTATCCACATGAATACTGAACCCTCAATGCCTTGTGCTTTAAGTTTGTATACTAATCTCTTATGTGGGACCTTGTCGAAAGCCTTCTGGAAGTCCAGATACACCACATCCACTGGTTTTCCCCTATCCACGCTACTAGTTACATCCTCGAAAAATTCTATAAGATTCGTCAGACATGATTTACCTTTCGTAAATCCATGCTGACTTTGTCCAATGATTTCACCACTTTCCAAATGTGCTGCTATCCCATCTTTAATAACTGACTCTAGCAGTTTCCCCACTACCGATGTTAGACTAACTGGTCTGTAATTCCCCATTTTCTCTCTCCCTCCCTTCTTAAAAAGTGGGGTTACGTTTGCTACCCGCCAATCTTCAGGAACTACTCCAGAATCTAAAGAGTTTTGAAAGATTATTACTAATGCATCCACTATTTCTGGAGCTACTTCCTTAAGTACTCTGGGATGCAGCCTATCTGGCCCTGGGGATTTATCGGCCTTTAATCCATTCAATTTACCCAACACCACTTCCCGGCTAACCTGGATTTCACTCAATTCCTCCAACTCCTTTGACCCGCGGTCCCCTGCTATTTCCGGCAAATTATTTATGTCTTCCTTAGTGAAGACGGAACCAAAGTAGTTATTCAATTGGTCCACCATATCCTTGTTCCCCATGATCAACTCCCCTGTTTTGACTGCAAGGGACCTACATTTGAAACCAGTCCCTTCGGTACACAACACCCATACTAGCGCTGTGGGTCCCACTTAGACTAGTCTATAATAACTAAAAGTCTCATCTTGACCACTTCCTGTCTGTGCTGTATATTGATTTTAGAAAAAACGCTACTATATATCGCTATGATTTTTGGCCATCTTATTCACAGTCCTCCTCCGCTGAGGCAACCCCGAGGATTTTTCCGATTGATGAAAAATAAAAAAGTCATGAGTGTTTAAAAAATCTTGAGATCGGCTGATTGGTCCTCTTGCCTGTCAATCACCAGAATGAAGGTAACGTCCCTTCCAGGAGGGGCAGGACTATAAAACCCCGGATGCATGGACGTAAGTCACTCTGGAAGATTGCGAGGGAAAGGCCACAACTATGATTCTGCTGTGAGTCAACTGAACTGTGCGTCTACTGAACTGCGAGTCTGCAATGTACTTGCAATAAATGATTTGTTACCCCTTAATGAAAATAAAATTTGTTATTTGGCCTGCCCTGTGCTTGAAACTGAAATGGCAATGTAAATGAAATGAAAATAAGATGGGTTGTTTGGCCTGCCCTGTGCTTGAAACTGAAATGGCAATTGAAATGAAATGAAAATGAGATGAGTTGTTTGGCCTGCCCTGTGCTTGAAACTGAAATGGCAATGGAAATAAAATGAAATGAAAATGAGATGAGTTGTTTGGCCTGCCCTGTGCTTGAAACTGAAATGGCAATGGAAATAAAATGAAATGAAATGAAATTAGTTGTTTGGCCTGCCTGAAACCATTCATTTCGGCCCACAATGCCTCTATTAGCTTAGAAACAAGTCCCTTTTGCCCAAAATGCCCTTTCCAGGCCAGGAAAAGTCCAGAAAAAGTGCCTTTGACTGAGATTTCACAGATTTTTTCAGATTTCAGCCCATCAGGCCTGTACTAGCCCAGGAGGAGTCCCTTCAGCCCATCAGTAAGTATTCCCCCTACAAGTATTAAACCTCACCCCAGTATTTTTCTCCCTCCCTTCATT
Source organism: Leucoraja erinaceus (assembly GCF_028641065.1). Lineage (NCBI taxonomy): Eukaryota > Metazoa > Chordata > Chondrichthyes > Rajiformes > Rajidae > Leucoraja > Leucoraja erinaceus. The sequence goes on along the minus strand of NC_073380.1, from coordinate 93,904,520 downwards.
GGCTGCCTGTGAGATCCTGGCCAGGATAAGCTTTCCTCCTTCATTGCTGTGATCTGCAGAAATAGATGAAAAAATGTCTATAATTGATTCTTCACCCTCTTCCCCTTTGCTCTCACAGAGTCTCTCACCTGTTTTGGGCAGAATTTCTGGCAGTTTCTGAACTGCCAGCCCTGAGTGACTGAGCTGCCAGCCCACGAGGCCTGAATGACTGAGCTGCCAGCCCACCAGGCCTGAGTGATTGAGCTGCCAGCCGACCAGGCCTAAGTGACTGAGCTGCCAGCCCACCAGGCCTGAGTGACTGAGCTGCCAGCCCACCAGCCCTGAGAGTGAGCTGCCAGCCCACCAGCCCTGAGTGACTGAGCTGCCATCCCACCAGCCCTGAGTAACTGAGCTGCCATCCCACCAGCCCTGAGTGATTGAGCTGCCAGCCGACCAGGCCTAAGTGACTGAGCTGCCAGCCCAATAATCTATTTGGCCCACAATGTCCAGACTAGCCCGCTGGAAACCAGTCTCTTCGGCCCACAACACTCATATTAGCGCTCCAGAAAGCCCCCACCCTCCCCACTGGCCACCAATATTGGAATTGGTGGAGAGGTGGAATATTACGTTGGGGGACCAGCCCTCCCGGGTCCCACTTAGTGTAATCTCCATTAAATCTTGTACCTCTTCCAACTTCAAAGCGATGCTTGCCAGTCTTTGATGTTTCCATTCTGAAAAAAGGTTTTGAATGTCTACCCCAGTCTGGCCTCTCATAATTTTATATACTTCTGTCATGTCTCTCCTCAGTCTCCGAAGCTTCAGAAAAAATAATCTAAATTGTCCAACCTCTCCTTATAGCCAATACCGTCTAGTCCAGGCAGCATTTGGTTAAACCTCTTCTGCCATTGATCACCCCTCTTAAAAAGTAATACTTCCTGATTATAAATTTACTCAAATACCTGAATTCGAGCATTCATAGACTACTTTTTTGTCCACCTGAAATATGATTTTACATTATCTTTCAAATAGTCTGTTGCATTGTCTAATTTGATAAATGGTTTGTTTTGTATGTTGTGTACCTTACAGGATATCAATTTTACTTTTTTTTGTTATTGATCCTTTCACAGTTTTCTACTATTGATATATGTTTTCAGATTGTTTTTTATTATTTTCAATAAACTTTGTTATGAAGTTACCATGTTCAATTTCTTAGACAATGCAACAAAAATATACATGTTTAAGAAAGAACTGCAGATGCTGGTAAAATCAAAGGTTGACACAAAATGCTGGAGTGACTCAGCGGTGAGGCAGCATCTATGGAGAGAAGGAATTGACGACATTTCGGGTCAAGACCCTTCTTCAGACTGATGTCAGTCTGTATAAACTACATCTCCAATACATATACATGTATTGGAGATGTAGTTTAAAAAAAAGATCTGATCTGAAATGTGAAGGGAGATAAATTATAAAGTAGGCAGAAGAAGGCCATGTTGTACATAATTGGGAAGATCACATTGTAACTTCACATTAAAGCAAACAATTTAGGGTCAGGAGTCAGAATGTCAAATTAATTGATAGTAAATTTAAAACAATTATTAACACACACCTTTTTACCAGCACTATAAATTTCTGTAAAATACTGATGAGAAGGTGGCCTAGCACAGGAATTCTTTAAAATTGTGCTGGAAAATTGGATTTCCAGAATAATGTATATTAATGGGCTGAATAGCTTCACAGGTCCTTGCCTTTTTATATCATCTAATGAAAATACAATTTTCTGTGTTTTAATTATTTATTTTTGTGCAGTCAATGTAAATTGCACACTTGCTGAAGAAACCTAATTTCCCGAGTTGCATTTACAAGCTTCTGCCGAATGCATTGTGGCTCATATATGTCCCTTAGGCTGCTGAAGAATGAATGCAGAGAAAATCCCAGATCGAAATGGTAGCAGCAGCTAAGTGCACTGCATCAAAATGATAACCAGCAGCAAGATGATCTAAGCTTCTGAGATGGACACAAAGAGTATCATGTAGAACTTTTGCTTCTGTGCCAAATCAGGGCAGCTGAAGGAGTATTAGAGTTCCAGCAGTGAACTGAGTAGATGGTGTGTTATAAAATACAATGATGGATAGTGTAGTTTGACAGGGTGACTGAAAGAACGAATTGTGAAAAGTGGAGAAAGACACTGAAGAGTGTTAAAGGCTCCAAATGTATGTAAATTAAAGTTGAGACCATCTGTTCTCCACATGGCATGTTCCTATAACAGCACATTTGATTCAGAAAAATAATGCTGTGGAAGCGCACAACACACTACATAGCACAATACAGTAAACTGCTATTTCATTACAATAATTTATCCCCAAATACTCGCAGATACATAATAAGATGAATGCACAAGAGATTGCAGATGCTGTAATCTATAACAAAAAAGGTCTGGAGGAGCGGCTGGAGGAACTCAGTGGGTCAGGCAACAAATGTGAATCAAAATGGACAGTTGACACTTTCAGTCAAGACCCTTCATCCAGTCTGAAATAGATGGAATGTAGTATAAAGTGGTGGGACAAGAGTTAGCAAACGATAGGTGTAGAGAGGTCAATTGGCAGATAACAGTCAGGTGGAGGAGGGAAGGGTTGGGATAGCAACAGAGGCTTGGAGGTGATAAAAGAAGAACAACCGGCTATAAATTCTGCAAACTGTTAGGTAAGGAAGGTGAAAATGGAACAGAATTCATGCTATTCATTAAATTTGATCAAAACTTCCTTTTCAAACGGCCCTGCTTACTGCTCTTACAATACAGGAACTTATTTCCACCAAAGGATATATGTTAAGACCATCCACAACAATAATCAACATTCACTATGTAATAATGAATAGCCTGAATTAATTTAGTAATTATATAGTATTGAATGATATTTCTACATTGACTATGAGCTTTCACTCCAAAATATTTGCACTCAACACTATAGGAAGAAACAAAGAACTGCAAATGCTTGTTTATACCAAAAATAGACACAAAGTGCTGGAGTAACTCAGCGGGTCAGGCAGCATAAGATGCTGCCTGACCCGCTGAGTTACTCCAGCACTTTGTGCCTATTTCTCTATTGGATTATTGTCTTATAATTAATTTACCGGAAGCCATTAAGGCATACTAGTGGGTTGTAATACATTTAAACAAAACTGAAGCAATCTTTATCTTGTTTATAGACCATTGACTCTGCTATTTTATTAACCTCTGCTTCATGTTGCAGCATTCATTTCATTTTAATCAATTTTGCAGGACGTGGGTGTCACTGGCAAATCCAGCAGTTATTGTCCATGTCCAAATGCTCTTCAACTGAGTGGCATGCTTGGCTACTTTTGAAGTCAATTAGAATCAACTACTTTGCTTGAAGTGTGAAGAAATAAAGGCCTGACATATATTTGGATAACTGATTGGGGTCTGTTTATGTGTTGTAATTCAACATACAATTCCCGATTCAATATCAAGAGCTCTGGACTTCTTGATAAGGGTTTTTCATAATCCAACTAAACTGGTTCCAAAGATGCTGGGTTTTCCCCAGGAGGGGTGACTGAGTAGAGTAGGTATTCTCTGAAGTTTACTGTTCTCACAAAATCTTAAGCTTAGTAGGATGTTTCCTCCAGCTAGGAGGTTTAGAACGAGATGCCACAGAGTAAGGAGCAAGGAAGGCTTACTTAGGAATTAGATGAAGACATTTTTTCATATGCAGGAAGGTGATCTTTGAAATTCTCATCTCTGGAAGCTCTACACATTTGTCAACACAAGGAACAGCAGATGCTGGAATCTTGTGTACAACGCAAAATGCTGGAATAACTCAGCGGGTCAGGCAGCATCTCTGGTGTGCAAGTTGTCATTGAGTTAATTCAAAGCATGATCAACACATGTTTGGGCATAGGCAGAGTGCAGGAAACAACATTATATGCCAGAGCAATTCAAGGGGCACAGCAAGATCCGTGCACCCTTCTTCAGCTCTGAGCTTCTTCAGATCAAATGGCCAATTCCTGCTCCTAATTCTTGTCCTCTGAAGATATGTCCCCTCTTCTCAGTCCTGGATGTAATTTCTCTCTTTCAAGAGCACTTAAACATAGTGGATATTGGGAGAAGGCAGGAACGGGGTACTGATTGTGGATGATCAGCCATGATCACAGTGAATGGCGGTGCTGGCTCGAAGGGCCGAATGGCCTACTCCTGCACCTATTGTCTATTCCTGAGAATTCTGCCTCTTGCTTCTGCCCAGTAAAATGTGCTGATGGCCAACATCAGAAGTGGACCAAGCTGGCTGTCTTCCTCACCAACTGCCTGTTCACAAAAAAGGTGACTGACCTCAAGAATCACGAGTTTTTAATTGTCATGTGCACCAGGAATGGAACAATGACATTATTACTGGCATATTAACGCAACACAAGTAAATAGGAAAGACATTCTGCAGCGTGACTTCAGAGAACGTGGAATAAGGCTGAAAAGCAGGACCTCCAGGGTGGTTATCTCTGGTTTGCTTCCAGTTCCTCATACTGGTGAGGGCAGGAACAGGGAGATAGAGGATCTGAATATGTGGCTGAGGAGCTGGTGCGGGAGGCAGGGATTTAGATTCTTAAATTACTGGGATCTATTTTGGGGGAAGGGTTAATTGTACAAAAATAATGGGTGGCACCTTAGTAGGAAGGGGATCAGCATTCTGGCAGGCAGATTTGCCACTGATATATGGGTGAGTTTAAACTAAATAGTGGGGGGGGGGGGGGGGGGGGGGGGGGGGGGGTAAAGCTTCTTTAGGTATGTGAAGAGGAAAAATTTAGTTAAGACCAAAGTTGGACCCTTGATGACTGAAACAGGTGAATTTATTATGGGCAACAAGGAAATGGCAGACGAGTTGAACAGGTACTTTGGATACGTCTTCACTAAGGAAGACACTAACAATTTCCCTGATGTACTAGTGGCCAGAGGATCCAGGGTGACGGAGGAACTGAAGGAAATTCACATTAGGCAGGAAATGGTTTTTCATAGACTGATGGGACTGAAGGCTGATAAATCCCCAGGGCCTGATGGTCTGCAATCCATGGTACTTAAGGAAGTGGCTCTAGAAATCAAAGGACGCATTGATGATTATTTTCCAATGTTCTATAGATTCAGGATCAGTTCCTTTGGATTGGAGGGTGGTTAATGTGTTCCCACTTTTTAAGAAAGGCGGGAAAGAGAAAACAGTGAATTTTAGACCAGTTGGCCTGACATTAGTGGTGGGGAAGATGATGGAGTTAATTATAAAAGATGAAATAACGGCACATTTGGAAAGCAATAACAGGATCGGTCAGAGTCAGCATCGATTTACAAAGGGGAAATCATGCTTGACTAATCTTCTGGAATTATTTGAGGATGTAACTAGGAAAATGGAAATGGGAGAGCCAGTGGATGTAGTGCATCTGGACGTTCACAAAGCATTTGATATGTTCCCACATAGGAGATGAGTGGGCTTAATTAGAGCACATGGTATTGGGTGTAGGTTACTGACATGGATAGAAAATTGGTTGGCAGACAGGAAACAGAGTAGGGATTAACGGGTCCCTTTATGGGTTCACGAGGTTAATTCCCGGGATGACGGGACTGATATGTTGAATTTTCTGCCTCAGAAGGCAGTGGAGGCCAATTCTCTGGGTGCTTTTAAGAGTGTTAGATAGAGCTCTTAAAGATAGCGGAGTCAGGGGATATGGTGAGAAGGCAGGAACGGGGTACTGAATGTGGATGATCAACCATGATCACAGTGAATGGCGATACCGGCTCGAAGGGCTGGATGGCCTACTCCTGCATCTATTTTTCTACTGTCTAATATAAAATGATCAATAATACAATAAAGTTTCAGTTACACTAAGTAATCTGACGATAATAGTGCAAACTGAAGTATGTTGCCGAACCTTAAACAAAGTCCAGTAGATCATTGCTGCAGACAAAAATGCTGGAGAAACTCAGCAGGTGAGGCAGCATCTATGGAGCGAAGGAATAGGTGACGTTTCGGGTTGAGACCCTTCTTCAGACTGATGTAGGGGTGGGGGGAGGGGGGGGGGTGGGAAGAAGAAAGGAAGAGGCGGAGACAGTGGGCTGTGGGAGAGCTGGGAAGGGGAGGGGAGAGGGAGAAAGCTAAGACTACCTGAAATTGTTGAAATCAATGTTCAAATCATTGTTGTGGTAGGTTTGTGGCTAGGGTTGTAAACTGTGGTTCAAGTGTAGTTTGATGGTTGATGGGAGGAAGCTGTTCTTGAACTTGGAGGTAATGGTTCTCAGGATACTGTATCTTTTCCTGGTGGTAGCAGCAAGATGATAGTGTGGCCAAAGTGTTATTGGTCTATGTAGCTGACAATTTGAGGCAGTTTAGTGGTCTGAGAAATGACTACTGGAGTTGTCAACAGATCTTTATGCGAAAGTTCAATAACCAGCATACAAGCTTTTCAGGCACGTCTGCCCACACCTGTGGTCAGCGCTGAACTACCACGCACAAGGGAAAAACCGCGTGAAAAACTTGAAACACCAGTACTGAGCACCCTGTACAGTCCCTCGTACACCCGCTGTAACGGCGAGCGATGAGCGTCTCTACGGAGAAAAACATAAGCACAATCCCGTAACATAGTAGGCACATGTACCGAAGACGAACCATGCCGGGAAGTGGGAACTGGGACCAAAGCGCGCGCCCGCTCGCGAAGGTCCGCTAACAACTGTGAGGTAGAAATCTCCTGGTCCTGGGGGACAGGCAAGAAATCCCCGGGGACCCGCAAAACCGAGCCATAAACCAACTCGGCCGAGGAGGCTTTGAGGTCCTCCTTAGGCGTTGTTCTGATGCCAATTAGGACCCAAGGTAACTGGTCGACCCAATCAGGGCCGGTGAGTCGTACTTTCAACGCCCGATTAAGGTGCCTATCAAACCGCTCAATCAACCCGTTGGACTCCGGGTGATAAGCGGTAGTTTGATGCAGCTTCACGCCGTACAGCTGCGCCATACCACACCACAAAGAGGACGTGAACTGGGCCCCACGATCGGTGGTAATATCTGTGGGGACCCTGAAACCAGCGACCCAATGCAATATAATGACCCTCCATCAACGAGATTGCCTCCGCCCACCTGGTAAACCTGTTTACGATAGTCAGTAAGTGGGTAGCCCCACGCGAACAAGACAAGGGAGCTACCAGGTCGACATGGATGTGCAGGAACCTGCCGTGCGGGACGGCAAAATCCTGGACCAGCAGGTGCACATGTCTCTGCGCTTTGGAGGTCTGGCATGGGATGCAGGAACAAGCCCATGCAGCGACTTGCTTCCTTAACCCGTGCCAGACGAACTTCGCCACGGCCAAGGCAGAGGTGGTGCGAATTGACGGGTACGTTAGGCTGTGGATGGTGTCGAAAATCCGATGCCACCAAGCGACCGGGACAATAGGACGGGCTTTACCGGAGGAAATATCATGAAGAACTTGCACGCCGGAGGCGCCGCATGGCACTTCAACCAGCTTCAGTCCTGATTCAGCAATGCGGTAAATCTCCATACCGGCGTATGCCCGTTGGGCGGCTGCCAGCTCCTCGTAATCAACGCTGAGACTAAGCGCTGAAACGTCAGGCAGCGCTGGACGGGACAATGCGTTGGCCACAACATTCAGCTTTCCTGCCACATGCCGAATGTCAGGTGAATTCGGAAATGTAGGCGAGGTGCCGTTGCTGTCTGGCAGACCAAGGGTCAGACACCTTGGTCAAAGCGAACGTTAGCGGCTTGTGGTCTGTGAACGCAGTGAAAACGCGCCACTCCAGGAAGTAACAAAATGGCGGATCACTAGGTAAAGTGCGAGGAGCTCCCTGTCGAAAACGCTGTATTTAACTTCGGGGGCTCGCATTTGCCTGCTGAAAAATGCCTGCGGCACCCACCGATTACCTACCCGCTGCTGGAGGACGGCGCCTACCGCGACGTCGGAGGCTGACGCCCTAGGGTGTTCCAGCATAGTGGCGTTGGCCAATGCGGTCTTAGCCCCCTCGACCGCCTTCTGTGCCTCTTTGGACCAGACCAGGTCCTTGGGCTTACCGGCCAGGCATTGAAACGGCCGCATGATGGCGGCTGCAGACGGGACGAATCAGTGGTAGAAGTTAACCATCCCGATAAACTCTTGCAGACCCTTGACCGATAGAGGCTTGGGGAAACGACAGATAGCTTCGACTTTCTCGGGCAGTGGCTGAGCACCGTGTGAAGTGATGCTATGACCTAAGAAGGATGGAGCGCAGTCCAAACTGGCATTTCTCAGGGTTGATCACCAACCCGTGTTTTTGCATCTGTCCGAAAAGTAGGCGGAGGTGTTTGACATGCTCCGCCTGCGAGTTGCTGGCTACCAGGATACTATCCAGGTAGATGAAGATAAACGGCAAACCCCAGCCGACCTGATCCATTAGCCTATGGAATGCCTGAGCTGCGTTCTTTTAAACCATAAGGCCGAAAGGGGTAATGGTGGCCGTTTTAGGGACGTCGTCGGGGTGGACCAGGATTTGATTATACTCGCGGATAAGGTCGACCTTCGAGAAGATAGTCGCACCTTCCAGATGGGCCGAGAAATCCTAAATGTTCGGGACTGGATACCGGTCGACTGTAGTTACTGCGTTCAAACGTCTGTAATCGCTGCAAGGTCTCCAGCCCCCGGCGCTTTGGGCACCATGTGTAACGGGGAAGCCCAAGGGCTATCCAACAGCCGGACAATCCCCATGTCCTCCATAAGTTGGAACTCGTCTCGGGCGGGAGACGGCGGTCCCTCGGTGGGAATGTGGTGGACCACTCCATTAAGGGGCGCGGCCCCTTCGAAACGGGGCGTGAGCAACCCTGGAAATTCGGTGAGCAGGGCTGCGAAAGGTTGCTGGATCTTGCTGGATCATTGCGTTGCTTGGCAGGGCGTGGGTCCGGCACAGGGACCATGCGACCACCTCGCACATCGACTAACAGGGAGAACGCGTGCAAGAAATTGGTTGGGCGATGTCAGCAACGATAAACTTCCACCTGTACTGGTACTCGTACTGGTGGGAGTCGAAATTTAGTTACCGTAGGTGCGAATATCATTCCCGTTAACGGCCGAGAGGACAGGTCCCACGTTACCAGCACGAACGGCTCGAGCGCTTGGAGGCAGGATACTAGCATGGGCGCTGGAGTCCACCAGGAAACGGTGGCCAGAAAGGCGATCGTGGACGAAGAGGCATACGTTGGGGCCGATCGCATTCGCCTCTATGGACAATCGGCCGGGGCATTTCCCGAAACGAACAAGGGCTCCGAGCTTCGGTTCCGTATTGTTGGTGGTATTAGCACCATCGACGTTGATTGTAGACTACTGGCCGCGACGGATCCTCTTCGACGCTGGGCTGGGTCTCTTCTTCCTCCCGATGTCGGTTCGGCTGCATCCGTTGTGTGACATGGGGCGGGCGAAAGCGTAAACGTCCCTCCGTCTGTGCGCCAACAGTTCATCGGCTCTCTCCACGAGCCGCTGCGGGTCGCTGAAATCGGCTCCCGCTAGCATTAGCTGCACTTCGTTGGGCATCTGCTCTAAGAACGCCTGTTCGAAAAGCAGGCAGGGGCGGTGACGTCCATCAGGGCCAACATCTTTGCCATGATTGTCGATGGCCTTTGGTCGCCGATACAGTCCATGTGTAGCAACCTTGCTGCCCTGTCTCTACGGGTCAGACTGTAAGCATGAAATAACAGGGCCTTCAGCCCTTCGTACTTGCCGCTGGACGGAGGGTCTCTGATATAAGGCAACATCCTCAAGGCACAGTCCTGTGGCAATGCTCCTACCACATGAAAGTACATGGTGTTGTCATCGTTGATGCGATGTAGATGAAACTGTGCCTCAACATGGGCGAACCACACCTGAGGTTGATCAAGCCAAAAGGCTGGCAGTTTGAAGGCTGGTGAGCCCTGCCTCGTGCTGGCCGATTCTGCGGGAACACTCTCTTCCTGTATAATTCTTCTTGTCTAACGATGGCTATCACGTTGGGGTCACCAATTTAGTGGTCTGAGAAACGACTTCTGGAGTTTTCAACAGATCTTTATTTGAAAGTTCAATAACCAGCATACAGGCTTTTCAGACACGTCTGCCCACAACGGTGGTCAGCGCTGAACTAACGTGCGCAAGGGAAAAACCGGGCGAAAACAGCAGCCCCTCCCGAGTCACGTGACCGCGGCTTTCGAACGCCGGGTTCGATATCTGCGTGCGCTAGCAGGCGCCGCCACAGAAGTACCTTCATCCCAATGGTGGGGAGGTTAATACCTGTGATGAACCAGCCATGTCCACCACTCTCTTTTATCTTCTTCGAGTTACCCAACCGTATCTTGATGCAACCGGTCAATAATATAGAGCAGTGGTTCCCAACCTTTTCTAGCTCATGGCCCCCTTGGGATCTTTTAATTTTTCTGTGTTCCCCCCCCCCCCCCCGACATTATTAGTGGAAAAAAAAGTACTTCAATATTATAATACCATCCATAAAAATATCAGTGTCTATTAATTGCACATATTAGGTATGTTACAAAACGTACCTGAATCGTCGATGAGAATCTGCCCCAGGCCGTGTGCGTGATTTTGGCGCTGTTTAGCGGGGGCTGTTTAGAGGGGGCGGGTTTAAAACGCGATTTTTACTAGGCTGTTGCAATCGAAAATGTTCAGCCTAGTAAATCATTAACGGAAAATCGCTGAAAGACCCCATCGCAAAAGGTATTATTAGTTTTTATGGCCTTGTATAATAGTTATAGTAGTTTAAAAATCACTCTCTAAACCCGCACCTCTCGCAGCCCCAGGGTTTTATAAAGCAAACAATTAAAGGTATGTACCTTATTTTTACATTAAAAGGGGCTTCTTAAGAACCCTGTATATAAAGTTTTCTATAGCGAGTAGCTCATTTTGGGCTCTTTATATCCCGCAGTATTTTTCTGGGCATTTGAGGGCACAAATCCAGCGCAATGTGAACGTTCTAAACCAGCGCGTTCACAGGATCCCACTAGAAAGCTGATTTAAAATGGACTTTAATTTACAGCAATTGAACACTAAATTCCTTCCATTTGGCCTATAAATTCATGTAAATGAGATTTAAAAATCATGTTTTATTGTGAATTATTTGTGAATATTATTTGGACACTTAGGCTATTTAAAAATGTTAATCATTTATTAAGAAATGGATAGATGTTTAGATATAGTAATTGAAGTTTGAAATTAGCTACAATTGGGTAACTAACTAATTATATGCTTTAATTTCAGATCATCCAAGTAAGATTATTTTATATTTGTTTCAGAATGCTTCAATCTATGATAACTGAAAATTTCATTCATTTCTCTTAATTTTTAAGAAGGTTATGGGCTTTTGACTGTCCATGATCACAGCTTTTTTGTTATGTCCATAGAAAATCAATAGGGAACAATTTCCGAGTATGAAAATGGCCATAACTTTTTTTATTACTTGAGATATGAAAGTGAATTAGGTGTCAAATTAAACTTATTGTTATGCTTTATCTGATGGGATAAATTGCAGACTTGATTTTTTAAATCTCAAAATGTTGTAACATTGCTAAACATATATTCTCTTTTATTCCATTCCACAAACATCAAAAATATTTCAACTACATAGATTGAAATTGATTAGAACTGAAATTTAGGAGGCAACAGGGTGGTAGCTCTGTGGCCCCCTTCATTGAACCTGTGGCCCTCTAAATCCCAACCTTTTTCTGTGCCCCCCCCCCCCTGAAATTTGCCATGGCCATATGGCCCCAGGTTGGGAATCACTGATATAGAGTACTGACATGAAACGTTAACCCCCCTTTTTTTCTCCTTCATTTCTCGTCTGCCTGCGGTGCTGCTTTGAATTCTTCGTATACTTTGTTAGAGCGAGCGCGCGCGCGCGCACCCGCCCACTCACCCACCCACCGCAGCCAGCGGTCTCCACAGACCCAGCGCGAGCACGCGCGCGCACCCGCCCACTCACTCACCCGCCCGCCCGCAGCCAGCGGTCGCCACAGACCCAGCGCGAGCGAGCACGCGCGCGCACTCACTCACCCACCCACTCACCTACCGCAGCCAGCGGTCGCCACAGACCCAGCGCGAGCGAGCGCGCAACCTTTGCGTGACGTTAGGTTGCTTCGCGCGCCGGCGGCTCCATTGAGCTGCCAATGGGGCGTCGCGGATGCGCGCGGATGGTTTGAGCCGGTGGGGGGCGTCCAGTTGCCGTGGCTGGAGCTGCATTTTGAGGCAGGCAGGCAGGCAGGGCTGAAGGAGGAGAGGGGAAGGCTGTCTCATACATACTCCTCCCCGGTTGAGTTTTTTTTGTGTGTGTGTGTGTGAGAGAGAGAGAGTGTGTGTCATTTCGTGCATCGAGACGCTGCAGAAAGCAGTCCTTAATTTGTTTTTAATCCTCCACCCAGTGTTGTTTTGTTCCACAATCTGCCGCATAATGTCGACAGGCAGAGAACAATGGATATTCTCGGCACTGCGGGGATAAACGCTGACCGCAGGGAATAAGAGTGCGTTTGTCTTTTTTTTTTGCATTCATCCAACATTTAAAAAAAAAACCTTTAGCAGCGGTGCTTTCCGTCATCGTCACTCCTGCCACTGCTCCCCTATTCCCACACGAAGCTTTTATTTCTAATTAGACGAACGAACGCAATTGCTCGCGGGTTTTAAAGGTTTCCCACTCCCACCGCCAAAGAGACTGAAGGTATTTTATCCTTTCGTTTGTGAATCCCCACTATTTTTATTGGGGAAAATGGAGGCTGTGATAGGGAAGGAATGCAGTGCGCTTGGTGGACTATTTCAGACCATCATCGGCGACATGAAGGTTGGTGTCTTTAATAAAAACCTACAATATTTCGTATGGTATAAATTAAACCAAAAGTAGTGTTTACTTTGTTTGGTATAAACCTGTTTCATGGAAGAGGGTGGCCACTGGCCAGAATATGCTGTAAATTAATGATCGAACAGTAGTTGTGGTGGAAACAGCTGTTTGTACTTAACAGGTTTCTGAGGACCACGGATAATTAAAAAGCTATGTTATGCAGCTTGCTCTGAACTCGCTGGTGTTTATGTTGCATGGACGTGAACCATTTTGAAGAACAGTTCGTAAACTGTACCTGTCAATTTTAATAAGGTGTACACGTTGATTTCTTCACTTACCTTGCATGTTACATATATAGGCGGTTCATGAATCGCTTATTTTTCTCCCTTGGTTGTACAAACAAATTCTTAAATCGACCCACGATTCTCCGATTTACAGTGACCGAATGTGTAAACTGCAACCCTACAAACGAATTCGATTTAATGATAAAAGTTAATGTGCTTTGAAATTGCCAAATTGACATTTTAATTCAAATCGCACATTCAGTGTATATTTCGACGAATAACTTAAACATATCTGTAACTTACTAGTAGTCATAAAATAAAAACTATCCTCAGCTTTAGGTGATTATGTCGTTTCTTTTCTAAATTCCTGGTGTTTATATTGAAATGTTAAATAAGTTTTGGAAAATCCAGTCAGTAATTTGCATCTGCTGAATACTTTATCTTATGCAGGTATTTTATTTTTATCCATTTTATTCATACTTTTTCGTTCCTGTTAAATGATGACCAACATACACTCGTGATTAAAGTTTAAAATATATTTGTATAGATTTGCTTGTGTACTTTTGGTGGAAAAACTTGTGAAAGCTGCACCTTCTTGCTGCTTCTGTGGTAATCAACATTATTCGAATCCAGAATTTATTTTATCATAGTGAAAACTGCACGAAGTAAATCACTTCATTTGATTTCTTCATATTTTTGTGCAGCATCTTGGGGGAAGAAAGATACCTAACCTATTAAATGCTGCTTGATTGACACCATTGAGATTAGATAGTTTGTCTTTGATTTAGTCAGTGGAGGCAAATCAAGCAAACCTACATCCCAACTCTTGAAACATCTCTAACGATCTGTCTAATAGTTAAGAGAATCTGTTAATGCGGTCTATTTTAGCCTTTGGTTATCATTCTATTGCATGAGCCTCAATATGAGTTGCCAACTGGCCATTACACTGAGGAATCAAAAATGACCCACATCCAGCTTTTGTTTGGGAAGGAACTGTAGATGCTGATTTAACACCAAAGATAGACACAAAAAGCTGGAGTTACTCAGCGGGACAGGCAGCACCTCTGGAGTGAAGGAATGGGTGATGTTTCGGGTCGAGACTGAAGAAGGGTCTTGACCCAAAATGCCACCAATTCCTTCTCTCCAGAGGTGCTGCCTGTCCCGCTGAGTTACTCCAGCTTTTTGTGTCTATCTCCTGCTTTTATTTGGCAGCTGTCCATATGCAATTTCCGGGTGTCACCTGATAACGATCAAATTAGGAATCATAATGGGTGTATCTTGTTCTCTGTTGAGATTAATGGTTGCACCCGTGCTGGCATTCCCATCTGAGATATTTTCATTTTGTCAAGACAGGAACTGAATGCGGAGCAATCTCTCCAATATTCTGTCAGTAAAAAAAAACCTGTATTGGTGTGAGCGCAGTTTTATGAAACCTCATTGGGTTGCCGTGGTGTATCTTGGTTCTGTGGTCTGTAGGACTAAATCCATTTGTATTACTACAAAACTTTCCATTTGTTGGATGTTGCTGATAGCTGCATGTAAATATCTAATATGATAAGTACTCTTTCAGTTCCACTGTTATTTGCAAAATTAGTTCTGTATCATTGTTGTGACATACGTTGCCCATTTTTATTATACATTTTCTTGGTTATGCTTAATGAATCTTCTCATAATGGGATAGTACGGGTTAGTAAGGAATCCTAGAACTGGATTAAACAAGATTAGTAAGTGTTTCGATAGGAAGATTCTACACTTTGTGATATTTGAGAAAATAGATACCAAATTTTTCTATGCTCCAGTTCTACTTTTAGTGCCCAGATAATTCCCCATAGAGAGTCATAATCATAGTGATATAGTGTGAAAACAGGCCCTTCGGCCCAACTTGCCAACATGTCTCAGCTACACTAGTCCCACCTGCCCGTGTTTGGTCCATATCCCTTCAAACATGTCCTATCCATGTATCTGTCTAACTGTTTCTTAAATATTGGGATAGTCCCAGCCTCAACTCCCTCCTCTGGCAGCTTGTTCCATACACCCACCACCCTTTGTGGAAGCCTACTTGTAGAAACCTACTTGTTTTCAGGCTGCTTCTAATAACACTCTTAAATCACTTGATAGGAGAGGAGATATGAGTCATTTGATTATGAGAATGGTGCATCGGGATGATTAATTTTCCTCCACCCCCACAACACCATGTTTCAAGATCAGAAGCTTTTCTATTGCAGATCACAAGCAAAATTCTGCTTCCTGATCCTTTTTGTTGCTCTTAAGAATCTGGCACAAAGATTCAGATTCAGATTCTGATGATTTAAGTGTAAGGCTATTTTTTGGTTTGTAAAACAATTGTGAATATGTAACCATATAAAAATTGCTATGACTAAGGAGGCTAAAGAGTGCAATAATCCTATGAGCCTCTGCCTGAAGCATGTCTGGAGCTAGTTTGAATTTACAAAGTGGTGTATAACTGTAACTTCAACCAGCATTAGCTGTAAATTTAAATTAAAATATACCTGCCCATAGTTTGCCTGCCACGCCATGACACGCCAATTAAACAATAATTGGAATTTGAGATTAAGTTGTATACACCGCAATAATTTTTTTGCTTTAATTTTGAAGCTTGACTGTGTTTCGATTGATTAATTACATTGTAATTAAGAGGTGAAAGGCTACGTTTCTGAAGGGATTTGGCTGGTCAGGCAGCATTTGAGGCGAGAATGGGCAGGCAACATTTTGGATTGATACCCTTTTACTGAAGATGGGTCCTGCCCTGAAACGTTGTTTTGCTCAAGATTTCAGCATCTGCAATTTCTTGTCTCCGTATAAATAAGGAGACTGGTGACCTTCAAAGCTGACCTAAATCTAATTGGATTCCATTTGTAATTAAGTTAAGTTGATTAGAGTTCCTCCAAGTCAAATGGAAGGCTTGTCAGTTTTCTGGATATCACAGTATTCTCTTTAAACTATACGTCCCTTTGCTGTGTGGCTTCAATTTTCTTATATTGTGAATTGCCTTCAAACGTTTGTACCTTTCTGCACTAATTTGCACCATTTGTAACTTTAAGAAGTATCTCTGTGCTTTCCAATATTTTCTTTCAAAATTCTGATTGAAATTGCCATGTTTTAGATTTTTTCTTGCTCCTCTCCTGACCCATTTTCCAATTTTTAATCCCAGTGTATGACATTTCTTAACCCCTTCATTCAGGATAAAGCATAGCTGGAACTGTTCTAATTCCAACTGCATAACGTGAATGGCGACTTCTGTATATTACTTGATATGATTCTAACCTGTTCATATCATTTTCTTTGGCATTTTCATATGTATGTATAAACCACTAGATAGGTGGCCTGTAACAGCAGGAATCCCCTTGCTGAAGTCATCTGTTGCCAGCTGTAATTTGTACGCCCTTCGATTCCAGTTTTTTTTTCTTGCTTCCCCCTGAAATTAGTCGGAGGAAGGGTCCCGATTCGGTGTCACTTTTCCATTTTCTCAAGAATGCTGCGTTACTCCTGCATTTAATGTCTATATTTAGCATAATTTGAATGACTGGATGCTGCAGACATTGATGTGAAATTTATAAAATGGGGATTAAGGAGTTGAATGGCTTCTGATATGTCTGTGGAGAAATTGCGTGCCAGGCTGAATGCAGTATCTGTGACAGACCAATGTCACCTGACTCTGGTTGCGTATTTTAAATCTATCTTTGATTGTTAAATGCCCTGTAGATTTTTGGATCTGTTGTATCACTTCAGAGTGAGGCTGTTAATCTGAACACCATGGTCTGTTTGCATTTGGTGAAGAAAATTGCCAGGAACAATCTGATTACATTGAATGGTCTCTAATTGATCAACCTATTTTATCATGTTCAGCTTTCAGTCACCTTGATAATAGAGAGATCCCATGGCAATAGCTGAAAATAAAACTTTCCTTTTAAAAAGAAAGCACAGCAGAATTGTGTTAGTCTTCATTAATAACCTATTTGTGTCAGTTCCATTGAGGATAGGGGTTTATAGTGTTTCTGTGCTGAGTCCACTGTGAAAATACTGAACCATGTCATTATAAAATGTCATCTGGAATAGAAGATTTCCACTAGTTATCGTGTCTCATCGTTGGTTGTGGCTAGAAAAAATGTGATTAATTCAAATGTCTATTGTCCACATTATGCTTTGTACATTTGCCAGTAATTTCGCTTTTGCAGATTTGTATGTTCATTTCTTATGATTTGGAACTAAATATTTTTAAAGGAGCAACAGTTGTAAATGAGAAAGCTTCATAGGAATAATCATTTTCATCCCTCTATGCTATTATTGAATTAGATAATTCATAATTAAATTTATTTTGACTACTTTTGCTCCATGCCCATTGATATCCTTAAAAGTCTTTGATTTCTAGAAGATTTGACTCCTTGTTGTGTTCACTGACTTATTGTATTTTCAATTATTCTCAAAGGCCAGTTAGGTTTGTTGTTTGCACGTTTGCTATGTTAACAGACATGTTAGGATACCAGTTTGTGTTTAATGTGGTCCAATGTTGTAATATGAAATTCATAGCAGTGTTGTTATTCTGCCATTTCAAAACGTGAGGTTTCATGTTATCTTTTTCATTCTTTTGCATGAGGTCACCAAATGATCATTTGCATTCTGCTAAAAATTAGGTGTAATTGGCCCTAATAATGGAGATTTTTTTTTTTAAACACATCCTACACATTCCATCCGTTATGCAATTGTTTTATTTGTGCACAAAAGATAAAGCATTTAGCGATAACTAACATAAACAATGGAACTCATTAAACCCTAAAACGGAAATCCTATAGTGTCACCAATTAATACTGATTAATTGCTGCCCAATCTCTAGATTATAACAGGTGTTTTTGCTGTTTATAAGAAAACATGGCACTCCTGCTGTTTGGTATCTAATGACTGGCTACAATCTATTCCTCTTGAATGAAAAATAATTGTAATTGAGCAGAATCAGCATTGGTTTTGGTGGTTTTTTAGGGGCATCCAGCATATGTGGTTCAGATTCAGATTCAACTTTAATTGTCATTGTCCGTGTACAGTACAGAGACAACTAAATGCATTTAGCATCTCCCTGGAAGAGCGACATAGCATATGATTTGAATAAATATTTACATTAGCATATATACAGACATAGGGTTTTTCCTGTGGGAGGAGTGTCCGGGGGGGGGGTGATTGGCAGTCACCGAGGTACGTTGTTGAGTAGAGTGACAGCTGCCGGGAAGAAGCTGTTCCTGGACCTGCTGGTCCGGCAACGGAGAGACCTGTAGCGTCTCCCGGATGGTAGGAGGGTAAACAGTCCATGGTTGGGGTGAGAGCAGTCTGCTGAGCGCCCTCCGCAGACAACGCTTGCTTTGGACAGACTCAATGAAGGGGAGCGAGGAACCGGTGATGTGTTGGGCGATTTTCACCACCTGTGTGCTGAGCCCCCTCCTCTACTCCCTCTTCACCTATGACTGCACACCTGTACATGGTCATCAACCTAACACCATCATCAAGTATGCAGATGATACAACGGTGATTGGCCTCATCAGCAACAACGATGAGTCGGCCTACAGGGAGGAGGTCCAGCACTTAGCAGCATGGTGCGCTGACAACAACCTGGCCCTTAACTCCAAGAAGACCAAGGAGCTCATTGTGGACTTCAGGAAGTCCAGGGGCGGCACGCACACCCCCATCCACATTAACGGGACGGAGGTGGAACGTGTTTCTAGCTTCAGGTTCCTGGGTGTTAACATCTCCGATGACCTCTCTTGGACCCACAATACCTCAACTCTGATCAAGAAGGCTCACCAACGTCTCTTCTTCCTGAGGAGACTGAAGAAGGTCCATCTGTCTCCTCAGATCCTGGTGAACTTCTACCGCTGCACCATCGAGAGCATCCTTACCAACTGTATCACAGTATGGTATGGCAACTGCTCTGTCTCTGACCGGAAGGCATTGCAGAGGGTGGTGAAAATTGGAGAATATGAAGAATGTACAAAAGTTTGAAGGGATCTGATCCAAAATATTATCTATTTTTCTCCAGAGATGCTGCCTGACCTGCTGAATTACTCCATTTTGTGTCTATCTTTATGTATGTACCGTTGTGTATAGCTGCTCTGCCTGCAGTCCGTCCTTTCACCGTTTTTTTTCTTTTCGTCCTGTTAAAAAAAAATGTTTGTTGGAGGTCTTTTATGTGGTGGGTGGGGGGAGGGGCAAGGGGAAATCTTTATTTCCTAGTCCCTACTTGGTCGAAGAGGCGGCTTCCGAGCTGCTTCTTTGCCCCTTCCTTGCGGCCATCGAGACTGTCCGGTCTCCTGCCAGACCGGACAGAGCCCCAGCTTCGGCGTCGGCGCAGCACTGAAACACCGTCATGGAGCGGGCGATGCCTTACCGGGTTGCTGTGCGGTAAGCTCCGGAGTACTGTGACTGCCGACTCCAACATCGAGGAGCTGCGGTCTGCGAAGTGTCCAGCCACGGTCGGCGCTGGATTTAAAACACCACCGAGCCTTCAATCTCTCGCCGAGATCGCCAAAGTCAGAGCTCTGACCAGCACGACCC
The DNA here is from genome assembly GCF_028641065.1 of Leucoraja erinaceus. Lineage (NCBI taxonomy): Eukaryota > Metazoa > Chordata > Chondrichthyes > Rajiformes > Rajidae > Leucoraja > Leucoraja erinaceus. The sequence goes on along the minus strand of NC_073380.1, from coordinate 93,884,866 downwards.
ATGGACATTGGGAGCCGCGGTCTCCGGCAAGGAGTGCCGTTCCAGACACTCCAAGCCGCTGAGGAGTGTTTCTCCTGACACCGAAGCTCCATCATCCGGGAAGAGGGCCTGAAAACATCGGGCTGCCGTTGCGGCGACTAGCTGCGGAGGCCACAAATAGGCCCCGACCTCGGGTGATCACAGAGGAAGAGGACTGAACTTTCTAGTGCCTTTCCCCACAGTGGAAAAATTTGATTCTGCTGTGGGGGGGACGTTCATGTTAAATTCTATAATGTGTTATGTCTTTTTTAAAATTTTCTATGGATGTATGGAAACCTAATTATCTCTTCTATGTAAAGCAGTTTGGTTTCAACGCGAGTTAATTTAAATGTGCTATATAAATAAAATTAACTTACTACTATATGGATGTTTGAAGCATTTTGTTAGATACTTTGCAAAGGTGATATTATTTAAAATGTTGCACATTATGTTTTAATATATTAGAATAGATAGAAGATTAATTAAAGACCAGTGGTCAGTAGGAGTACCCTGTTAATCTCTTTCAGATTAGCAGGGTGCCAACTATTCTATACTAATGACTTTGAAAAGCAAGCGTGTAATCCATCCAAATTTGTGTCAATAAACAGCTAAAGGAAAGTTGAGTAAGCAAATTAGAAGGTATCAAATGCAATATATTGTGGGGTGATGTGAAGTTGTGGTAAGAGGGGATTGTTTTTAAATAATACAAAAGTTAGTGTGATATACAGAAGACTTTGCTTGTTCATATCTTTATAACAAGATTTTGGAAAGGCAAATGATACTCATGACCTTGATCACAAAGGAGTTGGAGATTAAAGGAGGAATGTACTGAGATAGATTGTTGTTTTTTAATGATGACATATGAGGATCTGTTCAATTTTGGTCTCTGAATCAAAGGAAGGATGTACTTGTCTTGGCGGTGTGCAGTGTAGATTCACTGGATTGATGCCAGGGTTTAGAGGGTTATTCTGCAATTAATTATTGCATGTGCATTTTCACGTGAATTTAATAAATAAGAGATGATTTTAGTGAGTGCAAAATTCAGAAACTGACAGGGTAATGTTAAGAGATTGTTTAACTCAATTTTCTGCACAAAGCTTTAATTTTGTGTTCAGCTTAATTTGGAAAAAAAATACATTTTGACTTTGGAGAAAAATAGATTGTCAGGAATGAATTTAGTAATCTGTGAACAAGAGAAAATTGCTCAGTTAGGTTTGTTTGGAATTGTTGTTTCCAAGATTTGCACTTCAATGAAAGCAACATAGAGGTTTGGTAACCTAATACTTGAGTGAAGCTTTGGAAAAATAGAGAGAATCCAGGAAATTATAGACCAGCGAGCGTCACATCAGTGGTAGGGAAACTATTGAATAGAATTCTTCAGGATAGGATTTACTCTCATGGTGGAGATATTCTGGTTGGAGGGCTGTGCCCAGTGGAGTTCCACAGGAATCTATAGTGGGGCCTCTGCTGTTGGTGATAATATATAAATGACCTAGACGTAAATGTGGATGGGTTGGTGAGCAAGTTTGCTGACGACACCAAAATTGAAGCTGCAGATAGAGAGGAATGCTTCAGGATTTCAGCTACATGGAGTGATTGGATAGACGGATTGTTTTCTCTAGAACATCACGGGTTGAGGGACGACGATAGAAGTATACAAAATTAAGAGAGGCATAGACAGGGTAGACAGTAAGAGCCTTTATCATAGTGTTGATGAGGGAAATTGTAATGGAGCTGTGTGGGTCAAGTTTTAAAAAAAAATACACAGTGATGGGGGGGCTGCAACATTGCCAAGGTGATGGAGGCAGATATGATTGCAGCATGATGTCTAGTTAAGTTGATCTCATCTGCCTGTACATGATCCATATCCCAATATTTTAGATAGGCACATCGAAGTGCAGGTAATAAAGGGATTTGGATCAAGTACAGGTAGATGAGATCATTGTAACTAGGCATCGTGTTCGGACCCAACAGCGTTCCCGTGTAGTACTGTTCTAAATTCTATGTTTAAAATCCCTCCCCACTTCTTCCCCCTCCCTCCCCTCCCCCAATTTCTCTAAAATTACCAGAAGACAAACAGAATTCCCCGAATTTTGGGTAATTTCCTTAAGTGGAAACACTGGCAAAGAGGTCCTTCTGCTGTTGTACATGGCCCTAGTGAGACCACACCTGGAGTATTGTGTGCAGTTTTGGTCTCCAAATTTGAGGAAGGACATTCTTGCTATTGAGAGCCTAGGTTCACAAGGTTAATCCCCGGGATGGCTGGACTGTCATATGTTGATAGAATGGAGCGGCTGAGCTTGTATACTCTGGAATTTAGAAGGATGAGAGGGGATTCTATTGAAACATATAAGATTATTAAAGGATTGGACACACCGGAGGCAGGAAAAATGTTCCCAATGTTAGGGGAATCCCGAATCAGGAGCTATAGTTTAAGAATTAGGGGTAGGTCATTTAGAACGGAGATGAGGAAAAACCTTTTCACCCAGAGTATTGTGAATCTGTGGAATTCTCTGCCTCAGAAGGCATTGGAGGCCAATTGACTGGATGCTTTAAAGAGAGAGTTGGATAGAGCTCTTAAAGATAGTGGAGTCGGGATATGTCTTCAGAATTAAGGGACAGAAGTTTAGGGGTAATATGAGGGGGAACTTCTTTACTCAGAGAGTGGTAGCGGTGTGGAATGAGCTTGCAGTGGAAGTGGTGGAGGCAGGTTCATTGGTATCATTTAAAAATAAATTGGATAGGCATATGGATGAGAAGGGAATGGAGGGTTATGGAATGAGTGCAGGCAGGTGGGACTAAGGGGGAAAAAGTTGTTCGGCACGGACTTGTAGGGCCGAGATGGCCTGTTTCCGTGCTGTAATTGTTATATGGTTATATGGTTATGTCGAGAAGGCAGGAACGGGGTACTGATTGTGGATGATCAGCCTTAATCATATTGAAAGGCGGTGCTGGCTTGAAGGGCCGAATGGCCCACTCCTACACCTATTGTCTATTGCAATCTCCCTTCTTGCTTCCCTCAATAACCTGGGATAGATCCCATCAGGCCCTGGGACTTACCCACCTTAATGTTCTTCAAGAGCCTCAGCATCACCTCCTTTTCGGTCTCAAACTGCCCAAGCATATTTGTATTTCCCATACCCCTCTCATTGCCCTCCAATTCCTTTGCCTCGGTGAATACAGATGAACTCGTTCAATACATCGTCAACATCCTCTGACTCCAAGCCTAGATTCCCTCCTTTATCTTTGAAAAGTCCTACTTTTTCCTGGTCATCCTCTTATTTTTAATATGTATAAAATTTATGTGTTTGTATTTGCCACCTTGTCAATGTTATTGCACTGGTTGGCACAGCAAGGCACTCTGCTGTGGCAGAGACTGTTTGTCTTATTGCACGTTTCTTGGCCCCTTTCAGCCAGAGCCATGCTTCCCTTGGATGCTTTCGCTTTTGTAGCTAAACATTGACTGAGGGGAAAAAACTGAACAATAGCCTGCCGTCTGCCAGCATTTGAACAGCTGCACTCAGAATAACTACTCTCTGTTGCTCTTTGTAGTTTTGTTTCCTACTTAAACTAAAGTTCCTTTTTCGGTAATTTTTTGGCAAATTGCCAGAGACTTTGGGACAAATTTAGAGAGGATACAAGTTTGGATAAGAATGAATTAAAATGAAGTGTTATAACAGTGGATTTTTTTCAGTTAGCAAAAACACCAGGTATCTTTAACTCCTAAATTAACATTATTCTGAATATGCCAAACACAATGCTGATTTATTAAGAAGCAGTAATGTTTAACAATTTACAGTGAATATCTATTATTTTAAGTATAAACCCATTTAAACTATCACCCTCACGGCTCTTACCAAAAAGTTGGTGAAATTGCACAGGTGTTCCTAATGGGCTAATGCTAATATTAAACACCTCGATGCGTTGCATTTTAAAAACATGTATCTGCTCCTGCCTGGTTAAAAATAAGGGAGATCGGATTTCCACCTCATGAAAATAGTGTGATTTGGTGGCCTAGTTTTACAGTAATTCAGCTTGTGTACTTATTTATGGAAATTACAGCAGCCATTTTCTTCTGGCCAATGTTTGCTTTTGAGTTGGTAGTTAATTTAGAACCCCAAGGTATTCTGATCATGCAAATAGTTTGTAACAAGCAGAAAAGTGAGCAGCATGATTTGCATTCAGATAGGAATATTATCTCATTGGTTTATAAAAATTATGAGGCACTGTGTTTATAATATCTTCTTTATTTTGTAGGGAAGTTACCCAATCTGGGAAGATTTTATTAGCAAAGCGGGTAAGCTACAGTCCCAGCTAAGGTAAGTTACCATATTACAAACAACTGTTCTTCATTTTGCATGAATAGTTCAAAGATAATGTGTGTGCTTTGAATAACAAAACCTTTGAGGATAGATAAATGAACATACTATAAAATATGTAAAAGGTATCATTTGCATACTTACTAATTGGATTAGTAAGTATGCAGATGATACTAAGATAGGTGGCATTGTGGATAATGAAGTAGATTTTCAAAGTCTACAGAGAGATTTAAGCCATTTGGAAGAGTGGGCTGAAAGATGGCAGATGGAGTTTAATGCTGATGAGTGTGAAGTGCTACATCTTGGCAGGACAAATCAAAATAGGACATACATGATAAATGGTAGCGAATTGAGGAATGCAGTTGAACAGAGGGATCTAGGAATAACGGTGCATAGTTCCCTGAAGGTGGAATCTCATGTAGATAGGGTGGTAAAAAAAGCTTTTGGTGTGCTGGCTTTTATAAAACAGAGCATTGAGTATAGAAGTTGGGATGTAATGTTAAAATTGTACAAGGCATTGGTGAGGCCAATTCTGGAATATGGTGTACAATTCTTGTTGCCAAATTATAGGAAAGATGTCAACAAAATAGAGAGAGTACAGAGGAGATGTACTAGAATGTTGCCTGGGTTTCAGCACCTAAGTTACAGAGAAAGGTTGAACAAGATATGTCTTTATTCTTTGGAGCGCAGAAGGTTAATGGGGGACTTGATAGAGGTCTTTAAAATTATGAGAGGGATGGACAGAGTTGACGTGGATATGCGTTTTCCATTGAAAGTAGGGAAGATTCAAACAAGAGGACATGATTTGAGAATTAAGGGACAAACGTTTAGGGGCAACATGAGGGGGAACTTCTTTACTCAGATTGGTGTGGAATGAGCTTCCAGTGGAAGTGGTGAAGGCAGGTTAATTTTTATCACTTAAAAATAAATTGGATAGGTATATGGACGGGAAAGGAATAGAGGGTTATGGTCTGAGTGCAGGTAGATGGGACTAGGTGAGAGTAAGTGTTTGGCACGGACTAGAAGGGCCGAGATGGCCTGTTTCCGTGCTGTAATTGTTATATGGTTATATGGTTATCTTTGAAGTTCTAGCAAAGGATAAATTGGGTGTGGTCTGGTGCACATGTTCACATTGTTGTGATCAGAAAGGCTAAAAGGGCAAACTGCAGCTGTAAATACAGGTGATTTGGTTTTTAAATTGCCATGGATCCCAGAGTGCAAAATGTACTCTTTGTTATTATGGTAATTTTGGACCTTTGTGAATATTTTAATCTTCAATATATTCTCATGTACTTGAATTCTTCAATTTACTTGGTTTATTGGATAACCTCACATTTATGTGGATAAATGTGAGGTTATCCATTTTGGTGGCAAAAACGGGAAAGTAGGCTATTATCTAAATGGTGGCCGATTGGGAAAGGGGGAGATGCAGCGAGACCTGGGTGTCATGGTACACCAGTCATTGAAGGTAGGCATGCAGGTGCAGCAGGCAGTAAAGAAAGTGAATGGTATGTTAGCTTTCATTGCAAAAGGATTTGAGTATAGGAGCAGGGAGGTTCTACTGCAGTTGTACAGGGTCTTGGTGAGACCACACCTGGAGTATTGCGTACAGTTTTGGTCTCCAAATCTGAGGAAGGACATTATTGCCATAGAGGGTGTGCAGAGACGGTTCACCAGACTGATTCCTGGGATGTCAGGACTGTCTTATTAAGAAGAAAGACTGGATAGACTTGGTTTATACTCTCTAGAATTTAGGAGATTGAGAGGGGATCTTATAGAAACTTACAAAATTCTTAAGGGGTTGGACAGGCTAGATGCAGGAAGATTGTTCCCGATGTTAGGGAAGTTCAGGACAAGGGGTCACAGCTTAAGGATAAGGGGGAAATCCTTTAAAACTGAGATGAGAATAACTTTTTTCACACAGAGAGTGGTGAATCTCTGGAACTCTCTGCCACAGAGGGTAGTTGAGGCCAGTTCATTGGCTATATTTAAGAGGGAGTTAGATGTGGCCCTTGTGGCTAAGGGGATCAGAGGGTATGGAGAGAAGGCAGGTACGGGATACTGAGTTGGATGATCAGCCATGATCATATTGAATGGCGGTGCAGGCTCGAAGGGCCGAATGGCCTACTCCTGCACCTAATTTCTATGTTTTATATTGGTTAACTACAAAACGATAACTCAGGCTTATTTATTTTGTTTCTCAGAGGAAATTTAGCATTTCGCTGGGAGAAAACAATAAAAAATATTTTCCCTGTCAATTCTATATAAACAATATTTCCGTAATTGCTTTTTGCCAACTTTTTTCCCTTGATAGTAATCATAAACATCTATGCTTGCTTGTCCCATTTGTATTAAGCACACTATATTCCTTGGGAGATGAGCATACCCAACATTTTTCATTTTTGCAGCAGAACGACAAAGTGTAATGTTATTTTTAGGGCTGTATTTTCTGGAACTCATGCTTATTGTGTCAAAAAAACATCTTCAGGATATTTTGTATTCCAGGACCACTGTGGTGGCTGCTGCTGCTTTTTTGGATGCCTTTCAGAAAGTGGCAGATATGGCTACAAATACCCGTGGTAAGCAGTCTTTTTTGCTATGTAGATTCTATTGGATTCAAAATAGGTGCCCTCTAGCCAGCTTGCATTTATATTTCATTTGGTCAAATACTTCAATAGATAATCCATTGATTTTAAGATTTGGTACCACCATTTGTTGACTATGAAAGATCAAGTATAGATGGCAAGAAGAAGAAAATGTTTTCCATTTTCCATAACTGGTTGCATGATTGCAACATGGATTATGTTACCATTATTTCAAAATAAAATAATTTGCATTATAGAGTTACTGGTCTGGTCTTTCATACGTTTTGGAATGTTTAAATATATTGCTTTGATCTCAGACTTTGTTTAAAGATAAATGTCAGATTTTAATGTAGTAGAATCATTTAGAATTGGGGGAACTTATTTAAATATAAAATGTCATCCAAATCAATGTATTCCTTTGCATTAAAAATTATAAATATTTTAGTGTAAATTTACTTCATATTTCTTCCTGTTTTTTTTTGGACTGAAGAGCTCATTCAATGAACACCCTCAAAAAATGGTGTGCTGAGGAAAATCTTGGAATTTTTGTTGTGATATGGACAATAGGACTGTAGTTAGTCATTTATCGGCCAATTTTAGTATAAACTAGACCAAGTAGGACCCGTTGGGTCCCGTTCCCCCAACGCAACATGTTCCACCAGTGCAATATTCCACAACTCACCCATAGCCCCCATCTGCACAGATGCGGCTCATTTCCCCTCAAACCCCAGCACCCTCCGCTACACCCTCCCTCTTTTTAAATTAAAAAAAAATAACTTTTCACTTAAAAAAATACAATTCCGCTTCCTCTGCCCATGCTCGTTACAATGTTACAAATGACAGTGTATTGTCATTTGTAACATTGTAATGGGCAAGGGCAGCAAGTGGAATTGGATTGTTTACAGTGAAAAGTTAATTTTTTGAGGTTTAAAATGTGAATTACTAAAATATAACATCAATCGGAACAAAACTTGATACACCACACATCAGGACCATGGTGAGTAAGGTGGGTAAAATAATGTAGCACTATCGTGTTCCATTTTGGCATAATTTCAAGATCACAGACAGACAGACATAGAAACAAACAAGGTGAGAGTTTTTGTAATATATGGATTGTTTCATTGACATTTGACCATGTACACTTTTAATTTGGCCTAGGACAACCACAAATTTAGTTTCATATATGATAAAAATAAAAAACTAGAATTCCATATTCTAGTTAAAATTAGAAATGCTTTGAGTGTTTTTTTCAGCTATTACAGAAACTTTGAATTGAACTGTGTTTATTTATGTGGTGCAAATCACAATTGCCTCCAGCCAATTTGACTCATTCCCTTTAACTGGATGCAGCAAAAAAAAAGTCCAGAGATTCCAATTGTATTATCACACTGAGCTTCATAAGTGTGAAAAGATAATAACTTGAGAGGCTAGTCAAAACTGATGAGGGAGATCGATGTAAAGATACAGAAGTTTATTTGGTTCTAGTGTTCCAATTTATATCTCAACTGCTTCATCAATGATATAATAATTACAAGTTTCATGAGTGGGGTAATTTGCTGATTCAGAATACAGCTCCCCTAACAATGGGCTGACCCATGTTTGATAAAATGGGGAACGGAGGGCTCGGAGCATTTGATAGCAAGTGACATTTGAGTGATTTGGTATTTCCATTAAAGTGCCTGTCAGTTGCCATTTTATATCACAGTCTCCAGAATGGTTACTGAAGTCTTCAGAATGAGAAATGGTACAGGAAGTTTAAAAGGGGATAAAAGTAACGTCAGGCAACATGGGGACCAGTTTTAAAAGAGGGGTGGTGAATACAAAACTAACTGCTTATAGTGCAGTTAGAAATTGGCATGTACAACATTGTGGGCGTTCCAGAATCATGGCTGAAAAAGGTTTAGAGCTGGGAGCTGAACATACAAGGATATGCATCCTATCAACAAGGCACAGGCAGGGGGGTAGAGGATGTAGGCTCTGTTGGTAAGGAATGAAATCCAATCCTTAGCAAGAAATGACAGGATCAGAAGATATAGAATCATTGTGGGTAGTGTTGAGAAACTGCAAGGGTAAAAAGACCCTGATGGGAGTTGTATGCAGGCCCCTGAACAACAGCAGATATGTAAAGTACAATTTACATAAGGGTATTGAAAAGGCATGTATGAAAGGCAATGTTACAGTGATCATGGGGATTTCAATATGCAGGTAGACTGGGAAAATCAGGTTGGTACTAGATTCCACAAGGTAGTTCTGGATTATGGTGTTGGGTAAATGAACCAGATTTCATTAGGGATCTTAAGGAGAAGAAAGCCCTTGGAGGCAATATAGTGCTAGATAAGTATAGTGATAGAGTGATAGATAATATGATGGAACCTGCAGTTTGAGAGATAGAAGCCAGAATTGTATGTATTGGTATTACTGTTGAGTACAGGCAACTACAGAGGCATGTGGGAGGAGCTGACTAACATTGATTGGAAGGGAACCCTGGCAGGAATTACAGTGGATCAGCAATGGCAGGAATTTTGGGGAAGTAATTCAGAAGATGTTGGATGTTTTCATCCCAAAGAGGAATACATCTCTTAAGGGGTGAATGAAGCAAATAAGGCTGACAAAGGAAGTCCGAGATAACTTAGAAGTAAAAGAGAAGGCAAAGATTTGTGGAAATCAAGAGGATTGAAGCTTTTAAAAACCAACTGAAGACAACTAAAAAAAGTAATGAGAGAAAAGATGAAATGTGAAGGTAAGCTAGCAAATAATATAAAATAGGATACCAAAGGTTTTTTTCTGAGATTATAAAGAGTAAAAGAGAGGCAAAAGTGGACATTGGACTGCTGGAAAATGATGTTGGAGAAACATAGAAAAATAGGTGCAAGAGTAGGCAGAGTTGATGTGGACAAGCTTTTCCCTTTGAGAATAGGGAAGATTCAAACAAGGGGACATGACTTCAGAATTAAGGGACAGAAGTTTAGGGGTAATATGAGGGGGAACTTCTTTACGCAGAGAGTGGTGGCGGTGTGGAATGAGCTCCCAGTGGAAGTGGTGGAGGCAGGTTCATTGGTATCATTTAAAAATAAATTGGATAGGCATATGGATGGGAAGGGAATGGAGGTTGCACTTGTAGGCCGAGAGATTGTAGGCCATAGTCGGCCATTCGGCCCTTTGAGCCAGCACCGCCATTCATTATGATCATGGCTGATCATACAAAATCAGTACCTTGTTCCTGCATTCTCCCCATATCCCTTGATTATGTTAGCCCTAAGAGCTATATGTAACTCTCTCTTGAATACATAGTAGTAAAGAGTAAAAGTAGTAAAGGGGAACATAGAAATGGCAGACAAACTGAATCCGTGTTTTGCGCCAGTTTTCACAGTAGAAGACACCAGCAATGTACCAGAAATTCAAGAGAGCCGGGTGGGGGGGCAGGTGAGTGTAGTCACTATTACTGAGAAGTTGCTTGGGAAGTTGAAAGTTCTAAAGATGCAGAAGTCACCTGAACCAGATGGACTACACCTCAAGGTTCTGAAAGAAGTAGTTGTAGCATTTCTAGAGGCATTATTAGTAACTGTTCCAGAGTCACTGGAGTCAGGAATGGTTCCAGAGGACTAGAAAATTGCAAATGTAACTCTACTGTTTAAGAAAGGAATGAGACAAAAGATAGGAATAGGCCACTTACCCTAACTTTCGTAATTGGTGAGGATTGGAGTCCATTATTAAGGATGAGGTTTTGGGGTACTTGGATGTAAATGATAAAATAGGCTGAAGTCAGCATTGTTTTGTTAAGGGGAGACCTTGCCTGACAAATCTTTTGGAATTCTTTGAGGAAGGAACAAACGGGATAGACAAAAGATGTTATTTACTTGGATTTTTAGAAGACCTTTGATATGGAGCCACACATGAGGCTGCTAAACAAGATGGGAGCCCATTAGGTACTAGCATGGATTGGCTGATTGGCAGAAGGCAAAGAGTGGGAATAAATGGGGATTTTCTGGCTGGCTGCAGGTGACTAGTGGTGTTCCGCAGGGATCGTTGTTGGATCTACTACTTTTCAGGTTATATGTTAATGATCTGGTTAATAGAATTGTGTAGGAAGGAACTGCTGATGCTGGTTAATGAAATTGTTAGCTGTGTGGCTATGTTTGCGGGTAATACGAAGGTAGGTGGAGGAGCTGGTTGTGTTGAAGCAGGGAATCTGCAGAATGACTTGAACAGGTTTGGAGAGGTGGCAGATAGAATACAATATAGCAAAGTATATCGTCATGCACTTTAGAAGGATTAAAGGCGTAGACTATTTTCTGAATGGGGAGAGGATTCAGAAATAGGAGGTGCAAACAAACTTTGGAGTGCTGCCGCATTATTCCCAAAAGATTGATTTGCAGATTGAGTGGGTTGTAAGGAAGGCAACTACAGTGTTAGTATTCATTTTGAGAGGACTAGAATAAGGTTGTAATGCTGAGGCTTTATAAAAGCACTGGTCAGGCGACATTTGGAAAATGTCAGCAGTTTTGAGCCCCATTTCTGAGGAAGGATGTCCTGGCATTGGTGAAGGTCCAGAGGAGGTTTACAAAAATGATTCTGGTGATGAGTGAGTTAACATATGAGGATCATTTGAATGCTCTGGGCCTATACTGCCTGTGGTTTAGAATGATGAGGGGGTTCTCATTGAAACCTACCAAATAATGACAGGCTTGGATAATGGATGTGGAGAGGATGTTTCCAGTTGTGGGAGAACCAGGGGGCACAGCCTCATTAAAAGGGCGCACCTTTAGAATGGAGATGAGGAGGAATTTCTTTGGTTAATTTGTGAAATTCATTGCTTTAGGACCTAAAGTATAGGTGGTGGTGGAGGTCAAGTCATTGGGTATTATCCTTTTACTGTCCTTTTTTCCCCTTCCTTGTCACTTTCCTGGAATTGCTTTCCTTGTACCTGTATTATGTTAATCACTATCTATATAAACATTGTAGACATTTAGGGGCCTAGCAAGGGAACCAAAAGAATGCTGTGAGTGTGGCTTTATTCTTACATCTAAATTTATTATAGTGTATTTTTGTCTATTACTGCCATTGTAATTTATTTTTCATTAATAAATGTGATAAACATGCCAGCTATGCATTAAGATGCATTGCTAACTTTTTTTGGCAGCCTATTCACTATCTTTCTGCATGGACTTTCCTGCTTATTCCAGTTGTATTTTAGTGATTGTTGGTCCATAATTTCAAGTGGTCAATAATTTCAGTGGTGCTGCCGTTTCTATGTGAAAATTCTTCATGAGTAAGCCTTGTTGGTTATCCTGTGTATGAGCAGCTTACTTGGCCACATCCATGAACAATGGGGTTTGAACCTGTTTTATTGTGATATACACTCTTTACAGGGGCCTTAACAGGGGACATCTGTTCTTCTGCTTAGATCAGGAATTTGTTATACTTTTCTACTGCCTTGGCTCAGAGCCATAAACTAAAATTATGATTGAAAACTACTCTCTACCAACAGGGATGCTGCCTTCCGATTGGGTTCCTCCATCAGCTCTCTTTCTTTGCACAGATTCTGCATCAGTAATTTTGTGTGCCTCCTTGTGAACTGCCACCTTGATTTAATTTAATAATGCAGTAGGTAAAATCTGAAGAAGCAACGGTAACTGAGTGGAATTGAAATTTCAAGATGGTGGTTAAATTAAAAATGGAGTGAGTTGAAAGACTGAATTGCCCGCTCTTGTTATTGTTTCCTATCACAGTTGGCATTTGGAAGGTTGTATATTGCACACTTAGGAGTCATTTGCAGGAATTTGAAGAAAAAAAAGAGTATTTACATACAGCTCTTTTTAGAATTAGTTTGAAAGTACTTTTGAGTACTTGCAATTAAAACAATCTGTATTTGAATACTGTTTGTTTCTGATACAAGATACAAGATACATTTAATTGTCATTTGGACCCCTTGAGGTCCAAACGAAATGCCGTTTCTGCAGCCATACATTACAAACAAATAGACCCAAGACACAACATAATTTACATAAACATCCATCACATTGCTGTGATGGAAGGCCAAATAAACTTTCTCTCCTCCACTCTCCCCCACTCTCCCCCTCCCCCCCCCCCCCCCCCCAATGTCAGAGTCAAAGCCCCCGGCTGGCGAGGGATGGTCGGGTCTCCCGTGCAGGGAGAGATTTCTGATGCTCTTTGGCATACCTCTGCAAGTCAAATGTAGTTGTGTGGGTTACCTTTGTGGAAAATTCTGCATAATGTTGAAGTGGGTGACACAGTGGGGTACCTATTTAAGGCATGATATGAAGTTCCTTGTTAAAAGCTAAAGAGAAAATACAAACATGACTGTTGTCGGTGTTTACTAGAGAAAAGATTATTTGCAGGCGTGTGCTGCTTGTACGTGCTTCTGATTGGTAAAATTGTTCATTGCTGTCACACCGTGAAACTGACAGCGACTGAGATTGCAACACTGGTGCTCCGCAAGGATGCGTTCTCAGTCCCCTTCTTTACTCCTTGTACACCCACGACTGTGCAGCCTTGTACAAATCTAATTCAATTTACAAATTCGTAGACAACAACACCATTGTGGGCCGGATATCAAATAATGATGAGTATAGGAAGGAAATTGAGAACCTTGTGTTCTGGTGTTGAGACAACCTTCCTCTCAATTTCAACAAGACAAAGGAGATAGTGATCGACTTCAGGAAGCGTAGTGGTACACATACCCCAGTTTGCATTGACAGTGCCAATGTTTAATTTCTAAAATTTCTATGAGTAAATATCACCAATGAGCACCCATATTGAAGAATCAACCAAGAAAGCATACCAACGCCTCTACTTTCTAAGAAGGCTTAGGAAGTTCGGCATGTCCCCAGAAACCCTCATCAATGTCTGGAGATGTTCCGTAGAATGCATCACAGCTTGGTTTGGGAACAGCTCCATTCAACACCGCAAGAAATTGCAGCGAGGTCTGGGCCGTGTCCACACTATCACACGAACCAACCTCCCATCCATTGACTCCATTTACACCTCATGCTGCCTTGCAAGGCCAGCAGCATAATCAAGGATGTGTCGCATGGCCACTCCCTCTTCTCCCCCCTCCCATCGGGCAAAAAGAATAGAAGTGTGAAAACGCACACTTCCAGATCCAGGGACAGTTTCTTCCCAGCTGTTATCAGGCAACCGATCCATTCTACCGCAACCAGAGAGCAGTCCTGAACTACTATTAATATTTCTGGAAAGCTTTGTGCACAAAATAACACAAAATACCACAATCTGATTTTCTTTTTTCCTGTCGAAGAGGTGTTTCCCACTTTTACTCCATATAATTAACTGGTAGCAACAACGCAGAAATTATGCATGAAGTTTGATTCTTGTTCTCATAGCTGCTGCAATGGAGTGACAGTGATTTTGTAACCTGAATCGCTGAAAGCACTTTATTTTTGCTGGGGATATTATATTTTCTTGTCAGCAAGTTGTGTTTGGAGGCATTAAAGTGGCTATGAATGTAATGTAGTTACACTTCCCCAGCAAGTCCAGCTTGAGGTGGTTTGTATTACTGTGCTGTTTGTCAAAGTTATTTTCAGCAGCTGTTGCTCGCAATGATTTATTGACAATACTAGCTCGCAGGAAATAGTTTTGGTGTGTTTTGCAGTGCATTTAGAACGCATTCAAACCCCTTTACTTTTTCCACATTTTGTTGCGTTACAGCCTTGTTCTAAAATGGACTAAATTCTTTTTTATCATTAATCTACGCACAATACCCATAATAATAAAGCGGAAACAGGTTAGAAATGTTTCCAAAGTAATTAAAAAGAAATAACTGAAATATCTCATTTACATCATTATTCAGCCCCTTTACTCAGTACTTCGAGGCACCTTTGGCAGCGATTACTGCCTCAAGTCTTCTTGGGTATGACGTTACAAGCTTGGCCCACATGTATTTGGGTAATTTCTCCCATTCTTCTCTACAGATCCTCTCAAGCTCTGTCAGGTTGGATGGGAGCGTCGATGCACAGCTATTTTCAGGTCCCTCCAGACATGTTCGATCGGGTTCAAGTCCGGGCTCTGGCTGGGTCACTCAAGGACATTCACAGACTTGTCACGAAGTCACTAATGCGTTATCATGGCTGTGTGCTTAGGGTCCTTGTCCTGTTGGAAGGTGAACCCCGCCCCAGTCTGTGGTGCAGAATGCTGTGGAGCAAGGATCTCTCTGTACTTTGCTCCCTTCATCTTTCCCTCAATCCTGACTAGTATTGTGTGTAGATTGATGATAAAAAATGAATTTAATCCATTTTGAAATAAGGCTGTAAAGTAACAAAATGTGGAAAAAGTGAAGGGGTCTGAGTACTTTTTGATTGCACTGTATATAAGAAGACCACTTTTTTATTGTTGTTTTTGGAGCTTTCTGACAGCTGTTTAATATTCAATCTAGTTTTAGTGACTTGACATATGTTATCTTATTATGTTGCTGTATTCTCTTTGTGGATTTTTTAGCATAATAATTTATGTTCGGTATGATGAGAGAATTGCCGTTTTGTGGATGCTGTTGTCCTTGGTCTTTCTAGTGATAAAATACCAGTAACATGCTTTAGACTTAGTTGTCAATGCACTTTTGAGTAATTGTATTTATAGAAGTCAATAAAAACTCAATTGCTTTTTAGCCCTTGCTGTCTCCTCCCCTTCCTTAACCCTCTAGCTGTCTCCTCCCACCCTCCTATCCGCCCGCCCTCGGGCTCCTCCTCCTCCCCTTTTCCTTCCTTCTCCCTCCCCACCCCCCCATCAGTCTGAAGAAGGGTTTCGGCCCGAAACGTCGCCTATTTCCTTCGCTCCATAGATGCTGCTGCACCCGCTGAGTTTCTCCAGCAATTTTGTGTAGCTTCGATCTTCCAGCATCTGCAGTTCCCTCTTGAACACAATTGCTTTTTATTTTGTTGTGCAAAATCTGGAGTTCCAGGAAGAAATGTAATGCATTCTTTGAATAAAGTTGGGTTTATCTGTGTCACAGTGCTGGACTCATAACTCTTGTATTCAATTGGTAAAATTCTGTAATTTCCAGCTTTTTAATCGTTCATATTATACGTACAGAGAATGTGGAGATTTATCCTGAATTTGTAGTGACACTCAAGCATGAGGTTCTACCCTAAATGAACTGCAACAAATTCAGTTGCATGTGAGATGGGATATAACAGACTTTTGTCTAACCCAAACATTTCCTTCACAAACAGGTGATAAAAATGATTCAAACAGTGCCGTGAGGTTTCACCTAGTTGCCAGAGGGAAGCACACCAGCGCCTTTACTTGCTAAAGGCTTAGGAAGTTCGGAATGTTCTCAACAACTCTCACCAACTTCTACAGATGCGCTGTAGAAAGCATTTTATCGGGATACATTACAGCATAGTTTAGGAACAACTCCATCTAAAACCGCAAACATTTGCAGAGAATTGTGGGTGCAGCCTTGACCATAATAAAACAAACCTCCCTTCGATGGACTCCATTTACACCTCATGCTGCCTCGGCAAGGTCACGGGATAATTAAGAATGAGTCTCATCCCGTCCGCTCACTCTTCTCCCTTCTCCCATCAGCCAAGAGATATAGGAGTGTCAAAACACACCTCCAGATTCAGGGACAGCTTCTTTCCAGCTGTTATCAGGGAAGTGAACCATCCTACCATCCTACCTACTCCTGAGCTACCATTTATCTCATTGGAGATCCTTGGACTATCTTTAATCGGACTTTATCTTGCACTAAGAATTATTCCCTTTAGCATGTACACTGTGGATGGCCCAATTATCATGTATTGTCTTTCCGCTGACTGGTTAACAAGCAACAAAAGTTTTTCGCTGTGCCTCAGTACACATGACACTAAGTAAGCTAAAGCATTCTAAAATGTACAGCACAGTGGTACAGCTGGTACATCTGCTGCCTCAGTGCCAGGGACTCAGTTTTAATTCTGACCTTGGGCGCTGTCTGTGTGGAGTTTGCGCATTCTCCCTGTGCATTCTCCCATTCCAAAGATGTGCAGGTTTATAGGTTAATTGACATCTAAATTGCCCTAGTTGTAGGAATGGATGAAAAGCGAGATATCATTGAAATAATATGACCAGGTGACCAATGGTTGGCGTGCATTTGATGGGCTGAAAGTCCATTTGCCAAGCTATTTCTCTCAATATTCTAATAGTAAAATTCTAAAAAGACCTGGACAGCAGCCAGTTTTGGCTGCTGAAAGACAGATATAAGATCTATGCGCAACTGACTGCTCCAAAAATGTGTCCAGCATTCTGTTTTTTTTTTTTCAAAGATCCATCAGAATCAAGAATATCTGAAAGCTTGACTAAATAAGATGTTTAAACTGTGTGCCTACAGAGGTTGGTGCTTTGACTTGCCCTCCTATCAGCTCAAACCTAATTGTCTAAAGTCAGGAACAGGATGCTCTAATGACACCAAGGTTGATAAACGTAACATAACTCAGTTTATAGCTAATACCCTCTAATCCAAGCAGCATTTGGGTAAACCACTCCTGCACCCTCTCCAAAGCCTTCACATCCTACCTGTAATGCGGCGACTATAACTGCACACAATACTCCAAATGCGGCCTAACCTATGAAGGCAAGCATTCCATCAGCATTCGTTGCCCCTTTATCTACTAGCGTTGCCACTTCCAGGGAGCTGTGGCCTAGGACCCCATGATTCCACTGCACATCAATCTGTTAATTGACCAATTAATTGCCATTAATTGTATAATTTTCCATTACATGTGACTTCATAAAATGCAACGCCTTACCCTTGTTTAGATTAAACTCCATTAGTCTGAAGAAGGGTCTCGACCTGAAACATTACCCATTCTTTCTCTCCAGAGATGCTGCCTATCCCGCTGAGTGACTCCAGCATTTTGTGTCTATCTTTAGTTTAAACCAGCATCTGCAGTTCCTTAATACACATTTGGTACATTCACAGATATATACTTTAAAAAATACACCGTCTTTGGGCCTCATGTTGCTGGCAAGAACCCTTGCCTTCCTGATTCAATGCTGGGGACTTGGTGCAAACTCCTGGCTTACTTGCTGTTGTCAGGAATGTTGTACAAACGCTGGCTCTAACAGGGTGCACTCGTGGCAGAGCATCATTTATGGTTCAGTGCAATCAGCGCTGAGCGCCTGCACCTGCCAGGCATTTCAGGAAGCATCTCCGCACTATGCCTGGGGGAGAAATTCATTGCTATAGGGGCAGAAGCAGAGCTGGGCATTATCCTGTCCCTAGCTCTAGCACAGATGTGCACAGCAGTGGGGTGGGCAACGATTTGAGCCAGGATCCTGACCTGCCATCATAGGTGATTTTATTTGTAGCAATACATTGTGAGCACAAAGTGCAATGTCAATGTGTTTTTCTGATGTCAGTGAATTATCTTGACTGCTTACTAAACACACAATGACTATTAAAGCAAAGTCCATTCAAGTCAAAGACAAACAATCTGTTAATTATTGTTCAACATATGTTGCAATGTGTAGGTATATTATAGGCCTCATGGCGTGAATATCATGATTTTCCTCTGGATAAGTAGCCAGTAAAGTTGATTTGTGAACAGTTCATGTTAAGTGCTGTTTGCAGTCAGAAACTGCACGTTCCTTCTGAAATCTGCTTGCACGATTGTTGAAATAAGGTGGTAGAAAGGAATTGCAGATGCTGGTTTAAACCAAAGTTAGACACAAAATGCTGGATTAACTCAGCGGGACAGGCAGCATCTCTGGGTAGAAGGAATGGCCCAAGGGTCTTGATCCAAAACACCACCCATTCCTTCTATCTAGAGATGCTGCCTGTCCCGCTGAGTTATTCCAGCATTTTGTGTTGAAATAAGGATTACATTCATTAGCAATAATAAAGCAGTGTTTTTACCACCAGAATGGTTACATTTTCTTGATGTCATGTGGAATATCGAGTAAATAAAGCAGAAATTTGTAAATATTATGTTGGTTTATAAACATTAATTTGGTAGTGGTTGAGATCAATAATAATAATAATAAATAACTACAGAAGAATTGAAGTTTTTCATGCACTACTTCAAATACTGTTATTGTGTTTCCGAGTATTGTTAGCCAGTTAAATGATCCACTATGATAATTAATTGGGTCATTGTTTTGGAAATAATTCTAACTTGGTCTTTAGTTAGCAATTTGGCCAAATCAATTTATGGATTGAGATATAATGTCTGTGTAACACAAGATTTGTTTCTATTAAGCTTTGCTATCTATTTTGGCACTGTTGCTGAAATGGATTTTAAACCTGCTTTCCTTCCATGACAGTACTTGCATGCAACAGGATGTAATATGTTCGATGAATCGAGCTTTGCTAGGAAGGATGTGTTGACTTTGGATGAGGTGTCCATATAACTGAAATTGTACAGTAACAAAAAATTAAAGCCATCACCATTCAATTATATGGAAGAAATTGAACAGTAGAAGATTTAGTTTTCCTCGTTAAATGTTGGCTATTTACTTGTTGGCTGGCTAGTGTTTGCCTCTGCCTGAGAGCTAGATGGAGGACAATATCCAGGTCTCTAGGTTGGCCAAGATTTTGAGGTGTGCTGTCCTTGCGCCGGTTCGGTGGTAAAGGGTTGGATCATATAGTCTCATCTCCTGCACATATATCCTTTTTGGGTAGCCAATACATGATTTAAAGTCAGACTGGTAAGTGCAGAAGGTTTAGCAGGGTCATCTGTCTCCTTTTCATAAACTGACAGTAGCAGCACTGGAGGATTGTTTCAGGCGAGTGACTGGCCTACTGCTGCTTTGTTGTTCAGCCTTTCCCACTTCCACCATTGCAGGATATAGCTAGTTGGCTACTAGCTTGGCTTTGAAGTTTTGATTGGTTTCCCTGAAGTCTTCAATCTCCCTCGCTCTGGATTGGTGAGTTTGGCGTTTCAGTCATTCTTTACCAGTGTGTGCAAGTTGGGGTTTAAGGATACATTTTGAAATGGATATATAATAAAAACCACATGACTATTACAGACAAGAATATTTAATAATCTTGTATCAATGATTAATTTGAGGCAAACTAATTTACAGATGTATTATAACTACAAATGTGTTTACATGTTGGTAATTTAAAAATAAAAGTTACATTGCAGAAAATGTTTGGAGCACAGAAGGTTAAGGGGGGGGACTTGTTAGAGGTCTTTAAAATGATGAGAGGGATAGACAGAGTTGACATGGATAAGCTTTTTCCATTGAGAGTAGGGAAGATTCAACCAAGAGGACATGATTTGAGAATTAAGGGATAAAAGTTTAGAGGTAACATGAGGGGGAACTTCTTTACTCAAGAGACTGGTAGCTGTGTGGAATGAGCTTCCAGTGGAATTGGTGGAAGAAGGTTCGATTTTATCATTTAAAAATAAATTGGATAGGTATATGGACAGGAAAGGAATGGGGGGTTATGGTCTGAGTGCAGGTAGATGGGACTAGGTGAGAATAAGTGTTCGGCACGGACTAGAATGGTCGAGATGGCCTGTTTCCATGCTGTAATTGTTATATGGTTATATGTTGATGGCAATTGACAATGCTGCCTCAGGTTATGTTATTATACCATTTTTGCCAGTAGA
The DNA here is from genome assembly GCF_028641065.1 of Leucoraja erinaceus. Classification (NCBI taxonomy): domain Eukaryota; kingdom Metazoa; phylum Chordata; class Chondrichthyes; order Rajiformes; family Rajidae; genus Leucoraja; species Leucoraja erinaceus. Next base: position 93,864,373 of record NC_073380.1, on the reverse strand, counting down.
CTTCCTTTTTAATTTACATTTGTAGACTAATTCTTTAATAGGAATTAAATACTCCACTTATGTAAGCATGACAATGAAAGGGTTGCCTTGGGAACGAATTGAGCCAAGCAGAAGTTGTTCTGTTAGGTTGTAATTGAACTGTAACATTACCTCCTTGATACTGCCTTGTCACAAAATGAGTTGTTTATTTGACAGTTGATGGAATTTGTAGGTCTCTGAATGCATTTATCATGTTGCAACGTGAACATAGAACATTCTGACTTTATTTAGCACAAACTGTTTTTGTGTGGACAACTTTCTCTTTGGATATCTCAAAATTGTTACTTTCAAAAAGTAATGTTGTAAATTTTTTGGTTAGCATTCTCCTCAAAAGTAATTCAGCCAGTTCAAACGAGCGAGTTTATTTCCATCCTTTATTTAATTTATAGCTATGATCAGTTCAAAACTGTAGTTATTAAAATTGTTCTAAATGTATTTTTAAAATCTTGAGCTGTCCGGGAAATTTTTATTTGGATCCTTGAGGGAACTGCAATTTTTACATATTACAAATAAACAAGCACAAAAGCGGTGCAGGCTCGAAGGGCCGAATGGCCTACTCCTGCACCTATTTTTCTATGTTTTCTAAAATCCAACATTTAAATCTTGGAGTTTTTCTGAACTGTACCCATTTCAAGATTCAATTTAATTGTCACATGTAGCAATTAAGGTACAGTGACATTTGAGATACCATATAGTTATAATACACATAGCACATAAAATAAAGTTTAACAAAAACATCCACAATGGAATCAACATTCCTCACTGTGATGGAAGGCAATAAAATTCAGTCATCTTCCTCCTCTTTCATCCGTGGTTGGGGCCGTTGCTGATGTTCCGCTGTTCAAGCCCTCTTGTCAGGATGATCGAAACTCCGGCGTCGAGACGGATTGGAACACGCGGCATGGAGCTCCCGAGTCGGCCGATTCTTACCGGAGACTGCTACTTCACGGTGTTGAAGTCCACTGGCCCCGCAGTCGGAGCTCCAACACTGGCGATCCTCGGCAAAAGATCCCAGGCTCCGCGCCGCAACCGCGGCTTGAAGCTCCGGTTAGGTCTCGCCGCACCACTCCATGTTGTAGGCTGCAGGGGGGGGGGGTGGAGATACGACACGGAGAAAAATCACATCTCCGTCGAGGTAAGTGACTGAAGCGCTCCCCCAGGGAGTGCTGGGGGATGAGGGGAAATGAACTGAGCCAGTGCATTTAGGGGCTATGGGTGAGTGGTGGAATATTGCATTGGGGAATGTCTGATCCCAGACACCTAGCTTGAACTTGTAGAATCTTTTTTTAGTCACAATTAAACATAATGTCAGGGAGTTTGAGTATTTTTGATTTTCATCTGCTGCAGCACTTGTGTTGTGCTAATCTATCAGTAGTCCATGAAGAAATGATTTTCCAGGAATTTTTTATTTAAAGAAAGCTTTGAAGTAGAGGCGTTCTTCAGCATAAAATTGGAAGCTGTCACCGAGAATACCAGATGCAAAGTCATCTCAGTTTTTGTTGTTCAAGCTGCTTTATGCAGATGACACTAGCATATGAGCATATTGAAAGGTTTGGCTTCAAGTCATCATTGACTCCCTAACTGAAACACATGAAAGAACAGACATTATCGTTAGCATTTTCAAAACACAAGTCCTCTGCCAATCAGTCATTGTTCCACGCTGCTGTCTGACAATGAAGATCAGGACCAGTCTCAGGGAAATATTGACTATTTTCCATATCTCGGATGCTGTAGCGGCAGATTTTCATATCTTTCAGGTAATTAGCACCTTAGCCGCTATTTGGATGAGAATGGTTGAAGGGGGTGTCTTCCAAACACATGCAAGCTCACTCACAGAGACCTTCAGAGCTTCTTCTCAGATATGGCTTAAACACAGTCTTTTGATGAGTAAATGCTTTATTGTTGGTAGAAAACTGTGAGATATGTCCAAGTTTCTTCCGACTCGTTACTACAATCACCTTCGAACTCCAGCTTATTACTTTAGACATTAGAAAACTCCTCGTGTCTCCGTAACACTGGCATGATCTGGCATATGGCCCGCATGATCCCACATGGTACAAGGGTTAACCTTCTCCATGGTCTCTCCAAACTAATCTAAAAACTAAACATCTGCGCAAGCATCTAAGCTCCAAACACGCCGAAAAACATGTCATAAATCCCACCCACAATATAACGGGCAGTCTAAAATTTAAAGGCACATGCCATCATCAATGACATGCAAAACAGGCCAAATGGCCACTACAGATGCCATTTTTCAAAGTGGTATACAATGATGAAATACCTTAAGACGACTCACGGGGCTTTTGGCATCTAAGGAAGAGTTTGAAGATCGAGAACTTAAATATGACAATGTTCAAGGTCCAGCAGCAGTGATCTGTGCCCTTTATTTTCCTTCTAAGTCATGTTCTACCCACAGTAAACATTTTAAAGCAGTGGATTGATGCTAACAATGCTGTCTTTACCAAAGGCCTCTAAATTCACTGACAGGAGAAGTGCATCTTTTCCAGACTAACATCATTGAATTGAGGTCTTAAATGCTCGAGTCCCTCTGCTGTACTAGGCACATAATTTGCATATCTGACATGAGTATGAGGTAAAATGCGCCTCCAAGATCCTCCTCGGGTTTTTTTTCTCTCTTCTAGCACTTTTATCCAAACCTTGTTCCATAATTCCTAAATTATTCCCATAATTACTTTGTTCATCAGCAGCCCATTTGAGTCAATATTGCCATTTACCCCACTTCATGTTAAATGGAATGTGAATTGAGCTGGAATATATTGGCACCAAAATGTTTTGCATGTAGATATTCTAAATCTGCAATTCGTGATCTGTAGTTGTGATTAATGTTGTGAAAGGCAGAGGTTTATATTGCACCTTTATTGTGAAAGGCAGAGGTTTATATCGCACTATGGAACATATGGGAGATGCAACGAGACCTGGGTGTCATGGTACACCAGTCATTGAAAGTAAGCATGCAGGTGCAGCAGGCAGTGAAGAAAGCAAATGGTATGTTAGCATTCACAGCAAAAGGATTTGAGTATAGGAGCAGGTAGGTTCTACTGTAGTTGTACAGGGTCTTGGTGAGACCACACCTGGAGTATTGTGTACAGTTTTGGTCTCCAAATCTGAGGAAGGACATTATTGCCATAGAGGGAGTGCAGAGAAGGTTCACCAGACTGATTCCTGGGATGTCAGGACTTTCATATGAAGAAAGACTGGATAGACTAGGCTTGTACTCGCTAGAATTTAGGAGATTGAGGGGGGATCTTATAGAAACTTACACAATTCTTAAGGGGTTGGACAGGCTAGATGCAGGAACATTGTTCCCGATGTTGGGGAAGTCCAGGACAAGGGGTCACAGCTTAAATAGAGGGGAAATCCTTTAGGGCCGAGATGAGAAAAACCTTTTTCACACAGAGAGTGGCGAATCTCTGGAACTATGCCACAGAAGGTAGTTGAGGCCAGTTCATTGACTATATTGAAGAGGGAGTTAGATGTGGCCCTTGTGGCTAAAGGGATCAGGGGGTATGGAGAGAAGGCAGCTACAGGATACTGAGTTGGATGATCAGCCATGATCATATTGAATGGCGGTGAAGGCTCTAAGGGCCGAATGGCCTACTCCTGCACTTATTTTCTATGTTTCTACTTCTATCAGTGGCATTTTTTAAGTATTTGCAGTGTAGGAAATATGACAGACAATTAATGCACACCAAGCTCTCATTCAGAGCAATATACACAATCAGTTCTTGGATCTTGATTGAAGAACAAATATTGGTTAGGAAGGGAGGACAACTCTTAGTTATCAATATAACAAAATAGGCTGAATATTGTGATAGCCACCTGGATCGGCCAATTGGTTTAGATTATTTATTGTCATGTATACTGAGATACAATGTAAAGCTTTTGTAGCGTGCTAACCAGTCAGCAGAAAGACAAATCATGATTACAAGTGAGCCATTCACGGTGTACAGATACATGATAAAGAGAATAACGTTTTGTGCAAGATAAAGCCAGTAAAATCCAATTAAAGATAGTCCATGGGTTTCCATTGCACTGTCAATCAAGCCTGGAGACCCCACTGCTTTGACTGGCTGAGATGGATTTTATGACCATGTATTCTGGAGAAATTGCTGCTAAAGTTACTGTACTGTGTTTCCTCTCAAATGGGTGTTGTTTCCTGATTAAAATAACTTATTTTTCTATGAGTCATATCTTTTTCCCACATTCAACCCACTGGGTGACATCCTGTAAATAGGTTCACTGTTAAAATAATGTAGCCAAATCTTTTTAATCCTTGAAAGGCTTCAAAAGTGTAATGCCCTCTTGATATTCTCCAAAGTCCTCATGACTTCCCCAATTGTTGGGTATTAATAGTGGAGTAGCAAGATGTATTCAACAGTGGCTGAATGGGAGATACCAGAGAGTAATGGTGGATAACTGTATGTAGATAGGGTAGTAAAGAAAACGTTTGGTGTGCTGGCCTTTATAAATCAGAGCATTGAGTATAGAAATTGGGATGTAATGTAAAAATTGTACAAGGCATTGGTGAGGCCAATTCTGGAATATAGTGTACAATTCTGGTCGCCAAATTATAGGAATTATAGGAAAGATGTCAACAAAGTAGAGAGAGTACAGAAGAGATTTACTAGAATGTTGCCTGGGTTTCAGCACCTAAGTTACAGAGAAAGGTTGAACAAGATAGGTCTTTATTCTTTGGAGCGCAGAAGGTTAAGGGGGAACTTGATAGAGGTCTTTAAAGTGATGAGAGGGATAGGCAGAGTTGATGTGGATAAGCTTTTTCCATTGAGAGTAGGGAAGATTCAAAGAAGAGGACATGATTTGAGAATTAAGGGACAAAAGTTTAGGGGTAACATGAGGGGGAACTTCTTTATTCAGAGAGTGGTAGCTGTGTGGAATGAGCTTCCAGTGGAAGTGGTGGAGGCAGGTTTGATTTTATCATTTAAAAGTAAATTGGATAGGTATATGGACGGGAAAGCAATGGAGGGTTATGGTGTGAGTGCAGGTAGATGGGACTAGGTGAGAGTAAGTGTTCGGCACAGACTTGAAGGGCCGTGATGGCCTGTTTCCGTGCTGTAATTGTTATGTTATATGGTTATATTGCACTGGAATGTCAGCCTAGATTTCTGTTCTTGACTCTCCTGAATGCGTATTTAGTTATGTGATATGTCTGACTGTGACAGGTGGCTGTGGAGTGGTTTAATGCCATGCATTCCACTCTGTGGTATTTGCTTGAGGTCTTCCCATATATTGTCACAGTCATCATCCTTCATAGTTATATGGTATATTAAATATCTAGAATCAGAATTTATGAAAAGCTTTGATAGCTACTTTAAAGATATGATTGCTTATGGTTGTCTTTAAGGTCCTCCTTGCGTTTAAGGGCTTTCCAATGCCTGGATCTGAAATACATTTGTAGGCGATAATTTGATTTATACTGTGGAAATAAACTTTCATTTAGTATTGCAGCAACCTTCTTTTGACAGAATATTTTCATCCTTTGACAAATCATCAAATTCTGAAATTATTTTTGTGTAACTTTCTCCAACTATATTATGTTGGGTAATTTTTCTGAACCATTGATGCTTTTAATTTCATTGTTAATGTGATTCATTGCATCTGTTTTTCCAATCCTCAGTGTTGGTAGCCAATAAAATGGTCTTCACTGTTTCCCATTTTCAGGTAGGTCTCCTATAAGAAAATTCAGTGATATAAAATAGTGTTATAAAAATAATTGTGCCAATGAGAAAAATAAATTGGGCGCTGGGGCTTTTCAGGCTTTCAATAGTAGTTATTTTTCCTACAAGATCAATTCACGTAATGGAAACGTGCGTAATAGCAGAACCACCTGTATATGCAACTGCAATTCTCTAGGTAACTTTTAGATTTGAAAAAAAAAAACTGATACAGTTTCTGGTTGTGTAGCCTAGAATTCCCTCATCTACGTTTTGTGTTGAATGGATCCTGGGATGTAAACTTCCTCAAGGAACATGGATGTAACAGGAACTGTGAGCAACTCTGGGCCCCACAGATCATAAATTTCACAAGTGCATGTGACAACTGGTGAAGGCACAGCCCCAGGCTGAATCAAATGTCAAGGAATTTTAATGCAGACATCTCATAATTGTTAATAGTTTTAATGTTTAAAACATTTAAAGAACAAAAGATGCAAATGTGGAATTGTTTAGTTTAGTTTTAGAGATACAGCGCGGGAACAGGCCCTTCAGCCCACCAGGTCTGCGCTGACCAACGATCCCTGCATAGTAACACTATCCTACACACTCCAGGGACAATTTTTACATTTACCAAGCCAATTTACTGAAATACCTGTATGTCTTTGGAGTGTGGGAGGAAACTGAAGATCTCTCAGAAAACCGTGGTCATGGGGAGAACGTACAAACTCCATACAGACAGCACCCATAGTCGGGATCGAACTCGGGTCACCGGCACTGCAAACACTGTGGTGGAAACGTTACCGCTGTGCCACCCTTGTCTGCAACCTTGTCTGCAACTTTTTTCTTCTTTTGTCATTTACTGGTTCTCTGTTCCCAATCTCTTCCATTCCTCTTAGAAATTAATGCTATCTTTGAACATGTGTTTAATCTGCTCCAGGTTCAATGAGAAGCTGAAAGTTCACTCCTCCACTGCCAGGTTTAGGGTCATTAGCTACTATCATGGTACAGGTGCACAACCTTTTATCCGAACTCCTTGGGGACAACTTGTTTTCGGACATTTTCGGATTTCGAATGGAACATTTACCAGCGTAGATTAGGTTAACTGAAATCTGGACCTGACCGGGGAATCATTGCATAAATGTTAGTCAGTTAGTTTGGAGGGATTTTATGTGGTGGGTGGGTGAAGGGGGAAACTTTAATTCTTAGTCCCCTACCTGGTCGGCGACTCCCAACATCGCGGAGCTGGGGGCTCCGTCCAGCCGCGGGCGGCGCCGGTTGGAGCTCCGACCCCGGCAACTCTACCCCTGGCTGCGAGGCGCTCCAAATCCAACCCCGTACAGACAGCTCCCAATGTTAGCCTCGCCCTGGGGCACAGCGAACCCGTAAGGTCACCGGCTGGTACTGCAGAGCTGGGGCTGCACTGTGGGAGAAACCAGGGGTAGAGTTGCCGGGGTTGGAGCTACAACCGGTGCCGCCCGCAGCCCCCAGCTGGAATCTGCAACTTTTCCCTTCCTCTTTTGTCATTTACTAAGAATTAAAGTTTCTGTTTCCAATCTCTTCCATTCCTCTTAAAATTAATGCTATCTTTGAACTTGTGTTTAATCTGCTCCAGGTTCAATGAGAAGCTGAAAGTTTCGGCGCCAAACGCACTCCTCCACTGCCAGGTTTAGTGTCATAAGCTACTATCATGGTATCAACATTGTCAGGTTCTTTTTGCTGTATTTTCAGGATGGTATCTCTTGCAATATTTTTCTGGTGGTTTATTTATCGCCCTAAACTAAGATGCAGCCCAAGGTGCGGTGGATATTCAATAGTCACCGTGTTATTAATAATGAATGATTTATTGTTAAATACTTTCAGCTAACTCAGTAGAGATCCTTAATATTTTTAAGCTCTTATTCTTAGTTAAAATTGCTGAGCAGCATTAAAATTGTACTAGGATTATTTGAAACCCGGGGGAATAGTTCTGATGTTTGTCCAATTTTGTATTTCATTGGTGTACTGTATTTAGATCCCATTTTAATAAAAGAAAATTTAAAAGAACAAAAATGTGAGTACTCTGCTAAGCCTTTTTTTTATCTTCTAAATGGGTTTTCATTTTTGCCCTCCTGAAAGCCACTTTTCTTTAAAGCTATTAAAGCCTAGTTCTTGGGATACAGATCAAAATGAGCCTATGTGGGCAGACGGGCTGAAATGACTCAGTTGATGAGGAATGAAATCCAATCCTTACCAAGAAACGACATAGGATCAGAAGATGTAGAATCCTTGTGGGTAAAGTTAAGAAACTGCAAGAATGAAAAGACCCTGATGGGAGTTATATACCGTCCTCTGAATAGTAGTCAGGGTGTAGGGCACACATTACATCAGGAAATAAAAAATCCATGTAAGAAAGAGTATTACAGTGCTCATGGGGGAATTTTAATATGCCAGTCAACTGGGAAAGTGAGGTTGGTACGATTCCAAGAGAAGGAATTTGAAGAATATCTGCGAGATGGCTTCTTGGAGTAGTCTGTGGTCGAGCCCACTAGGGAAAGGGCAATTGTGATGTGCAGATCTGGAATGGCAAATTAACTGAATATGTTTTTCGCAACAGTCTTCATGATGAAAGACATCAACAATGTACCAGAAATTTGAGTTGGGGTAGAAGTGAGTACAGTGGGTACTGTACATCAGTCTGAAGAAGGGTCTCGATCGGAAACGTCACCCATTCCTTCTCCAGTCACAATGGTTTGAAACCATTGTGAACATTTACTTTAATTCAGTAATATTTCTATCCAAGCTAATGTGATTTCTATCCAATTGTTAAATTTGTACAAGAATGGTGCCCTTTTCCAAAACTAAGTATCCATGCATGAAGTTTGCATTCAGTGACCTTGTTTTCCTTTATTGGTATGAAAAATGTTTGCTCTGTGAAACTGGTGCACTGTTGGACAGTAGTATTTGCATGCTGAGAGAAGACAGGTTCTGCATCCCAGGAGCCAGCACTTCTGATGACTGAATTATTAACCATCTGCTCTCAACTAGAGCCGTAAATCAAACCAGTGAAAATGCTGCACATTATTGGAGGTTTTTTTGTGGATTGCATTATCTACACAATGTATTTCTTTTGTATGTCTGGAATGCAGCATGTCAAGCAGTAATATGGCTTATTTCCCTCGGCACTAACAACCCTAGGGCACCAGGCCCCCTGATTTTGCGCTTGTTGGACATGCTTGTTGTGACAGGCATGTGAAAATTGGAAAATGTCACAACTTGCTTCTCCAGGGAACTGCGTTGAGGCAAAATCTGAGTTTCGGTTTTCGAGATTTAACTGTGCCAAATTATTTACATGAAATCATTTTTAAAATATTGTTCTACATTACAAATTAAGAATATAGCCATGATGTTTCCCCTTCCTATTAATCAATGTTTTTTTTGATCTGCCCGATATTTAATTTTAATTCAAGGTCAGAAACTACTAGGAAATAGTCACACAGTGTAGAAACAAGGCTTTCGGGCCAACTTGCCCACGCAGACCAACTTGCCCCATTTACTTTGAATTACACTAGTCCAACTTGCCTGCACCTGGCACATATCCCTCCAAACCTTTCCTTTCCATGGACCTGCTCTCCTAGATCCCTATGCTCTACATCATTCCCCAGAGCCCTGTCCTGCCCAGATTTGACTTCACAAAATGCAACACCTTGCTTTTTTTGCATGAAACTCCATTAACTATTCCTCAGTCCATCAGCCCAATTAATCACGATCCTGCTGGAATTTTTGCAAACCACCTTTACTATCTCCAAACCACACACTTTAACGCCATCTGCAAAATTGTTAATTTTGTTTGTTCTCATCTTAATTATTGTACTTCCTTGTACGTTCTCATCTTAATTATTGATAATGATATATGACAAACAGCAATGGGCACAGCACCAAACACTAAGGCACACCATTAGTTGCAGGCCTCCAGTGCGGAAAACAATCTTCCACCATCACCCTCTGCGTCCTTTCATGAAGCCAATTTTCTATTCGGACGGCTTGATCTCCTTGGATCTCATACGACTAGCCTTCCACAGCACCGTACCATGCCAAACCTTGTCAAATGTCTTGCTAAAATTCATATATAAAATGTCAACAGTTCTGTGTACAAAGGAACTACAGATGCTGGTTTAAATCGAAGATAGACACAAATTGCTGGAGTAACTCAGCGGGACAGGCCGCATTTCTGGAGAGAAGGAACAGGTGATGTTTCAGGTCGAGACCCTTCAGACAGCTCTTATGTCAACAGCTCTGCCCCTATCAACCTTTTTGATCACATCTTCAATAACCTCTCAGATTCATAAGACATGATCTCCCACATACAAAACCATGCTGACTATCCCTATTCAACCCAAGGCCATTAAAATGCATGTATATCTTATCCTAAATACAAGTAATTTTCTGACCACAGATGTTGGACACACAGGCCTATGGTTCCCAGGCTTTTCCCTGCAGCCCTTCTTAAATGGAGGCACGACATTTGCCATCTTCCAGAACCTCACCCATATTTAATAATGACTCGCAGGCAATGTTCCCTCTAAGCTGTGCGTGTGGGCGCACACACACACAATTTTTGAAACTAGCGCACAGAGAAATCAATGTGCGCACAAAGGATTTTGAAATTCTGGGGAACACTCATTTAGCACCTCGCCCATCTCCTGTGTCTCCACTCAGTCGACTACTTTGACTCCTGAGGCTCCCTATTCTCTCCCTGGTTACCCTTTTCCCTTAATGTACATAAAATCTCTTGGGATTACCTTAATGTTCTTATATAATACCTTCAAATTTTGTCTTGCCTTAATTTAGAATTATAATGTTGCCTGCCCTGTCTTTATCTATAAATATCTTAAACCTAATAGCCAAATCAACCTAACAAGTCAGGTCAGCCATCTCATTATGGTTACTTTCCTAACAATTAAAGCCTAGTTCCTTTGCACCTTAAGCACCATACAGCATCAGTACTGTGTGAAGATGAGTTATAAGAAACAAAATCTATGATCACATGCAGGCAAATCTGGCTCTGCCTGGAATCTGCTGATCTAGTCAATCATTCAGAATTTTTTTAAACAATCAAATTCAGAAGTATGATGTTTAAGAAGGAACTGCAGATGCTGAAAATCGAATGAATCTGAAGAAGGGTATCGACCCGAAGGTTACACAAAGAAGCTGGAGAAACGCGAGTGCAGCAGCATCTATGGAGCGAAGGAAATAGGCAACGTTTTGGGCCGAAACCCTTCTTCAGACTGATCGGGGGTGGGGGTGGGTGGGGACAAGAAAAGGGAAAATCAGGAGGAGCCTAAACGTTGACTATTTCCTTCGCTCCATGGATGCTGCCTCACCCGCTGAGTTTCTCCAGCATTTTTGTCTACCTCAGAAGTGCTATGAACCTGCTTTTGCCTGCTTCCTCTGAATGTTCAACTATCTTGCTGTCATTGTGGTTGCAAATTTGAAAGAGCACATTATAAATTATTTCATAGTATTCCTCCTCCAGGATGAGGAAGACTGGGAATCTTCCAGTATCCCTGGGAACTTCACCTGTGGGCAGTGTAGCCAGTTGCAACTTCTGACTGACCACAAGAAGGACCTGGAGTTTGCTACACTTGGTCATCCAGGAAGCTTTTAAAATTTAAATAAATTGAATGGCAAGATTTTAAAGTCAACAGCAATGAGAGCGAGGGGAAAGGCCAGCAAAAGTAAGGAACTTTGGTTGACAAGAGATATTGAGACTCTGGGCAGTAAAAGGGAGTAATGGGTTGTGTGCAGGCAGCTGGGATCACATATTCCCTGGAGGAATACGAGGGTTGCAATGCTTGTATATTAGAATTAGAGGAACTAGTGAGAGAACAGGCCCCCTGAAACAGGCACGGAAATCGCTATAAAAATATGGAGGGCAAGCACTCACTCCCTCACACACGCACGCATGCGGCTTCGGAGGCTCAATCCAGCACTAAATGCAGCTCAACTCTGCCCGTCTCGGCAGGTTAACCTACAGCCCTGTCTGGACTGACGGGACACCTGCACTGCTTCTCCACGCTGGCCATATTGCCCGCAAGTCCGGGCAGAGCTGTAGGTTAACCTCGCGTGGCAGGCAGAGTTGAGCTGGGTTTTGCGCTGCTTCTCTGTGCTGGCTGTGGGCCTGGGGGCACTGCTCCCGTCTGACTCCCGACGTCTCTGGCCACCTGAGGGGTGGGGGAGGGGGCCCACTCGGGACAGTGCCGGAGAGCCGGGAACGATCCTGGCTGCGGATGAGGCGCAGGTCTGTGCCACGCCATACCTTCTCCAATCACCGTGCTCTATCCTCAATCCCACCCCCCCTCCTCTCTCCTCCAATGATAGCGCTGAATCATCATGTCCCGCGCCAATTGCCTGCTGACCGACATCTCTCACACTTGATCATCAGTCCCGACAAAAATGGAAATCTACATGTTGAGCACAAGAAATGGGCGAGGTTCTCAATTAATATTTCTCTCCTCTGTCAGAGAAAGACATGAAGACTTGGGAAAGTTAATCAATGTTTTAGTAAAGTTCATATTACATTAGAAGAATTGCTGCATGTCCTAAGACAAATGAAGGTAGATAAATCTCCCAAGATACACAAAAAGCTGGGAGTAAATCGATGGGTTCCAAGGCCTGATCGGGTATATCCACTAACACTGTAAAACGGGAGAATAGATTGTGGGAGCCCTGACTAAGAGATGTATCATCATTAATCAACGGTGCGGTGTAGGAAGACTGGAGGGTGATTAAAGTGTCTTTATTTAAGCATTGCCAAGAACAATCTGGGAATTATAGACCAGAAACCTTAACATCTGCAGTAGGTTAATTACTGGCGGGAATTATTCAGGAATGGACACACATGCATTTGAAAAGGCGGATTAATTAGGGATAGTCAACACTGCTTTGTTTGTGGGCAATCATGTTTCGTTGGATGGTTAGATCTCATGGAATCTAAGGAGCGCTAGCTAATTGGATACATAATTGGCTTAATTGTAGTTGATAGTGTGAAGTTGAAAGTGTGAAGAAGGGTTTCGGCCCAAAACGTTGCCTATTTCCTTCGCTCCATGGATGCTGCCTCACCCGCTGAGTTTCTCCAGCATTTTTGTCTGCCTTTGATAGTGCATGGGGTGTTTTTCAAACAGGACGCACATGACTGGTATGCCTCGAAGATCTGTGTTGTGCCCATTGTTTGTCATCTATATCAATGATTTTGGACAAGAATGTAAAAGGCACGACTTGTAAGCTTACATTTTGGATTCTGAAACAGTGCCCTCCATAATGTTCAGGAAGTGGCGGCACTGCCCTGCAGCTGCGCCTCACCTGCAGTCCGTCTGTCTTTTTTTTTGTTTTTCTTTTGTCCTGTTTTAGTTTATTTAGTTTATTTTAGTTGTGTATGTGTGGGGGATGGGAGAAACTTGTTTTTAGTTTCTTCCTTTGGGGGGATGCGACGTTTTCTTGTCGTATCCCCCGTCTCCATCTCCGTCTCTGTCTGCGCTGAGGCCTAATCGTGGAGCTAGCGGCCTCCAACTGGGACCGACCGCGAGGCTCTGGAGGTAGAGCCAGGACTTTCCGACGCGGGGCTGGCCAACTTCGGGGCTGTGGTGATGCTGCGGCGACCCGACTTCGGAGGCTCGGCCGCGGGCCCAGTGGACTCGGCCGCGGGCCCAGTGGACGACAACATTGGGAGCTCGTAGGTCCCAGGTTGGTGATCGATTCTCCGGAACTCCCGCAACGACAGCTTCGGCCACTGGACTGGAGGGTGGCAGCTTCGTCCGTCCAGAGCCACGGCGTTTGAACCGGCCTGTTCGCGGCTCTCGGATTCGACCGTGGGACTTACCATCACCCTGGCAGGGGGCCCAACATCGGAAGCCTGGATCGCCTCAACGCAGAGGGAGAACAAGGAGGGACGAGACAAGGACTTTAAGACTTTTGCCTTCCATCACAGTGAGAAGGTGCCTGGTAGACTCACTGTGGTGGAACTTAAACTGTGTTCATTGTGTGTTCTGTTATTTTATTCTCTGTTATGACTGCAAGGTATGCAATTTCGTTCAGACTGAAAAGTCTGAATGACAATAAAGGATACTTTATACTTTACACAAAGACCCATCGTTTATTTATATGCCTCGGCAATCCACAATTTGAGATTTGTAATGCAAAAAAAAATCACATGTGGTTAAAATGTACATAGTCAGATTTTAATAAAGGCCATTTTTATATGTTTTGGTTTCAGCATGTAGAAATTACAGCAGTGTTTATACATTTCAGGGAACCAGCTATGTTTGGGACACAGCAATGACATGTAAATGAAAATAGTCATGTTTAGTATTTTGTTGCACATCCTTTGCATGCAATGATTGCTTGAAGTTTGTGATTCATGAACATCATCAGTTGCTGGTGCCTTCTCTGGTGATGCTCTGCCAGGCCTGTATTGCAGCCATCTTTAGCTTATAGACAATAGGTGCAGGAGTAGACCATTTGGCCTTTCAAACCAGCACCGGAATTCAATGTGATCAAGAGTCAAGTCAAGAGAGTTTATTGTCATTTGTCCCAGATAGGACAATGAAATTATTGCTTTGCTTCTGCACAACAGAATATAGTAGGCATGGCGGATCATCCCCAATCAGTACCCTGTACCTGCCTTCTCCCCATATCCCCTGACTCTGCTATCTTTAAGAACCCTAGCTAGCTCTCTCTTGAAAATATCCAGTGAAGCTGGCCTCGACTGCCCTCTGAGGTAGAAAATTCCACAGACGCACAATTTTCTGGGTGAAAATTTGCTTGTTTTGGGGGCTAGTCCCCTTCAGTTTTCTCTTCAGCATATAAAAGGCATGCTCAATTGGGTTCAGATCGGGTGATTGACTTGGCTGCTGAAGAATATACCATTTTTTAGCGTTGTAAAACTTCTTTGTTGCCTTAGCAGTATGTTTGGGATCATTGTTTTGCTGTAGAATGAACTGCCGGCCAATGAGTTTTGAGGCACTTGTTTGAACTTGAGCAGATCGGATGTGTCAGAATTCATTATGCTACTACCATCAGCAGTTGTATCAGCAATGAAGATAAGTGAGCCAGTACCTTTAGCAGCCATACATGCCCAGGCCATAACACGCCCACCACCATGTTTCACAGATGAGGTGGCATGCTTTGGATCTTGGACAGTTCAAACAAGTTCAAACAAATGCCTCAACTCATTGGCCGGCAGTTCATTCTGCAACAAGACAATGATCCCAAACATACTGCTAAAGCAACAAAGGAGTTTTTCAAAGCTAACACATGGTAACTTATTATACCCCCTTCCCCCCCCCCCACATGTATTTGGAACCCAATGTGGTTCCAAATACATTTCTTTACATTGTTTGATAATTTGGTTCACTCTAACTCAGTGACGTAGCGTGGGGGAGGGGGGGGGGTTAGAGGGGCGTTTGCCCCGGGCGCTAAATTTTTAGGGGCACAAAAAAATTGCTGGATAAATTTTTAAAATAAAATTAAGAGGCCGGGGAGCCGTTGGAGCGAGGAGGAGTTACCTGGAGCTGTGAGTATAAAAACAGCGCGGGGCTTGCTTCTACAGAGGCCCGACCAGCTCCGAGTACTGGTCGCCGTTGTCCCAACTCCGAGGCCAGGTCGCCGCTGCCGCTGCTCCAGCTCCGATGCCGTGTGGCCACTGTCGCTGTCGCTGCTGCTGCCGCTGTCCCAGCCGCTGCCGCCGCCGTCCCAGCTCCGAGGCCAGGTCGCCGCCCCAGCTCCGAGGCCAGGGCTGCTGCTGTCCCAGCCGCTGCCGCCGCCGTCCCACCTCCGAGGCCAGGTCGCCATCGCCCGCCCAGCTCCGAGTTTTTCCCCTTACCAGGCTGCCGCTGTCCCAGCCGCTGCTGTAGGCCAGCCGCCCAGATGTCCGTCCCAGCTCCGGCCAGCTGTAAGCGCCGCCCCATGCTCCGTGGCCAGGCCGCCGCTTTCGCAAGATGTGCTGCTTGCCCGTTCCGTCCCCAAAGGCCGCTGCCATGCTGTCAACCACCACCGTCCCAGCCGTTGCCGCCGTCCCAGCTCTGATGCCGAGCGGCCGCTGTCACTGTCCCCGTTCCGAGGCCAGGTGGCCGCCCCAGCTGCGAGGCCAGCTGGCTGCCGCCGCCCCAGCTCCGAGGCCAGGTCGCCGCTGCTGCCGCCCCAGTACCGAGGCCAGGTCACTGTTATCGCTGTCCCCGCTCTGAGGCCAGGCCGCCACTGCCGCTGCCCCAGCTCCGAGTTCTGGTCGCCGCTGCCGCTGTCCCAGCCACCACTGCCTCTGCCCCAGCTCCGAGGCCGCCAGCTCCGCCATTAGGCCTCGGCGCAGGCGGGACAAGGGATACGACAAAAGAAGTCGTATCCCCCGAAGGAAGAGACCAAAAACTGTCACTGTCCCCGTTTTCCTCCGAGCCCATGCCCCCCGCCCCCCTCCCCCCCCGCCCCCCCCCCCCCCCCCCCCCCCCCCCCCCCCCCCCCCCCCCCCCCCCCCCCCCTGCCTCTCTTTTCCAATGCCGCCACTCCGCCATTAGGCCTCCCGCAGGCGGAGGCGCAAAAACCCAAAAAACTCCCCCCCCCCCCCCCCCCCCCCCCCCCCCCCGGGCGCTCAAAAAAACCCACCCTACGCCACTGCTCTAACTGGTGATTGGGGATCAGTATTGATCTGAGGCTGTTCAGGGTTTAATTGGATAGGGTTTAACTGAATAGGGGTAGTTAATCTCAGTACCAACTGACATGGGGAACTCTTTTCTGGGTTCCCCTCTTGGGTTTGAAGGGCTTTAAACTGGAGGGTATCTGGGGGGCTAGATTTAAGGAGATTCCAAAAATTTAGTGTTTGTTTCTGGATATTTATTGTCAGTGGGTATCTGCCTAATTCCGCCCTACACACGTTTGTTGGTGTTTTGTTTGGTTATGGAGAATGTTCTGACAAAATTCCGCCTCTGTTGTAAGTTTTTCCCATTTAATATAGCTATGGTGACTGAGCGGACCCCATACTTCACTACCATAAAGCGCAATATGCTGGATTACACTGTCAAATATTTTAAGCCGGATTTTAATTGGAATTTGGATGTTGTATAATCTTTTTATTGCATACAGAGCTCTTCGAATAAATTATTGCCTTCTCTATCCGTTTTCTCAAGAAATGAGTTTTAAAAAAATGTATTCATTCGTGTAATGTGGATATCTCTAGCAGTGCCTACATTTATCGTTCCCTTCATTGTGCTCCTAAAATGAAGAGGCATGATAGAGCCTGGAGTCTTACCCACAGTATGTCATGATGATAGATTTACTTCCCTGAAGGTCGTTTGTGAACCAGAGGAGTTTTGGAAATAATCTGGTAGGTTCATGGTTGCTGTTATTATGACCAGCATTAATTCCATATTTAATTACATGAACTGAAATCTCCCTGCTATGTGGGATTTTGATATATTCCTGGATCAATAGTCCAGAACGTTTTTGCTGATTTTGTACCATAATGGCGATTCGGTCTTACCTGCTATTATCTGAATGGTGTCAAGTTGGGAAAAGGGGAAGTACAAAGAGATCTGGGGGGTCCTTGTTCATCACTCACTGAAAGTGAGCATGCAGGTACAGCAGGCAGCGAAGAAAGCTAATGGCATGTTGGCCTTTATAACAAGAGGAGTTGAGTATAGGAGCAAAGAGGTCCTTCTGCAGTTGTACAAGGCCCTTGTGGGACCACACCTGGAGTATTGTGTGTAGTTTTTGTCTCCAAATTTGAGGAAGGACATTCTTGCTATTGAGAGAGGTAGGTTCACTGCGTTAATTTCCGGGACTGTCATATGTTGATAGAATGGAGCGGCTGGGCATTTTTATTTATTTAGAAGGATGAGAGGGCATCTTATTGAAACATATAAGATTGTTAAGGGATTGGACATGCTAGAGGCAGGAAAAATGTTCCTGATGTTGGGGGAGTCCAGAACCAGGGGCCACAGTTTAAGAAGAAGGGGTAGGCCATTTAGAACGAAGATGAGGAAAAAGGTTTCACTCAGAGAGTTGTGAATCTGTGGAATTCTCTGCTTCAGAAGGCAGTGAGGGCCAATTCTCTGGAAGATTTCAAGAGAGATGTAGAGCTCTTAAATATAGCGGAGTCAGGGGATATGGTAAGAAGGCAGGAACTGGGCACTGAATGTGGATGATCAACCATGATCACAGTGAATAGTGGTGCTGGCTCAAAGGGCCGAATGGCCTACTCCTGCACCCATTGTCTATTGTCCAATGCTACCATACACTCTTTTGACTTCAGAGGTAAAATGTAGTTAACAGAATAATCTTCTGAAAAACAGCTAATGAAGAAGTAAACCATACCTGTAAATTGATACTTTTGGTTAATCTGTGAATGATGTGTAGCAAAAAAAAGGACATCAAAATAAATCGAGCAAAATAACTTCTCAGATTGACATAAAATAGGAAAGCAGTATAATTTGCAGTATACTAATGATTATTTTAAAGTGGCTGGAGGTTAATCATTTTGTCCTCAGGACACTGCTGTAAGGTTTTTTCAGGACAATGTTTTAGACACTACCATCTGCTTCAAATTCCAATCAGAAATAGTATTATTCTTCCTATACGACTCTACAATAAACAGCTATAAATTTGGAGTTATTTATTGTTGAATTGTTGTAACATCAATGACCATGAGGCAAGTCATGGCACACCAACTCCAACCATTCATGATGCAATGCAGTTTGCGTACTGTTACTCGTCTCATTCCTTGAACATCTGGATAACGATGACTCCTCAGTCAGATTCCAATTTATTGACTATAATTCAGTGTTCAATATTATAATTCCAACTAAATTAATTTCCAAACTCTTAGACCCAAGTCTTGGCACCCTCTTCTCCCCTGCAACTGAACCCTTGACTTCCTGGCCTATAGACCACAATCAGTAAGGCACCAAGGCATCGGCCACTACAATTCTCAACACCGGTCCTCTGCAAGGCTGAATTTCAGGCCCCTTACTGTATTCCCTGTACAATCATGGCTGAGCGGCCAAATTCTACTCTAACCATTTACAAATCCCTCTGCCTTTGTAATGGGTCAGATCACAAATAATGATGTGACCGAGTACAGGAAGGAGTTGGAGAGCTTAAGTGCATGGTGTAAAGAAAACAACCTAGTCCTCAAAGTCAATAAAACGAAGGAACCGATTCTGACTTCATGAAACAGGGTGAAGTACACACTCTAGTCTACATAAATGGGAGGTGCTGAAGTGGAAATGGTTGAGAGCTTCAAGTTTCTTGGTGTACATATCACCAACAATTTATCTTGGTTTAATCACACTATTGCTATGGCCAGATAGTCCACCAATGCCTCTTCCTCAGAAGACTAAGGAAACTCAGCATGTCCAACAACTCTCCATTTTCTACTATAGAAGGCTCCATTGAGTCCGATGAAAGGTCTCGACCCAAAATATCACCCATTCCTTCTCTCCAGAGATGCTGCCTGTCCTGCTGAGTTTCTCTAGCATTTTGTCTATCTTTGATTTAAACCAGCATCTGCAGTTCTTCCCTACACAAGCATACTATCTGGATACATCACAGCTTTGTATGATAACTGCTCCACCAAGATAGCAAAAAAGTACCAAAAGTTGTAAATGCAGCTCAGTCAATCACGCAAACCAACCTACCACACCCCTTTTCCATCCCAGCAACTCCCACCATACTTCATGCTGCTTCAGGAAAGTGGCCAACATCCAATCATTCTCTCCTCTCCTCACCCGTAGGGCAGAGGATACAAGTTTGTGAACACATACCTCAGATTAAGAACAGCTTCTTCCTCACATTTATCAGATGATTGATCAGACTTCTGGTTTGCTAAGAATGAGTTCCTGATCTTCCAATCTACCTTGTGGCCTTTGCACTTTTTTATCCACAATTTCCCTATAGCTGAAACAATGTTCTCTTGCACTACCTGATGTACTCATATGTTCTTGGTACATGTAACTATAATAAACCAATACTCATACTAATATCGCCACAAAATAGAATGCATATGTAGTTAATTTGCGATATGTGATTGATATTGATTTATTATTTATTATTAAGTGTACTGAGATACTGGACTGTGCAGATGACTGAATGTTCTTCTGCTTGGCTGCAGATAACATGCCAATAATTGCAGTGAAATGAACAAGCTTGCCTTTCAGGCAGATTCAACATAATTTGTCATGGCTGTCAGGATGATGAAATCATTCTACTTTTCTGTCTGTCAGGAAATATTTCAGCTTCAAAACAGTCTGCTACATTGGCAAAGATTTATTATAGACTCATCAAATCCCCAATCCTTAAGTCGTCATATTTGCATTAGATGGAAATCATTTGTGACAAAAATATTTTGGTCTCTCAAATTTAAACTATTATACAGGTCAAAATGAAATTCCATCGTCTCTGTGGGGAGATGACCTATTTTTGCTAATGTAAGACAAGTGCATAAGTGCTAATGGACATGACCACTGAAGCAGACAGCTTTTGTGTGTTAAGGCTGCAACCATTTGCTAGCTTTTTGTATATTTTTGCTATTTAAATATTTCCTGGAATATAGAAGTCTATGTCTTAAAAATATTATATAGCATTTTAGTCTATTATTCATTTGCACCTGTATTGCAAAATTGGATGAAAACACTGAAAATCCTCAGATTAACCCTCACCGAATCTCCAAATTAAGTTAGGAGGGGGAAGTAAAATGGATGGATAAACTGAGGGCCCTGTGCAGTACACTACCTCATGAGCCCTGACAATGCAGTACTCTCGTAGAACAATATAACACACAATTTGGGGAATATGTAGTTTATTAATATTTAATATAGTTAATGCAGCATTCATTGTTTTGATGTTGCTGCTGAAGCACAGAAGGTAGTATGGGTCACTGTCAAATAATGTAACATTTTTGAGTTAATGCCCCTGTCCCACTTAGAAAACCTGAACGGAAACCTCTGGAGACTTTGTGACCCACCCAAGGTTTCCGTGTGGTTCCTGGAGGTTTTAGTCAGTCTCCCTACCTGCTTCCACTACCTGCAACCTCCGGCAACCACCTGCAACCTCCGGGAACCGCACGGAAACCTTGGGTGGGGCGCAAAGTCTCCAGAGGTTTCCGTTCAGGTTTCCTAAGTGGGACAGGGGCATTAATGTGAGATATAAAACTATCTCTGGTTATGTTTTTCTGGATGGCTAGATGAGGTAGACTGGAATTTTAAGGATCTTGAACGGTTTGTGCCAGGAGATTTAGAGAACACTATTTCATATCTGTAGGTAAATAAAAGTGTGAAAATGGGAACTAGGAAGATTGGGGTATATCAAAGGAGGAGATGGGTTGATTTAAAGTGTGAGGATCAGCAATCAATTTTTACATATACTCCGTCAAGGGCAGGACTGGAGTGTTAAATAGGGTTCTCTATAGGAGGTTTAGGTTTATTGTCAAGTGTAGCAAGGTTCAGTGAAAAGCTCTGCATGCTATCCAAACCAATAAAAAATACTATAAATAC
This sequence comes from Leucoraja erinaceus, assembly GCF_028641065.1. NCBI lineage: Eukaryota > Metazoa > Chordata > Chondrichthyes > Rajiformes > Rajidae > Leucoraja > Leucoraja erinaceus. The sequence goes on along the minus strand of NC_073380.1, from coordinate 93,843,129 downwards.
ATTCAAGTCAAACTGGTGCAATAGAGAGGGCAAAGGAGAAGATACGGTGCAGAATATAGTTCTCAGCATTGTAGCGCATCTGTTCCATAGACAAAGTCCAATGTCCACAATGGAGAAGGAATGACCTCGTGGGATGGTCTTTGATTATGTTGGCTGCCATTCCGAGGTGATGAGAAGTCTAGATGGAATCAAGGGTGGGAAGTGTGGTCTGTGTAATGGCCTGGGCTACATCTATAATTCTATGCAATTTATTGCAGTCTTGATGAGAGCTATTCCCAAATCAAGCTGTAATGTAACCTGTAATGTAAAATCTCTATCACAGCTTGGATAACTTAAATGGTAAATGGATTAGGCTTTTCACATAAATATTGAGGAAAAGATAAATCTTTGAAATTAAGGGGAAAATGAAGTTGCCAATGGGCAATCGGTGAGGTTCTGTTCAATTTAATGGGCTGTCCAGGATAGCCTAAAAGCATGGGCATCCATTTGCCCTGCTCTGGCTACGAACGAGCAATATATTAACACCTGCACTAGCTTTTGCACCCCTTTTTTAAAATACGGTACCCTTAATAACAAACCGAGTCTACAAAAACTTTCTACTTACCGTATTTCCCAGCAATGAAGACGCTATTTTTTACCCTAAAATACGACCCAAAAATGTACCTGCGTCTTGGAGGCCGAAAGTTAGATTGTTAGCCAAGAAAGATAGACTTGGCTATCCCTCAATACAGCGGCTGTAAAAGGACAGCACCGCTGAGGGGTGGAAGAGTTCCTTCCACAGCTTGTGGGGAGTCTGGCCTGGGCTGCACAAAGTGGTAAACGCCTGTCTCTCTGTCTCTCTGTGCCAGGAAGTCCCCATCCCACAGACCTGAACCGCACAGTGCATTGTGGGACAGGCGAAGATGAAGGCTTCCCCATCCTCATTGCCTCCTTGAAGGTGTTTCACATCTTCCTTTCTACTGACTAAACCAGGGGTCGGCAACCTACGGCCCACGGGCCGGATGCGGCCTGTAACCCATAATCGCCCGGCCTGCGTGGTACTGGCTGTTGTTGTACTCGTTGTTGAGGGTGGGGGAGTTCCAGCTGTGACGTGTTTCCCGCAAGTAGGTCTGTGGGCAGAAGGGTGCCTCGGGCAGGCTGTCCCGCGACGACGAGCCCATGCTGCAGTTGATGGTGTCATTGGAGTTGAGCGTGCTGTCCAGGCTCTCGTTGTCCCCATCAGACAGCTTGGCCTCCTCCTTACCGTTGCGACTGGCCTCGCTGGGGCGGTCCAGCAGCAAGGGGGAGGGAGGGACCTGGTGGACGGAGACAGGGACGCGGGGGGGGGGGGGGGGGGGGGGTGGGGGGCCTCTGGTGTTGGGCCGGCGAGTCTTGCTCAGACCAGCTCTTCCGAGCTGTTGCTGGGGGTTTGAGAGCAGCGGCTCAGACCTGGTCGCTCATGTTCACCGAGCTGTTGCTGGGTGGTTTGATGGTGAGCAGCGGCAGGTGGGCTGTGCAACGCTAGTAATCCCGGCACTCCGAAAAGGCAGCCGCCCTCCTGGCCCCCGCCTCCCCCTCCCTCACTGGTGGGCTCGGTGGAGATAGGGGAGGTTGACTTTGACTGGGCTCCCTCTACCTCCTCCATGTACAGCGCCCTTCGAAACAAAACTGCGACTATTATTACCTCCCTTGATTAATAATGGCGATAGACGTGGCCCGCCATCCGCTCACAGTCATGGGTCCTGGCCCCGATGCAGATCAAGGTTGCTGACCCCTGGAATAAGCCAAACCCTTGATCCTGTCCCGCCAGCCTTTCTTCAAAATTTAGCAACTCAAGGTGGGGGTGCGTCTTCATTGCCGGGCAATACGGTAAATGCTCTGACCAGAAAGACAATTAATGTAAATCATTTGGAGACATCACAGACTCTGCAGAAGATGTGCTTCAGAAAAACTGGAGGAAACCAGATTTTGTGGCCAACCGAAGGGCAGGAATAGAATGAAAATATGGTTGTTCAGCAACTGCATTTCAAGATATATGCATGCTGAGAATGCTGAATATATGCATGCTGAATATGTGCATGCTGAGAACAAACACCTTTTTAAGATGGCTCCGCTCCTTCAATGTATGTAGTACGATACTGTAGATGTCTACCAATCTGTGGTAGCCAGTGCCCCGTGTGCTGGGGCAGCTGGGCAAGGGCTTTGGACACCAATAGGATCAACAAAACTCATCAGGAAGGCTGCCTCCAACCTGGGGGCAATTGGATTCATGGGAGGTGGTCTTGGAGGGGAGGATGCTCAAACTGCGGAACATCCTGGAAAATACAGCTCACCCCCTCCATGACTAACTGTTTAATCTGAGGAGTAGTTTCAGCAACAGGCTGGTTCCACCAAGAGACAGGAGATCCTTCTTCCCTGCGGCTATCAAACTGTACAACTCCTCCCCCTTCTGTCGTGAGTAGAATGAGACTGACTCCCCATCCCCCTGCCCCTCCCCAATCTTTGCACATCCCCAATCCTTTCCACTCATCACTTTAATTTCACGTATTTTGTTGGCAGATCAATTTCCCTCCTTGGATAAATAAAGTTCTATCGTATCGTATGAACGTTGAATGCATTTTTTGTTTAAACAAACCAAACATGTAGAATTATCATCTTGAAAGAATGGAGGATGTTGCTGTTGGTGTATTATGACTAAATCGATCATTTTAGGAACAGGTGCAATATATTTCTCTCTCTGCTCTAAATTGTAACTTGGTGTCTGACCGCAAGGTCCGTTAAACCAGTATAACATTTCTATTTACCTCATCATTCATACTTCGCCTATGAGATTTTCTGCCAAATTTAGTTTTGCAGTGTGAACTCGTGTCCAGGCCTGCTATGTCTATTTTCAAGAGGTGTCCTTTTAGCCATTTGGTAAGACAGTAACTTATAATGAGCCCTCTTTTTCTCCCATTTTCTATAAACCTCTTTGTTTTATAGTTGTTAAATTGCTTATATTTATAGACTTTGGTGATATGTCTTCACAGTAACCTTCAAGATTGTGACATTATTTGATCTCTTTTTTAGCAGCAATTTAATAAGTTTCCAGTCCAAATATTGGAAATGGGGAAACCAGAAAGAATAGGGCTGTAACAGAATTTGCAATATTGCGCACAAAATGGGTTCTTGCCTGTGCAGCAGCACAAAAACTGGAGAACTGACTGTTGAATGGAACATTCTTCCTGAAGTGCCATGATTTGAAATATTGTCCTTTCTCCACAAATGCTGCCCAGCCGCCTGAGCACTTTTAATTTCACATGTCCAACATTTGCTTATTGGTGCTTTATTAAAATAAATGTATTGCTGGTCTGTATTCATAGAAACGTAGAAAGTAGGTGCAGGAGTAGGCTATTCGGCCCTTCGAGCCAGCTCCACCATTCAATATGGTCATGGCTGATCATCCAGAATCTGTACCCTGTTCCTGCTTTTTCCCCATATCCCTTGATTATGTTAGCCCAAAGAGCTATATCTCTTGAATACAACCAGTAAATTGGCCTCCACTGTCATCTGTGGCAGATAATTCCACAGATTCACAACTCTCTGGGTGTTTCACAACTCTCAGACCTAAATGGCCTACCCCTTATTCTTAAACTGTGACCCCCTGGTTCTAGACTCTCCCAACATGGGGGATATTTTTCTTGCATCTAGCCTGACCAATCCCTTACGAATTGTATATTTCTATAAGATGCCCTCTCATCCTTCAAAATTCCAGTAATTACAAGCCCATTCGATCCATTCTTTCATCATATGTCAGTCCCGCCGTCCCGGGAATTAACCTGGTGAATCTACGCTGCAGATATCCCTCAATCGCAATAATGTCCTTCCTCAAATTAGGAGACCAAAACTGCACACAATACTACAGGTGTGGTCTCACCAGGGCCCTGTACAACTGTAGTAGGACCTCCTTGCTCCTATATTCTGATCCTCTCGCCAACATGCCATTTGCTTTGTTCACTGCCTGCTGTGCCTGCCTGCATGCTTGCTTTCAGTGACTGCTGTACAAGGACACCCAGTATCATTGTATCTCCCCTTTTCCTACTCTGACATCATTCAGATAATTTGTTGCCTTGTTCTTGCCACCAAAGCGGATAACCTCACATATATCCACATTATACTGCACCTGCTCACTCACCCAACCTATCCAAGTCACCCTGCTGCCTCATAGCATCCTCTCACAGCTCACACTGTCACCCAACTTTGTGTCATACGCAAACTTGGAGATGTTACATTTAATTCCTTTATCTTAATCGTTAATATATATTGTAAATAACAGCCTTGCGGCACCCCACTAGTCACTGCCTGTCATTCTGAAAAGGACCAGTTAATGTTTGTTTCCTGTCTGCCAACCAGTTCCCTATCTATGTCAATACCCTACCCCCAATACCATGTGCTCTAATTTTTCACACTTTTGTTTGCACAAACATTTTTATTGCAGGTTTTTAATGTCTTAAAAAGAAGACTGGCCTTTTCTTTGTTACACAACATTTGAAATACCACTTCCAGATAGTAGGTAATTTTTATTCAAAACACTGTGCACAATGTTAAAATCAGGCCATTTTGACAATTGCTGGTGCATGTGGCATTGTATCAAAAGATAGTGACTACTTCATTCAAATCCAATTGAAAATATATATGAATTCCCTGCGGGAAGGATACTATCAGCTGAGCAACAAATGAGAAAGGTAGATAACTTATAAATGATTCTCAAAAGGCAAATTTATCACATTAGAACAACTGGATCTTGACAAGACCTACAGGGCTTGACTAATGCATTTTCAGCTTTTTAAAATTTGGAATTTTAGCTTTTGGCAATTTGATTCTGCAGATTCTGAAGCCTGCTTTCTATTCTGAGCTCTATCCTGGTGAGAGAATTACTTGAAGACTATTCGAGAGTGCTTTCAGTCTCCTTGGAAATGTGCAACATTCCAACTAGCTCGTGGCTAATGACCACTCAAAAGGGCAGAGGAGAAATCGGAATGGCGACGAAGATCTAATCTCCATTCATCAGGAGCACACAGTAGCCCAGTGTAAACAGTGAAAGACATGCTTCATCTCCCAAACTACCCACCTGCCATTTCCAACAAGTAGTTCCTGTGCCACCTGTGGTAGACTTTGCATAGTCCCACATTGGCCTCATCAATCATCTTAAATTTGGAGTCTCAAGGGACTGTTTGAGAGAAAATGGACTGTTTTGATACAGATCAAGTGACAGACACTGTCCCTGATGCATTTTGAAACTATATTGGCGATTTGGGAGTTAAAATCAAAATGTAGTCTCAATGTAAAGGGCAGTTGATGTGATAAAATTAAGATACTGCTTTTCTAAAATAAAGACTGGAATATTTTTACCACAACCTTGCATTATTTCAACATACATTATGAAAGTGTTGCAATTACTTGATTTATTTTTGAACACTTGAGTAAGGTACGAAACCGTAAAAGTATTATAGTACCAGGTAAAATCTGTAGATGACTGAAGCTGACATGTGATGAATAATTATCACTATATTTAAAAATTAACATTTCTTCTTGATCTGTATTCCCTAGTTGCTTTTCCTAAAAATAAAAATAAAATAAAAATATAAAATATTATAAAAATAAATGTTCTATTTAGAATGCAGTAAACAAGTTCACAAACAGCTGCATGTTGGGGGAGGAGCAGTTGTGATAAAGATGAGATGTGAGGAAAAAAACTCAAATGGAAAAAATAGATCTAACAGTTACACACACACACACACACACACACACACACACACACACACAGAGACACACACACAAATAAATGGATAGATAGATAGATAAATAAATTATTCTACTGAGTAGGTAGGAGAATTTTAGAACCACAAGGAAATGATCATCACCAAGAATGTGGTTCTTTGATCCATTGAACACAAAACAGAATTAAGATCTTATGCTACAGCCTCTCATCGGACTTGTCTACATCATGGCCGTCTTAATGCATGGGCACGCTGGGCAGTTGCCCGGGGCCCCACGAGCAGAATCTATGTATTGTAGAATGTTATTGTAGAACATGAAAACGGAGAATAACATCGCAAGTGCATGACAGCATATTTGATTCGCCATAAAGAAATTGGAAGCGTAGGGGCCCCAGAGCGCTGCTTTGCCCGGGGACCTATAATGCTGTTAAGACGGCCCTGGTCTACATTGTTTGAACAGCATGCTACTTTGTTGTGCCTGTTAATGAAACAGTTATGTTGCTTCTGGAGTACTTTGGAGTAACATGGGCTCTCATGGCTTATAGTATTATTTCCACCCCAAGATCTGCACATTTGTTCCCTAGCACACATAGGTTCTGATTTTGTTGGTAGCTTGAGTCTGTCAGAAGACATTGAGAAAATGCTATTTTAGGTTTTTGGCTTGGATCCTGCAAACATCAAGAAGATGCTCAGAGCATATAATCTTTGGCCTTTTATTCTAATCTGGATGTTCCCCTTAACCTTCAAATTATTTTTAAGAAAGCAATTCCATTGTATAAACATTCTATTTCATACTATATGTATTTTTTTGTTGAAATTTAACCCTAATGTATTTTTAGTTTGGAAGTTCCACATATATCTACAAATTGCATTATCGCAGTACAGGGAAGTGGACCAAGATGGCTCTTTGAGATTACATTTATACTATAACTACAGAACCTAAATTGTGCAGTTTGATTGTAAATTAGACGCTTGGGACTTGGGCAAGGTTAAGTAGATATGCAATAAAGCTTTTAGATAGTGCTGCAAATATATTTGTTTGTGTATAGGAGTTTTTACTTTATACACATTCAAACCAAGTATTATAGCCAAGTGTTTATAGAACATATGATGCATTGTTAAAAAATCTTACTGTAAAACCTCATGAATAAATGAGGGAGTCTATGCTCAGACTATGATGTAGGCAAGGTACTAAACTAGTACTTTGCACCCCTTTTCACCAAGAAGAACATTGGTAGACAGGGAGATCAATGTGGAGAATCAGATTCAGATTCAACTTTAATTGAATGCTAATATGCAAGGGGATTTTGAGATTATGGAGGTGGGGGTGTGGCTTTTAAGGAGCATTAAGGTGGGTAAATCCCCAGGACATGATTGGGATCTATCCAAGATTATTTAGAGAGTCAAGAGATGAGATTGCAGGAGCCCTGATGAAGATCTTCGTGCCTGAAGCCACAGGCAAGGTCCCGAATGACTGGAGAGGCAAAATGGTGCTCCTTTATTTAAGAAGGGAAGTAGAAAGAATTCAGGGAATAATAGGCTGGTGAGTCTCACATGAGATCCTGGAAAGCCGCTGGAGAGGATTCTTTAGGATAGGATTTATTCTCATTTTGAAGAGCATGCTTTAATTAGACAACGTCAGCATGGCTTTGTACTGAGCAAGTCGTGTTGTATTAATTTGATCAATTTTTTTGAGGAAGTGATGAAGGTGATCGATGCAGGAAAAGTGGTGGATGTTCTACATGGATTTTAGTAAGGCATTTGATAAGGTTCCCCTGGTATGCTGATCCAGAAGATTAAAATGCGTGGGATTAATAGTGAGTTGGCCGTATGGATTCAGAACTGATAGAAGGATATAAAACTATGAAAGGCATAGATAGGGTAGACAGTAAGAATCCTTTTCACAGGGCGTAAAAAATTATATACAAAGGGAGATGGCTTTAAGGCGAGAGGGACAACGTTTTTTTACAGTGATGAGTGCTGGGAACGCGCTGCGGTGGAGGAGGCAGATACGATAGTGGCATTTAAGAGACTTTTGATAGTCGTAGGGATATGCTTGGATATGGATTATGTGCAGGCATATAAGAGTTGGTCTTTGCATCATGTTTGGCACAGATATTGTGGGACGAAGGACCAATTCTTGTGCTAAACTGTTCAATGTTCTTTAAATATTTAAGACACTGAAATTTTGAAAATAATACAATGCTATAAATGCAGGTAATCCGCTTCAAATGCACTTATTTTAACATTGTTGCATGGTATTGAGTATTTGGTCTTGTTTTTTATGTCTGGTACTTTTATGCCAGACTTTAACTCTTGGATATAGTCATATTAGGTAAAGAGCAAGTGGCCACTAAAAGCCACTAGTTGGCCATTAAAAGCAGGACAAGCTGATTAAAATTGATATCTTTTTCAGGACATGATTTTAATTTGAAACTGTATTTGCTTGTAACCACACAAGTTACTGTCCTCTAATTTTGCCAATGGCTGAAAACAAGTTCCAAATCGAGAACAATGATTGCCAGTGCACTAACTTTGCTGCAATCATATTTTAAATTTTGTGCCATATCCATGTGGCAATGCTTTGCTCTTGGTGCAAGTAGAAACTGTATTTACTGGTCAAAAAGATATGTTGCATGTTTAGAGACAATGTTTTGATCATTTGCGGCATAGTGCATGCTGGGGGCAAAATCTACATTCATCCAAAGTTGCCTTCTATCATATTGGAGTTGTGTTTGAACAAGATAGGAAGTTACTAGAGATGGTCCCACTTTTGTGTCTCACTTTTGTTCAAATTACAGTGAAGCAAACATTCAAAGTTGAAATGTAACATTTGGCTGGCAACTGGTGCTACTAGAGCTATTTTTGGTGAATTAAATAAAGCTTCTGAGAATGCATTATATTAACTGCAGCTGTTGAATATTCTTGAGTCCCAGAGGTCTGTCAGTGTAGTTTCAAATCCTTGGCTGAATGGTTTGTACATACTTTGCTGTGAGTATGTAATGTAGTGAAGCTGGTCTTGACAAACATTAATTCCAAATCTTGCTTCACCACAGACCTAACATATATTGAAACACATTAAGACTGGCTAGTGCATTGCAGTACGTTGATCTCTATAATTTGAACCTCCTGCTCCCAGTACTCATTGGCTGCATCAAAGCAGTGATATCTGAAGTTTTATAATAATAATAAATCCTTCAAACAGACTAAAAAATAAAAAGCAAGTGTGAAACAGCATACAAACAACAACAAAAAACAAAACAAGAATATTTATAAAGCGCCATAAACAATATTTATAAATAAATGAATCATGTATGTCCGAAAGGAGCAGGAATAAACCAATGCTTAATAATTCCCACCCCTTATTCAACTGCTTATAATTTTCTTATACAAATTTAGCAGAATAAATTTTCATTTATTTTGAGGCAGATCTCTCATTTTTATGCCTTCAGAATAATATTCATACAACAAGTAAACAATCCCTTTGGCCCACCGAGTCCACACCAAACATCATGCACCCATTTACACTAATCCCTTTTTTTCTTGTTCCCACTTTCCCATGTATTCGCTACCATCCTTCCCCTTATCACTCACCAATACACTGGGGCAGCTTTAACTGGCAATTTAATCTACAAACTCAAATGCCTTTGGTATGTCAAAGGAAACTAGAACTCCCAGAAGAAATTCAATGGTGGCAAGGAGAGTTTTGTAAACTCCGCACTGCACCACAGGTCAGGATTGAACCCAAGTTGCTGGAGTCATGAGGCAGTATCTGCACCACAATGCTGTATTTTCTTTTCTCATGCCAATTTCTATTTATCTTGCAATGAAAGTAAATGTGATTTAATATTTTAAAGGAATCATCATTGTTAATTTTAATCATTGAGTTATGGTTATATTTGCAGATTGTTAATTTTAAAGTATTCTTCAAGTGTATCAAACATGGAACTTTGTGTAGGATTGGTTTCTATTGCACCTTTTGTGTTGGCAAAGTGTCATACAAATTGTTTTTTAATTTTTGTCTTAAAACTGAGAGATACCATTGAAAACTCACCTTCTGTTTCTATTCTTAACATATTTGGTATGTCAGTTAAAGTTTTATAACAATCATTTTTTTTAGAAGGCTGCGCTATTCACCAATTTCTCCCTCAGACCAGCACGTTTGGGGAAAATGCTTGTTAGAAAAGGTTAAAATTGGTAATTTTTTTTTTTTGTCCAGGCAAGTTGGATATAATGGATATAAGTGAGCACAATATAACCAGAATTGATGGCCCAGGTTTTGCTGGGTTTCATAGAAGTTTGCGTATGGTTTACTTTGCCTACTTGTGACACAATTGGAAGCTGGCCTGTCTCATGGGCTTGTTGCTTGGCACTAGCACCTTGGGCTTGTGAGAGTTGTTGAATTTTAGATGCAGTTAGGAATAGATCAGCAGCAAAAACCGGATAAATGGCTGGAAATTATATAGCTGATAAACAATGGTAAGGTGATATAATAAATTGAGCACTGTACTTTAATTGTCCATTATGCTATACAAAGTAGATGGAGAACTGCCAGCATTTAATAAAAATCAATCTGCATCCTGAAACATTTTTATTTCCTGTTCATGCTTTATATATTTAAAATTGGTGCAATATTACTGCCAATTCAATTTTTTTTTAAATTAAAGTAAGATTCTACATCGGTGGGAACAAGCATAGGCTTGGCAATCGCTTTGCCCAACACCTCTGCTCAGTTCGCAATAACCAACCTGATCTCCCGGTGACTCAGCACTTCATCTCCTCCTCCCATTCTGAATCCGACCTTTCTGGCCTGGGCCTCCTCCATGGCCAGAGTGAGTCCCACTGTAAATTGGTGGAGCAGCACCTCATATTTCGCTTGGGTAGTTTACACCCCAGCCGTATGAACATTGACTTCTCCAATTTCAGTTAGTCCTTGCTTTCTCCCTCTTCCCCTCTCCTTCCCAGCTCTCCCTCAGCCCACTGTCTCCGACTCTTCCTTTCTTCTTCCCGCCCCCCCCACCCCCACATCAGTCTGAAGAAGGGTCTCGACACGAAACATCACTTATTCCTTTGCTTCATAGATGCTACCTCACCCGCTGAGTTTCTCCAGCATTTTTCTATACCTTTAATTGAATATGGAGTCACTCAATCTTTTTAATAAACACCTTCTCCCATGCCAGACAACAGTTCTGAGATGTTCCTGTTTGTACTTCATTTTATTTCCACAGCTCAATACAATATTGTGCATCCTTAAATTTGTTAAATTGTGTCTAAAGGTTTAGTGGATGAAGAATGCAAAGTGCCAGATTTCTAGTCTTGTAAATGTCAACTGACTATGAATTGTTGATCATTCATAATAATTAAAAAGTAATTACATGTATCTAAACATCAGCTGTAATATTAACATTTGTGTAAAACATAATATTTCCAAATAGGCAAATATTGGTCTTGTTTTGAATTATTTCACAATAATAGCAAAATTGTTTTGAAATCTGCCCAATTTATTTTCAAGAGCTACAGGTTTTATTGCTGATACTTGCTTTGATATCCCTTCCGTGGCCCCTTGTCTACGTGCAGAAATCTTGTTCCAACAAATTCCTGTTTAAAATTCCGCTTCAGTATGAAACGCTTTCCAAAGCAGCATTCTTTGCAGCCAGCCTCTTGCTGTTATGTCAAATTATAATCAGACCTCCAGTGGTACAGGGTGAACCACATTACACACTTTGATGTGTTTGTGGTATATTATAAATATTTAGTGCACAAATAAGCAGGTTTAGCCAGAGCGTAAAGCACGTTGAGGTACAATTACGATCTTGTATGCTTCCCCTTCTTCTCTTAATCAATGCCATTGTACATTGCCCCAGTTTTTGTCAGAACTCAGTTTTGAACTTTTAAATAATGGACCTATGTGAAACAGAAGCTTGTGTCAAATAGTCTTATGCCAAAGAGAATGTGCTTGATATTAGAGTAGTTAGAATTAATAACTGGAAAGTCACAAGCTGCATGGTTCAAGCATGGTTTGTTACTGCCATTTGTACCGAAATAGTGAAAACGTTATGTATTATTCAGGCAAATGATATCTGATTGGTATGTTAGCCGAGGTTTGTTAACCTCTGTCTCTAGTCCTTAAATTATCTGGTCCAGATAAGTGAAGATGTTTGCCTGACTGCCTCATCTAAAACATTAGTCAGATAATAACCTGAATATCATGTGGAACATAAGGTAGAGCTGCTACCTTACAGCACTGTAGACCCGTGATCGATCCTGACCTCGGGTGCTAACTGTATGAAGTTTGTACATTCTTCCTGTGACTGCATGAGTTTCCTCCAGATGCTCTGGTTTCCTCCCACATCCATGGGGGTTTGTAAGTTAATTGGCCTCTAAATTGACCTGTGTGTGTAGAGAATGGATGAGAAACTGGGATATTAGAACTAATGTCAATTGATGATCGTGGTCTCAAAGGGCCTATTTCCATGCTGTATCTTTCAATCATTTTGACCATTATGTCTGTGAGGTGCTGTTCTTTAACCTCCCCATTATTCTAAGATAGACTGGCACCAGAATGTCAATCAATCAGGATTTCTAAATCCTAGGGTGATGAGTATCTAGAAATGGATATCTGCAGTACCAGGGCCTTTGTAGAAAGGACAATATATTCTGTACAAATACTTTATTAATTGTGCTTGGGACTTTGAAATAAGGGCAATTACTGTGAGTCGATTTACCATTGGGCATGTATGCATGTATGGCTAGCTAATGATAAAGATCAGAATGATGGTAAGAATTTATCCTAAGCCTGGAGGAGAGGGGTCCATGAAATTTCTTTTGTAATTTCTGAAAAATCAGAAATATTATTCATAAAGGTCAAAAGTTGATTTATTAAAATAATGATAATACCAATAAACAATTATTCATGTTAAGAAATTGACCTCTAGGAATGTGCTGAAGTACAAGATCTGGTTTGTATAATTAACTGACCTGCCTAATTGTAATAATCCACGAATGTAAAGTGAAGTTAATTGCTTTTTGACATCAACAGGCCTTGTTTTCTTGGTCGGAAAAAAGCTATTTTAGTCAGCAGAATAAATTACGACTGAATGCAAGTGAGTTTGGTGTCACATTCGGAGCATTTGTCTTTTTGATTTTAATTCTGAGACAAAAAACAGCTTTTTTCAAATATTTTATAGCTGGAAAATGTTTGCAGTTAAATTCCACAAATAGTAAGTTATTTCATATATTATTTCGCCACATGACTGCCACCAGTATGGTTTATTTTAAGGCAACTTTAGTCTCCCAGTAGATTTTGTGCTTTGTTTTGGAATTGAATTATCCTGTTCGTCAAGGTTTGCTTGTCTTAATAAAAGACCCAAACAGCTGTTTGAAGAGTGTAACAAAAAGAACATTTAGGCTCCAACCGCAAAACAAATGTTGATGACCTTGTGCATTTTAAATCAAACTGGTTGTGATTGCTGATGTATCCCACAGATGGTTAGAAATATGTTCTAAGCAGCATTAGGCTGAACAGACGAAGCTTTTGCAAATAGAGCTCCTTGCTTTTGTGGTTCACTTGCGCATTGCCCAAATACCTTTTGACCTGCAGTGATCGAGCAAGGGAAAATGACCTGTTGATTCAAAAACCAATGTCAATACTGCTTTGCTCCAAGTTACTTTCCAGAAAAGCCAGCTGCCATGTGCAGTACTAAGCAATGAAAGGCCACTTAATGCATTGTTGATGCTGTGTACTCTAACAAATACAAGGTTAGACTGCTTTTGGTGGATGGATATAATCACTACCACTGACTACATCTACATCAGATAGGTTGTCCGAGTAGCATGTTTGGGGAGGGATAAGACCATTTGATATCAATTATGGTTCTGCAAAAGATGATAACAATGTTCTGTTGACCTAGTTCATTTAATATTATAACCAGCAAAATAACAATAGATGTACTGATACTTTATCTTCAAATTGTACCCACATATATTTTCTTATGGGAGGGGGGGATATTTGTGCAAAATAATGGTGGAAGTATTTGGTAGATGTGGACTTCACAAGTACTAATCAAATGCTATTTTCTTAGCAATAGAAAACCAAATAATTCCAACAATGAACTGTACATCATTTATATAGATTTCCTGTAACCAATCAATTATTGTAAAGAAAATCTCTGAAAGGCAAGTTTGTCTCTTGTAATTTAAACTAAAAATACACTGCCAGTGCTGCTTTTGGTTTGGGGAAACAATTGATTTTGTGTGGCTTACTACATTGCTTTTGACTAGTTTTTATTACAACTGGGGCGTAAGGAATGAATTGGCTGTGAGGCAGTGTTATTCCGACCTGGAGAATTATCCTTTTTATTTAAGTACTCGTTGCTTTTGGTCATTTTTGTAAGAGGCCATTAATAATCTGCTGCTTTCATGATTTATAGAAATGTTAACAGTTTTCTGTTTCCATTGTGAGCTGTGTTCAGAAGGACCCAAGGCCTTTGGGTAAAATGGAGCAAAAATGTACCAGGGGCTGCTTTAACCAACAGGACGGAAGTAAAAACAGGGGAAGCGACAACTTAACTTGGCTGCTGTCAATTTGCCTCTTGATCCAACAAAGGCACACTTGTCCATCTGTCATATGTCATTTTGCCAAGATGATTTGGAAAGCATTGCACGGGACTTTGTGCTCTGTGGGTTTCTCTCAGCTGTGCACAAAGACAGACGTTAATTACAGCTGGAAGATTATCAACATGGTGCAAAGAGCAGTTTGAGCTGCCCAAAACATCGTGGTCTTCTAGTACAAGAACCAGTTTGTGATCAAATGTTGCAAATTGGCACGTTTAAGGTCCAGGATTGGATGCTGAAGGATGCATCGGTGGCCCGATGACAAGTGTGCATGACAACTAACAATTTTATCTTGTCACACTCCTCCCCCCCCCCGACTACAAGAAGCACATTTTATTTATTGTTTAAACACAGTAATACCGTCTGGTTGCCTGCGTAACGCACGCAACAAACTCCCACACACAAATCACCAGATAATCTGTATTTTTTTCGGTTTATTTGCAGTTTTTTAAAAGTTTTTTTTATCTTCGCACATTTAACAGTGCCATTTTGGCAGCGGTGTCGAGTAAGTCGAGTACTTTTCTTTCCACCCCGCAGACGATATATTACTTTCAAATCACATACTTTACCTCTATGACTCTTCTACATAAAAACAAAGTGTCAATGCCTCGTCAAGGTCTACTAATCCACCCATAGCTCCAGCTGCAGGTACAGCTGAAGGGATTTGGCGCTCGGAACAATGACCGCATTAGAAGATCATCTGAGCACCTTGAAATCAATCTCATGAGCACGTCAAGTAGTGAAAGATAGCTGGGTGATGCGGTATTGATCAGCCCACGTCGCAGAGAGTGGAAAAAAATGAAATTGAAATTGCAAATTATTCAATTGCAACTTTCCCCGTTCCCCGATACAAAGGCAGCAATAACATATTTGCCACATGTTTAATCTTTTTCCCGAATATGCATATGAATATAAAATAGGCAGTATACACACACACACACACACACACACACACACACACACACACACACACACACACACACACACACACACACACACACACACACACACACACACACACACACACACACACACACACATATATATATACACACATACGCGCACACACACACACGTGTGTATATGTATATAAATATATATGTGTGTGTGTATGCAATATTCAGCAAGCCAACCTGGACAATTATTTGGTGTGACAGTTGTGTCGGAAGGAACTACAGATGCTGGTTTAAACCGAAAATTGACACAAAAAGCTGGAGTAACTCAGCAGAACAGGCAGCATCACTGGAGAGAAGGAATGGGTGACGTTTCGCGTCAAGGCTCTTCTTCAGACCTGAAGACTGAGTCTGAAGGGTCTTGACCCGAAACGCACCCATTCCTTCTCTCCAGAGATGCTGCCTGTCCCACTGAGTCACTCCAGCATTTGGTGTCTATCTTTGGTGTGACATTTGTCTCATTTTATTGGCTTCATGCATTACGCGCATGGAAGAGACACTAGACGTTTACATGCTGCTTGCATCTATCCATCCAAGTGTGCTCTTAATGAAATCTCACATCTTTGCGAGGGAGGGATGGAATGGATGTAACCAACGGCTAAAGCAAAGGCATAGTTAGGACAGGGAAATAATCCCACCACTTAATTAATCAGGTTCCCGAATGCAAGAACTATTTATACCTGTAACATAAAAAAAAAAATCAATGTAACTCTTTTTTGATTTTTAATGCCTAGTTAAAACCCCGTCCTGTGTGAAGGGCATGCGGCAGCTGGTTTCATAGTGTCTTCATTGTTGGTAGGTGCTGACCTTTCACATGGACCGCAGTCAGTGCCAGTTTTCCCTACTTCCATAGCCGCTCTGTATTAATGGAGTCAGACATGAAAGTATCTCTTGACACTGGCGCTGGAGATTTTCAGCATGGAGGCAGACGTGCTCATAAACATAGCAGGTCACGGTGATAGAGTGTGGAAACAGGCACTTCGACCCAACTTGCCCACACTGGCCAACATGTCCCAGTTACACTAGACCCACCTGCCAACATTTAGGGATGTTATATGAATTTTAAAAATCTGATACCTTTTTAAATGTTTCAAAAGCTACAGCCACAATGTGATAAATAAGACTAAATAAAACTGAAGCAAATAAAGGCAAGCAGAAGAACCAACCTTGGAGGAGGGGGAGAAGGAGAGGGAGAGACAGGGAGAGGAAGAGACAGGAAAGGGAGAGAGAGAGAGAGAGAAAGAGAGAAAGACAGAGGGAGGGAGGGAGAGAGGCAGAGAGAGAGACAGTACCTGCACGCTAGGAAGAAGCCCGTGCTCGCGGTCCGGAGCCCTTAATGACAGTTTTAAGAAATTCTCAAAACACAATTATATTTAATAATAATAATAATAATAAATTTTATTTATGGGCGCCTTTCAAGAGTCTCAAGGCCACCTTACAAAAATTTAGCAAGTAGAGGAAAAACACGTAAGCTGAATGAAATAAATAGTAGACATGACTAGTACACACATTAAAGACAGAATTCAATTCAAAACACAATATGAGGCAATTCAAGCACAGATGAAAAGGGAGGGGTACGTGGGGCTAAGGATAGGCAGAGGTGAAGAGATGGGTCTTGAGGCGGGACTGGAAGATGGTGAGGGACACGGAATTGCAATCAGTTGGGGGAGGGAGTTCCAGAGCTTGGGAGCTGCCCTGGAGAAGGCTCTGTCCTCAAAACTGCGGAGGTTGGATTTGTGGATGGAGAGGAGACCGGCTGATGTGGATCTGAGGGACCGTGAGGGTTGGTAGGGGGAGAGGAGGTCAGTGAGATATGGGGGGGTCCAGATGGTGGAGGGCTTTGTAGGTGAGGACCAGGATTTTGTAGTTGATCCGGTGGGAGATGGGAAGCCAGTGAAGTTGTTTGAGGACTGGAGTGATGTGATGCCAGGATTTGGTGTGGGTGATGAGTCGGGCGGCTGCGTTCTGGACCAGTTGGAGTCGGTTGATGTAGGTGGAGCTGATGCCAAGGAGAAGTGAGTTGCAGTAGTCCAGTCGGGAGGAGATGAAGGCATGGATGAGTCTTTCAGCAGCGGGAGGTGTGAGAGAGGGTCTGATTTTGGCGATGTTGCGGAGGCGAAAGAAGGAGGTTTTAATGACATGGCGGATGTGAGGCTCAAGGGAGAGGGTGGAATCAAAGATCACGCCAAGGTTGCGGGCCTGGGGAGATGGGGAGGCAGTGGTGCCGTCGATGGTGAGAGTGGGGGTATTAATTTTGCTGAGTGTGGATTTGGAGCCTATGAGGATTTACTGAGGAATGCATATCGATGTATTGGTCACACATTGTACAACTACTTGTTAACTACTGGCAGTAGTTAGCTAACAGTAGTAGTTAACAAATCGTTTTCGTCTCAGAGTAATCAAGTGAAAAACAACTCAAATCATTCGCTTTTTAAAAATGTAAAATTCCTAGGCAGGTTTGCTGCAACATGTTTCACAAAACATGGGGGGGGGGTTGTCCCCCACCTCTCAAAACAGCCTTCCCCCGTCCCACCCAGGGTTTGCGTCCATGCGTGCAATCACAAAAAGGGATGTGTATAATAAAAGGCCACGTTTTAAACTGCTCTCACATTTGCACACCAACTGGAACCTACACAAGAACCACTCAGACGGATATTGAACATGGAATGTGTCAGGGAGCTGATATCAGGCTAATATAATATTGTAATCAAATGGAATAATAATGTCACATGCTGGTATGTTTTATGTTTACAAATGTAATGAAGGAAGCATATATTTTAAAGAAAGACCTGAAGAAATGCCACATCTTAAAGCCCTTCCCAGTTGCCATGCCACCCTGAAACAACATTATTTTGTTTAAAAGTACTTTGAACTATTTGGCCATGAAAATAGTGTTTTAAAAAATTGATATGAACTTTGCTGCAACTTGTTCTATGGTGACATATTTGCAAATGATAATAATGTATGTTTTGGGGTAGAAAAGCTTGATGTAGGGTATCCATAATTTTTCCATCGCATCAAACCGCTCAGTGATTTGAACAATATTCGCAAAAAAAATGTGGTCTTTCTAAATAAAGAAAATATTCATAGAGTTAAACACATCTGTCGAAAGAGACCTTGACGTTTTACATCGATGCCTATTCCTGGATAAAAACATGAAATCCACAGAAGCTGCTGCTGATTTTTTTTTGAGTATTTCTAACATCTTCACTTTCCTTTTCGGATTCCCAGTACTTTTCCCATTAAAAGTTTTAAAGAAGCATTAAAAGCATTTTCAGCTCTTGGATCAATTTTAGATTACTAGATTAGACTTTATTAGATTAGACTTTATTAATCCCCTCATTCAGGGGAAATTCAGATGTCCTTGCAGCACACTAATAAAAATACAACATAGCATTCAAGAAGAAATTCAACACCATAACATCCCCCCACAGTGGTTCCCACTGTGGGGGAAGGCACAAAGTCCAGTCCCCATCCTCTTGGAGTAATTTTAATATTGTTTTGAGTATAGAAGTTGGGATGTAATGTTAAAATTGTACAAGGCATTGGTGAGGCCAATTCTGGAATATGGTGTACAATTTTGGTCACCCAATTATAGGAAGGATGTCAACAAAATAGAGAGAGTACAGAGGCGAATTACTAGAATGTTACCTGGGTTTCAGCAACTAAGCTACAGAGAAAGGTTGAACGTTAGGTCTTTATTTGGAGCGCAGAAGGTTAAGGGGGGACTTGATAGAGGTCTATAAAATGATGAGAGGGATAGACAGAGTTGACGTGGATAAGCTTTTCCCACTGAGAGTAGGGAAGATTCAAACACGAGGACATGACTGAGAATTAAGGGACAGAAGTTTAGGGGTAACAAGAGGGGGAACTTCTTTACTCAGAGAGTGGTAGCTGTGTGGAATGAGCTTCCAGTGAAGGTGGTGGAGGCAGGTTGGATTTTATCATTTAAAAATAAATTGGATAGTTATATGGACGGGAAAGGAATGGAGGGTTATGGTCTGAGTGCAGGTAGATGGGACTAGGGGAGAATACGTGTTCGGCACGGACTAGAAGGGCCAAGATGGCCTGTTTCCGTGCTGTAATTGTTATATGGTTATATGGTTTATAAAAGAAAACTTAGTATGGGGCTTTGAGAGCATTTGTGAAATTTTACAATTAGCCTGCACTTAATATTTTATTACAAAGATAAAAAATATGCACCATAAAGTTTAATTTTGTAGTAACAAAAACGCAGAATTATTTCTCCCCCCCCCCCCCCCCCCATTTTTGATTACTCCATGTTAACAATAACTTGTAGATATTAAACGGAACTTTACTGTCACAACATCAGGGTTGCCAACATTGGGTGAGAGTTGGGAGTGAGAAACTGCGAGAGACCAAGACTGAGGGAGCATAGCGACTGAGGGGGTGTGGGGGTTGGGAGGAGGGTGTGTCCCTACTCCCATTGGTACGCGGCTTTTGCATTTTTAACCTTGAAATTGTGCAATATAGTGCATACTGTAGTGAGTCTTTTAACTTACACTTGAAGGCAATATATATGCTTTAAGTTGGATTACCTATGAATAAGGTTAGACTAAATTACATTCCACAGTAGAGCCCAAGAAAGCAGGAACCGGGTACTGATTTAGGATGATCAGCCATAATCATATTGAATGGCGGTGCAGGCTCGAAGGGCCGAATGGCCTGCTCCTGCACCTATTTTCTATGTTTCTATGAATCCTTTAAGTTGCTCAGATTTTCAGATTTTTAACCATCATTGATCAATTTGTGACTACCTCTTTCAAAATATCAGAAGTGTCCTTGGGTCAAAGCCTCAGTTAGGGACTTTGGGGTGGGAAGATTGCAACTTTCATGTGGTCCGCCCTTTCAACGAATGCAAACAACCCAACGTGCACAATCAAATAAGATCAAATCGAACAAGTTGTCCTACAACTTTAGGATGTGCACGCCATACGCAAGAAGTAGAAGGGACCATAGGAGACTGTGACTGCACTGGATTAGTCATGGACTGGATCTTGCTAAACAAAGGTAGGAGTTTAGCCTCCAGACCTTGCGTGATTGTGGATGGCATCAGCAAGTGGGGAAAATGTTTTGTGCCACGAGGATGGCATGGGATATTCAAGAGTCAAGAGATAAAAGTCAAGTGAGGCACATATTTATTGCCCGCCACCAAACTGCTCTAAAATGAGCATTGATTAATTATTGTGCCATTTCTGGCCTGCACAGAAATCATGTCTGGTGGACAGCTATCTATCGGGGCGATGTTCATGTTCAGAAATAATGGAAATGGTTAATGTGTCTTCAGGTGTAGTTGGGTATCATTCACATAATGTGGGAAAACAAACATTGCCCAATCAAGCTTCTTGGCATTGGTATAGAAATATTAAAAGTTCATGAAATAAAGTTGCTCCATTTAATTTCCATTCAAGAGAAAAACTTGATCTTTGGTTAAACTTTGCACAAGTGTCCATTACGTCATCTTAGATGGGAGGAATTGGTAGAAAATGGGAGGAATTTAAAGTTTCCCCTTCTAAAATTGCCAATCGGCTCCTTGGTCTTACTGGGCACCATTCAAAGAGATTTTCACTCGTGATGTACTGCATGTCCAACATTAGTAGTATTGTTGGTCAATTTATACTACTTTGGAACTGTGGCTATGCAGGGGTAGAGAGTGAGTGTAGCAGAGGACTGAGAGCACTGCACTGAGGTGCTCCTGTGCCGATCGTTATCAAGGAGGAAGTGTTGCCAATTTCTACTGATTGTTGTGCCAATAAGGATATAGAGGATCCAGTCGCATGGGGATAAGAAGATACCTAATTGTCTGAATTTTATAAGTTTGGAGGGAATTAAACGCTGAGTTGTAGTTGATGAAGAACGGTATGATGTGTGTTATTATTGTCTAAGTGATCTAGAGTCGGCAAGATTGCGTCACCTGTTGATCTATTGTGGCGATAGGCAAATTGTCATGGATGCTGGTCCTTGCTAAAGCAGTCTATGTACGCCATGGAAGAGGTGTGGCAAAACAGAGCAGCAAAATTAATAAAATGGCACAATTTTTTCATGTGCATACATCTTTCAAGCTGGCAGGTCATGATTGAACAGTTAGTAAAGCGTAGCAGATCATAGATAACAAATGGACCATTGGACATAGGACCAGAATTAGGACATTCGGCCCATCATGTCTAATCTGCTATTTGATCATGGCTGGTCCATTTTTCCCCTCCACCTCATTCTTCTGCTTTCACCCCGTAACCTTTGACACACTTATCAAATGGAAATAAGATTACTGTAAATGGAATACAGAGAATAAAAGTATTGTATTTTGCTGAACTCTCGCTGTAGTGGTGAGATAAAAGATGTTCAGTTGTAATTATCACATTGTCAATATAATGTGATGGTTCTTAGAGTGCAGAGGTGTTCCACCAACGGTTCCAGAGATGAGAGATTTGAAGATTAGATTAGGGAAACTGGCAATTGCTTTCAGAAGAACAAAGGAGATTGAGTGGAGATTTGATATTTTCAAGATTTTCTCTTGGGTCAGGTGGACAAAGAAAATCTGTTTCCACTAGCTTATTGTTCAAGGAGTAAGGAAATGATTTAAGGTTTTGGGCAAGTGATACAGATTTGTGAGATTGGACTATTTTACACAGTGATAATGCCCTGGAACCCCACCCACAAGCCTGGTCAATGCATAGGCAATTAAAAGTAAAATGAAAAGGGAGTGAGAAAATAAACTTGCAGGGTATGGTTTTTTTCTTAAAACCTGACATGGATTCAATGTGCTAGTGGTGCCTTGGCCTACAATTCAATTTCAAAAATTAGTTTACATGCAGATATTTTATCCATATCTTATGTAAGCACTTCACTTGAAATGGATTATATGAGCATTTATGCCAGGTAGGTTTTGTTTTCTGATGTTGACATGAATGGTTTGGTAATTTTGAAGCTCATTTTTCCATTGATAATTATACATTATTGAAGAAGGTTTGTTGCACAAGCATTTTTGTAAATGCTTTTTCTTCCATCCAAGATCTAAAATATGATTATTTTTATCAGAATACTTTCAAGATATATTTGCAAGTTTCCACATGATAGGCTGCTGTGGAAGGTTAGAACGCATAGGGTCCAAGGAGAGATAGCTGAATGGATAGGAAATAGGCTTTATGGAAAGAAGCAGACGGTGATGGTCGATGTTTGCTTTTCAGACTGGAGGCCTGTGACTAGTGGTGTGCCTCAGGATTCGGTGCTAGGCCCCCATTCATAGGGGGCGCCGTCGAGTATGGCTGCCCTGCCAGCAGCTGTTAGTCCTTTCACCCTTTTTTTATTTTTAGTGAGTTAAAAGTGTTTGATTTGGAAGTCTTCTAGTCTTTTATGTGATGGGTGGGGAGAGGGGAAGGGTGAAACTTTATTTCGTAGTCCCTACCTGGTCGGAGAGGCGGCTTCCCTCCGAGCTGCTTCATCACCCCGATCTCGCGGCCTACCATCCGACTGGAGCGGCGTTTCCTGTCGGGACCGGCCGGAACCCCAGCTTCGGCGGCGGCACAGCGCTGGGACACCAACACGGAGCGGGCAATGCCCTACCAGGGTCGCCGTGTGGTAAGCTCCAGAGTGTTGTGACCGCCGCCTCCAACATCGAGGAGCTGTGGCTGCGAGCGTCCAGCCGCGCGCGGGTGGCGCTGGATTTAAAACACCGCGGAGCCTGGGATCTGAGATCGCCAGAGTCGGAGCTCCAACCAACGTGGCCTGAGGACTTTGGGTGCCGCAGTCTCTGGGGAGGAAGCGGCCGCTCCAGACATTCCAAGCCGCTGAAGAATGTTCACCCGACGCCGGAGTTCCATCTTCCCGGCAAGAGGGCCTGAAAACATCGGACTGCTGTAGCGGCGACTGCGGAGGCCACAATAGGCCTGACTATGGGTGAGCAGGGGACGGGACTGGACTTTGCTGCCTTCCCTCACAGTGGGAACCATTGTGGGGGGATGTTTTTCTTGTATTGTATTCTTGTATTGTATTCAAATTTTATTGTCGTTGCCTCACTTTGAGACAACGAAATATTTCGCGGCCGTTTAAAAAATCAAGAAACTGGAAATAAATAATAAAACGAAATTGAATTAAAAATTTAACGGCACAAACACAAAAACCACAACACAACATAACATAAATGGCACCAAGGTGAGAAGGCACCTTAGGACAGCCAACTCCGGTCCATCCGTAGTCGATGCCTTCCGAGCACTGCAGGGTCGCCTTGTGTTAGGCCCTCTCGCCGGGTGTTGTGACCGCCGACGGTGAGCATCCTCAACATCGAGGAGCTGTGGCTGCGAGCGTCCAGCCGCGCGCGGGTAGCGCTGGATTTAAAACACCGCGGAGCCTGGGATCTGAGATCGCCAGAGTCGGAGCTCCAACCAACGTGGCCTGAGGACTTTGGGTGCCGCAGTCTCTGGGGAGGAAGCGGCTGCTCCAGACATTCCAAGCCGCTGAGGAATGTTCACCCGACGCCGGTGTTCCATCTTCCCGGCAAGAGGGCCTGAAAACATCGGACTGCTGTAGAGGCGACTGCGGAGGCCACAATAGGCCTGACTATGGGTGAACAGGGGACGGGACTGGACTTTGCTGCCTTCCCTCACAGTGGGAACCATTGTGGGGGGATGTTTTTATGTTTATTGTTAAATTCTTTAATGTTGTGTCTTATCTTTATTCGTGTGCTGCAATGGCAAGTCAAATTTCACTACACCAATTGGTGTATGTGATAATAAATGTCCTTTGTATCCTTTGTATCCATTGCTGTTTGTCATCTATATCAATTATTTAGATGAGAACGTACATGGTATGATTAGCAAGTTTGTAGATTACACAAAAGTGGGTGGTATTGTAGATGGTTGTCAAAGAGTGTAGCAGGATCTTGTTCAGTTGTGCAGGTGGCCTGAGGAATGGCTGATGAATTGTAATATGATGGAGAAATCATATTTGATGGAGAAATGTGAGGCATTACATATTGGGAAGTCTATCATGGTCAGGACCTGCACGGTGAATGGTGGGGCTCTGGGGACGATTGTAGAGCAGAGGGATCACGGAGTGCAGGTACATAGTTCCTTGATAGTGGGTGTCACAGGCCGATAGGGTAGTCAAGAGTGTTTTATTATCATATGTCCCAGATAGAACAATGAAATTCTTACTTGCTGCAGCACAACAGAATATGTAAACATGGTACACTGTAAACAATATGATAAACGAGAGAGAGGAAAAAAAGTTCAATGGGTATATACACACACACACTAGCACACATATCTATATACATATACACACACATATATATTTACACACTCATATATACTCAAAAAACAAACAATAGTAGTGCAATAATCATAATAATAATAATTATTATGTAGTTCAGAACTTATTTGAGGTTGTAGTGTTTAATAGCCTGATGGCTGTAGAAGAAGCTGTTCCTGAATCTGGACGTTACTGTTTTATGGCTCCTGTACCTTCTTCCTGATGGCAGGGGTGAAATGAGTGTGTGGCAAGGATGGTGTGGGTCTCTGATGATGCCGGCTGCCTTTGTGAGGCTGCGACTCCGATAAATCCCTTCGATGGTGGGGAGGTCTGAACTGGTGATGGACTGGGCCGTGTTCACAACTTTTTGAAGTCTTTTCTGCTCCTGGATGGTCATAAAAGGTTTTGGCACATTGGCAATGATCAGTCGGTGTATTGAGTATAGAAGTTGGGAGATCATGCTACAGTTACATAAAATGTTGGTGAGGCCACATTCAGAATATTATGTTTAGTTTTGGGCTCCTTGTTATAGGAAAGATGCTGTCAAGCTGGAAAGGATGCCGTAAAGATATTCGAGGATTTGCCAGGACTTGTGGGCCTGGGCTATATGGAGAGGCTTGGACTCTATTCCATGGAGTGCAGAAGGATGAGGGGTGATCTTAGAGTTGTCCAAAACCATGAGAGGAATAAATTGTGTAAATGCACAGTGTCTCTTGTCTAGAATAGGGGAATTGAGAACCAGAGACATAGATTTAAGGTGAGGGGGGAAAGATTTAATAGGAACCTGACTGGTAACTTTTTCATACTAATGGTAGTGGTTGTATGGAACGAGCTGTTGGAGGAGATAATTGACGCAGACACTATCACGACATTTAAGAAACATTTAGACAGGTACATGGAAAGGATAGGTTTAGAGGGATATGGGCCAAATGCAGGCAGGTGGAACTAGTGTAGATGGGACATGTTGTTCGGCATGGGCAAGTTTGGCCGAAAGGACTGTTTTCACGCTGTATGACTCCATGTAGCTTAAAGCATGTATCTCTATCCCCTTAAGAATTGTTGTCGTTTTAATTCCCCGACCAGCAGCTTCTTCAAAGTTGGTTCTTTGTGATGTGGAAATAATAATCCAGCTTTATATTTGGCCTGAAAATCCATTTCAGAATCGTGGCAGGAGGCATTGAGTCAAGCAAAGAACCCTTCCAGTCATGTTTCAGTGAGCTTTTCTCTTATAAGTGACTGAATGGCCGCAGGTATATCGGCAATGAATTTCAAAACAATATATTTTTCCCATTTTGTGCGGCCATAATATAAAGCGGAATAATACAATTTAGACAAAAGATTTTTCTAAATCGCAAGAGAAAATTGTGTTGCAGAGGTTAATTTGATCCCTTTTCTGAGGTCTGGAAAATGACACATTGTGTTGCTTGCCCTTTCTTTACTTCTCTATTCTTTAAGGTTTTACTGTATTTTCAGGGTCGTATTCTGGTTTGTGTTGTCATTCATCTTACTCCCTTCAATCTTAATGATGTATTCTTTCACATTGGGGTTTGGCAGTTCAAGGTTTCTCAGTTGTCAAATAAATCTGTTGCGTTTTGATGCATTGTTAAATGTTATTAACTTTACTAAATGTGGAGAAGTAGGTTCATACCTCCGTGTTGTCTTTTTTTATTCAATGACCCTTTTACACTAAGTCATAGCCTTGAGAGTGAGCCTAATAGAATAATTTTGCAACCAAGCTAATTGGCTGGATTGCTTTCCCACTGATTTGCAGAATGAAACATTTAATCTGTTGGATGCCATTCCTTGTGAGACTAGTGCTGATACAATCATCCTTGATTTGGCAGAAGTGGTTACAAAAGTCAATTTATATTTCTCATTTAAATTAATCAATATATATTTACTTTTAATTATTGCCCTTGAAAGGAGTAAGCAAGCTACAGGTTGCAATTGGTGCTGGACTTCTCAGACCTCTTCCAATTTCTAGCATTAATCGCTAATTCTTGAGCTCCAAAACTCTGCCTAAAACGTCTGCAATTTCCATGGCATGATAACACCTACTGCTGATAGTGAGCCTGAATTAGGCCTCATGGTTTCTTGTTGGGGGGTGATTTTATTGTTACCAAATTTACAGGTTTGTCTAGCTGTCTACTCTGCTTTTTTTAGCCACTCACATTGAACTGCATAACTTAAAATATCCAAAATTAGATTTTTATAAAAATTCTAGAAATACAGTAAATCCTCTTTTTTAACAAAACCACTTTATAGATTTTGGTTATAGCAGATGGACCCCGACTCACACCGCCTCCCCGGTCACTTAGAGCGCAGGCTTCTAGGACCCCTGCCCTACTCACAAGGTACAGCAACGAGCCCTTCTTCACTCACTGCACGGTCTAGTTGAAGCGGCTGTTGATGCGGATCATGTTGTAGCCCTGTTGTACCCCCCTGGGGACAATGTTTTCTTCAGGCTGCCGCCACCGACAACATGCGCTCGGTCATCATGAGGCTCCCTCCACTCTTGCCTGCTCTCGCTTCTTCCTTCGCTTTGTCTGCTCAGCTGCCACCACCTCCTCTTGTTGCTCTGTCCACTCAGCCTCTTCTCCTCTACCCCCCCTCAATCCATCATCACCCCACCCACCACCACCACCCTGGAGTTGCCGATATATATGCCACCTTGTAAGTGGCAGCTGGTTAGAAGAGAGGGAAACCCATGGTGACACAGCACGTCGCCATGTGGAAGAACGCGCTGCAATGTGAGCCACAACAACAGCCGCGTGAACCGGTGAAGAAGGACTCATGGTACAGACCAAAGGCACCGGCACCTAGGTTTAAGGTAAAATGACACCGTGCTGGATGACTCAGCAGACTGTATCCCAACCTCGCCTATCCATGTCTTCCAGAGATGCTGCCTGATCCACTGAGTTACTCCAGCACTGTGGTCTTTGGTCTTCAACCACCATCTGCAGTTCTTTATTTCAGCTACATCCAATGATAATGCTGTACTCAGTTTAAATGGGCAATCAGCAATAATGCATCAATCTCTCCACCCCTCCCCCCCCCCCCCCCCCCCCCCCCCCCTCCCCAATCCCCTGTTATAATGAGGGTTTAATGCAACTCTGATAAAATGGTGAGGATTTATTCCATGTGTCAACATCTATTTTTAACAAAAAGGGGTGACAGGTAAATCAGCATTTCAAAGTCACTTTTGTTTCATACCTAACATGAGTGCAGCAGTTATACAGATGAAGGTGTGTAGGCCAATCTAATACTATTAAGAACAGGTTATGCGACTGTCAATTTTGTACAGGGAATATAGTGTTGTACTGCAATATTAAGTTTGAGTAAGTTTCCACAGTCACAACTTAGAACGGCACGGTGGCGTAGCAGTAGAGTTTCTGCCTTACAGTGCTTGCAGCGCCGGAGACCCGGGTTCAATCCCGACTACGGGTGCTGTCTGTACGGGGTTTGTACGTTCTCCCCGTGACCTGCGTGGGTTTTCTCCGAGATCTTCGGTTTCTTCCTACACTCCAAAGACGTACAGATTTGTAGGTTAATTGGCTTGCTATATTTTTTTTTAAGTGAATTATCCCTATTGTGTGTAGGACGGTGTTGGGTGTGCGGGTGCTCGGCACGGATTTGGTGGGCCGAAGGGCCTGTTTCCACACTGTATCTCTAAAACTAAACCTAAAACACTGCTGTATACTATTGGTGCATCTAATGGGGCTTTCTCACGGGGCGACTTGACGCAAGATGTAACCAGAGTGAAGTGGTCGTGGTCTAGCACGATATCACACGATAACGGGGGTAGATAAAGAGTTCCCACGGGTACTCGGCATTTCTGTTATTTGTGCGAGTGACTTGTCCGTCTCCCGAGCTTTCCCGTTAAATCTTGAATGAACATTGTGAACTGTGAAGTGTAGTTAAATCATTACGTGGCACAAATGATGTAACTTTTTTTTCACACACTATAAATACTAGGTACATGGAGAAGTGGTGCAACCGAGGCGGAAATGGTCCCACTGCAGCGTTTCAGAGGTAACTCGGGTACATACAGTGGGAAAGAGCAAAGAGGCCATCTCTGCGCTTACTACAATTCACAATTGGGGAGTGTGCCGTGGCAGGACAGCTCTATTGATGGGTAGCCGACCACAGGAACACTGCTGCATGTTAGCAGACATGCATAGAAAATAAGCTGATAATAATGTCCCGTTGTAATCCTGCTTACTTCTCTTTATTTCACTTTAAAGTGTTGTCCTCTGAAAAGTGCTTCCTATAAGATGGTCGTCCGCAAAACCTGCCATTTAGCACATTGCATTGTCCCTTTTATTGCCCGAGTTTAGGCTTGTTGCAGAGGTTAATGAATAGAATCTGTTTCAAAAAATCTAGTGTGCCTCATTTGTTGATTTACATGTTTGCGAAGCCCTTTTTTAGACAAATGTTGTTTGGTGTGATGCACCTTCTCTCAATATGTGCAAGGTTATCTTTTTTTATTGTCAAATAGGAATAAAGACTTTGTCTCACATTGACCGTGATGATTGTCTTATTTTATTATCTACTGAGGGGTGAACCTTTCAAACGTTTAAATAGCTCAGCAATTGAGGGACCTGAACACTCAAAAATGAAAAAGAATGAAAATGTGATTATATCACCTCCCTTCAACTATTTTGTGTTTCAGCATGAGAGGGATTATAACATTAGAGACATTCATCTTGTAGTGATGTGTTAATGAAGAATTGCAGACATCAATTTGATAGTAAAAAATATATTTATTAAACAATGAGGTAAGCAAGCACTGACAATCAAACTGCTGAGTTAATAGCTTTATCACACTTCAGGAGTTCCCACGGTAAACGCAAGAGTTATTACGGATATCGCACTGGCCACTACGTTCATATAATGTTTCAATGTTCAACCACAAGTGTACAAGTCACTCTTGGAGAAATTCAAGCTTGCTTGAATTTTCTCCCGAGTCAACAAGTTACACGATTACCTGCCGTTAGCGCCACGGTGGTCCAGGAATGCCGTACGGTTATCGTACGAGGTTCCCACGATGTTCAACTCTGGTTACCTCTTGCGTCAAGTCGCCCCGTGAGAAAGCCCCATAAGTGACCACTAACCTTGATCGGTTAAGATCTGATTTAAAGGTTTTCATGTTTTACCATTGGTTCAGTGAAG
This sequence comes from Leucoraja erinaceus, assembly GCF_028641065.1. NCBI lineage: Eukaryota > Metazoa > Chordata > Chondrichthyes > Rajiformes > Rajidae > Leucoraja > Leucoraja erinaceus. The sequence goes on along the minus strand of NC_073380.1, from coordinate 93,813,383 downwards.
AGACATTTATTCCAGATGACTACATTTAATGTTTTCCACCAAGCTAATACTATTTGTGTCCTATTATGGCTTGCGACGTAGGTTCCAGGGAGTGTGAAATTAGTTAAATCTGTATGAAAGAGGAAAGAAATTGAGGTTGCTATTTTAGCAGATCTCTTTGTATGTTTAGCCACTTTCTGTTTCTCGAGAAAATCACTGTTATATTGCCCAGCGTGTTAAGTATTGAAACTGTAGATTTCATGTTTCCAGTGATGGCAAGAACTACAGAATTTAGTTGGTCATCTTAAAATCGGAAGTCGTGAGAGAATATGTTAATTTACTGATGTAGCAACATAAGACTTGGGCCAGTTTTATTATTCCTCGAATTTTAAAGAGAAACTGGAAACATGTGCAGGTTAGCTTTTGTGTTTCTCTGCTGTTGCACCCGCCTTTTAATTAGCCACTGAAAGTGGGTGCATGTTTTGTAGATAGTGACAGCATTATCACATCAAAGCTTGAAAGAAGCTAATCAGAGATGCTTCCTGCTGCATTGCAGTGTGTCTGCGTCATGACTATAAATAGTAAAACCGTTCAACCCGTGTACATGCACATTGATTTTGTAGCTAGAAATGTGCACCAAATCTAGTTAGTAAACTGAACTTTGATTTCTTAACTTTATATTATTTCTATCTCTTTTTAGCATTTATTTTCTTTATTTTCCAGTGTAGAAAATAACATACTTGAGGATCTAAATGATGTGTTGAGCCATACCAGTACTGTATGCAGTTACAAGCCAGGTTGAAGGGGGGGAAGATAAGACTAAAGATGATTTGATGTGGGGAGACTGGTGTGGGCGCAAATGAGACCATTCACAGCATGTACAGATATGGCCTATGCAAAACCAGTTAATTTAAATAGATTTTCAACCGTTGACGCGTCCAAAATTGTTCGCAATTTGAAAGATCTATTAGACTGTATTCAGTACTTCCTAATGTACATGCGTGTTTAATAACCAGTGTGTTGCAAATTATTTAAATGTTTTATCATTATTTAAAGTGGAAGATGTTACATACCCGCCTATTAAATCCATTGTAATTTTTTGAAGTCAGTTCATTTGTATTCATCAGTATGCACAGTGACCTCCATAATGTTTGGGACAAAGACCCATCATTTACCTATTTGCCTCTATAATCCACAATTTGAGATTTATTATAGAAAAAAATCACATGTGGTTAAAGTGCACGTTGTCCGAATTTATTAAAGGGTATTTTTATACATTTTGGTTTCACTATGTATAAATTACAGCTGTGTTTATACATACTCCCCCCCACCCCTATTTCAGGGCACCATAATGTTTGGGACACATGGCTTCACAGACGTTTGTAATTGATCAGGTGTGTTTAATTGCCTCCTTAATGCAGGTATAAGAGAACTCTCAGCACCTAGTCATTCCTCCAGTCTTTCTACCACCTTTGGAAACTTTTTTTGCTGAGAACCTTGTGTCATTATGAAATTTAATTTATTCACTTCTTTCAGCTAAGCTTGTATGATGAACTGAATATAGATTAACTGTTGCATGGGCAGGAAAATGGTGTAAGATGGAAGATAATAGATAGGCTGTGGCTATGTTTCTATCAATGTGGCAGCTGTGAAAAGCATCTATAGTAAGTGAATATAGTTAAAAGTAAAATGTTGCTGTTTCTAAGTCAAGCAATTTAATTCATGTGGTTGTCTGAAGTGACTTGGCACTGAGAATGATTCTGAAACACTTGAGATTTAAAATTTAATCTAAATGCTTAAGTGAATTGTGATTTTAATTGGACAGTGATTATAAGTCAAGCAAAAACAACTATTTATTGTCTGGAGTAAAATTGCTGAAGGAGCTCAAGGTGTTGGTCAACAATATCTGTGTTGGCAGAATAGTTGCCGTTTCAGGTTAGGGTTTTGCATCAGACTAAGAGAGTATCCGGTATTGGGGTGAAAGGGAGCGGTGGGGCTGCCCCAGATTCCAACATCTGCATTCTCTTGTGTGTCCATTGACCTTTTGTGCCTGGTCACACTTCGAAGTATGCATTTAAAACACATAGTCTCAACTCAATGGTTTAATCCTGTTTAACCTATATTTTGTGCAAAATGTTGTTATGCCCCTGACATGGTCTCCATGAGATGATGCCATTCCTTTTGAAGTATTGGTGGATTATTTGTGACCATTATTGGCACTTGTACAATATCTTGTTTGTCTAGAGATGTTCTACAAATTCATACTGCTTTTGGGAAGTATCCTACTTTGTTATCCCACCACCATCTTCCAAATCACCACCACCTATAACCCCGATGTGTTTCTGCTAATCATGAGGACCCTGGTCTCCATGCACGGCACTTCTGGCTGCCCCAATCCTTGGCTATTGTTAACTGGAAGCCTCTCACTGATCCTTGACCAGTCATTTTTCTATCTCATTTCACCCTCCCACACCCCACCCCATACCTCTCAAACCCACTTTTAACAAAGTCAACTCAAAGCCATCGATATAACACAGTGACCCAAATGGGCAGCCAGCTTCATTAAAGACCCACACCACTCTGGCCACGCTCTCATTTCACTCGTCATCAGGAAGAAGGTATAAAAGTCCGAAAACTGAAGTCCAGGTTCAGGAATAGCTGCTTCCCACCAACCATCAGCTTATTAAATACTACAAACTATAAATAATCTAATGACCCATTGCGTTATGCCAGCCTTTTGTCGATCTTTGGTATAAATCAGCAGCTACAGTTCCTTTTTATATATTAAACAAACTGCCTGGGTTGCAATGGGGACATGTTTCTATCTGCACTTTACAGTAAACTCTTGTTTTAACGGACCTCTTTATAACTGATTTTAGTTATAGCGGATTGACCTACCGCCCTTCGCTGCCAGGACAGGCTGCCAATGTCACCCCGGACCGTGCCGCTTCTGACACCCCTGTGTCCGCCACCACAAACTGGTCGTGCCTGTCACCACCAACTCCCTGGCAGTTTGCACGCCACTGCTGCTGCTGCCACCACCGCCTCCCGTCATCGCCTGTCGCTGTTACCAAGCTCCGTCTGCCACCATCACCCAATCACTCCCGATGCCACTAACACTGAGCCTGCTACCGCCACCCCAGGCAAGTCTGCTGCCAACAGCACCGCACCGTCACCGTTGACCCAGACGGCTGCCCGCAGGCCGCAACCAATGACTCCGATATCATGTTCCATTTCGAGACATATGGTAATAAAACACTCTTGGCTCTCACCACCCTGGCCACCTTAAGAAGCACTGTCTCTGACCTGGTTGTACATGCAATAACATGGAGCCTCAGATAGTCAACTGATGTTGAATTCAATATGAGCCTGCTTCACCTATTGAGATCACAAATATTTGAAATTAGTATTTCAAGATCATTTTAAGACCAGATAAAGTCATTTTGAAAATCACTTTTTTTCCACTATCCTTTCACTGGAATGCAAGATCATTTTACAGGTTCTAACAACATTGTAACAGGCGTAAATTAGATTGTGGTAGCATGTGATTCATGATCATCGGTAATTAATTCGATAATAGTCAAGTTATGGTCCAAATAATCTAATGTATCAAAACCCTCATAGGCAACCCCGCAACCGCAGGGCATCTAGATCAAGGCGATTTGCAAATGTTAAAAATTGTAATGGCAGCATAAAGTGGCCTTAAATTGTATACCAGGACCACTGACTTGCCAAAACAAAATATGTGCCAATACAAATTTGAGTATGCCATTAGTTATCCAGTTTCATTTGTTCTGGGAAAATATGACATATTGAATTGACTTTTAAATCTGTATTTCAGTCAATTCCTAAATGATCGATCCAGTGCCAACGAGGGATAATCCCTTTTAGTCAGAACTAGACTAAGTGGGACCCGTTGGGTCCCTGTCACACAAGAGGCTTGGTCCCCCAACGCAATATTCCACCACTCACCCATAGCCCCCAACTGCACAGGCGCAGCTCATTTCCCCTCATCCCTAGCACTCTCTCCCCCTCCTCTTCAGTCTCCCTCTTCTTTCCCCTCTTCTTTCCCCTCTCCCCTCCCCAATCCCTCTCTCACTTCTCTCTCCCTCTTCTTTCCCCTACCTTCAGTCACTCCCTCCTTCCCTCCATAATTCCTCTCCCCTCTCTAACCCCCTCCTATCCCTCTATTCGCCATATCCCCATTCCTCACCTCCCCTCACCTCCACACTGCCTTCTATTCCCCACTCCCTTCGTCCCCCCACTCCCCCTCCTCTCCTCTCCTGCTTCTTTACTCTCACCTCCTCCCCCTCTATTCCCCCTCCCCCACTCTCCTCCCTGTTCTTTTCCCTCTCCTCCTACCCTCCCCCAATCCTTCCTTCGCCTCTCTTTTGCCCTGCCCCTAGTCACTTCCTCTTCCATAACTCCTCTCCCCTCCTCACCCTCTATCCCCTCTCCTCCCCACACTCCCCAGGTTCTCGAGGTTGCCGCTCCTCTCCCTTCCTGCATGCCCCGGAGGAGCATCATTCGTTGGTATGGATCCTCGGCTTGGCCTGGAAGCACCAGCAACAACGGCTGCGCTGGTATGTGGATGAGGGATGGAGCTCGGAGGAAGAGCCATGGGGGAGATGGGGGTATCACGGGGGAGGGGGGCAGGAGCCAGCGAGGGGGACCAGAGGAGAAGGGACTGGAACTGTGGGGCGTTGCGATGGCGGTGTGTTTGGGAGTCACAGCGGGCACTGGATGCTCTCCGCTTTCCGTTTAGAGAGATCTCTGATGTCGGGCCAGCCCGCTTCTGGTCCCTACGAAAATAGAGTCCGGTTGGAGATTCCCGCCGCCATCCTCAGCTCCAGTAAAGACGCGATGGCGCAGGAAGGGGCGGACCGTCCCGGGGATTGACAGGAGAAGAGATCAATCCGCGAAGCGCTGACTGGCAGGAGAGGAGATCGATCTACGCACGCGCTTATTTTATTATTTTAAAACCTCGCTGACCTTTACAATATACTACTGATCGGAAAGAAACGTTGCACTTGCAGCACAGGAGAACGGTGAGTGAGAACAGAAAATACTAGCGCTATCGTGTACCATTTTTGCGCAAATATTAAAAATATTTTGCGCAAACCCGAAGAGCACAAGATCAGTGTTTTATTTATGTTGATAGATGGAATGATCAGGCTGCACCTCACATAATAAATGCAAAGCAGGATCTCTTTCTCCTAAAGATCTATTGTCGGTAGTGAGGACTGACAAATGTTTTGCGTAGAAGTATCGTGCTATGGGACTGTCGCAAACCCTAAGTTATATGATGGTATTTGAACAATAGAATCCAAATTTCTTAAATTCAGTCTTTGTAATTTAAATATTTATATCTTCCAATTCCAAAATCTGTCCTCCAGGATAATTTAGATGACTTCCATGATTCACGAGCACTTATATCTTAAACAGTGATTAGAACAGATTGCTATAAAACAGAGATATAAGGAATTGCAGACGCTAGATTTGGAGGAGAGGTCCTAACCCAAAATACCTGTCCATTCCGCCATGCTGCCTGGCCCACTGAGTTCCTCCAACACTGTTTTGCTATAAAACAGGATCAATTTTAAAGCAACAAATAGTGAGAGATTACATGGGATAAAATTGATATATTCTATCTATATTGACGCATTGATGTGTTTTATGGTGATTTCTAAGTAATTATTGATAAATAATTGCCTCTTCTACTTTGTAGACAAAATTGCAGTGAGGGGTCTTGTAAGACATTTATATCTAATTATTGTTATTGACATGCATGCTCAAAACTTGAAGAATGTTGATTAAATCATAGCATAATTTTTTGTAATAACACAGGATTTATTTTCCATACGTTTCCCCTGAAGAGAGCAATATTCAGATTTTAACCTTGTTAAAAATGTATATGTGCATTTTATCCATTTGCAAATGTAGTTTGTGATCGGCTTTTGTTAACAGGAACCCTCTGTGCTCTTCAAAAATGGCTTTAATGTCTTAGTTATTTGGCATTTATAGCCACTATAGTGAAAATGAATTGGGTCTGTAAATCCGATGACAATTTCCTGCATTGGATAGACATTACGCTATACTGCAAAATTAGTTTCCTTTAACAACTGTAAAAGCTTGCAGGCATGTTATTTAATAGAGTGGTTTCTAAATTTTGGCATAATTGGTAGAATAATTCACAGCTGCAAATGAGCCATTTTTAATAAAGAGTCCATAGTTCTGCACAAATTGATGTTCGGAAAACATCCTAGGTTTCCAAGGCATTCAGCAAAAGTAGTGAATGGACTGGTCTATTTCAATCAGCTTTGCAACACAAAAAGACACATGTCAATGCAGGCCCTAAATTCATTCTCAGAGTCTATTCACAGCCTTGGTTTGAATTGATAATTTGAACGTTTGAATTTCAGCACAAGGGATGATTGATTATCATTCATTGGAATGAATCAATTAGCACTATAGTTGGTTTCTGAACTTTGCACTAAATGTCCATTTCACTGATACTTGATCGGTATCCAATAACCTTGTGGTGTTGTAATTGAAACTCAGCCCCATTAATTTTCTTCAGGGTTGGATTGAATGCTGACCGTCATGGGACAGATAAACTATTCATTATTTCCTTTACGCTCAACAAAAGCATTATTGTTCTCGCAACAGTTTAAGAATTGCATTATGCACAGTGCTCTGTGTTTTCCCTGTCCCTTCATTGGAAATCAAGGAAGTGTGTGTACAGTTCTTCATGTGCAGGCTTCAGGACTGATATTTTTTATGAATTTGCTTATCCTTGCAATTTATACAGAAACAGAGTACTGGTCAGTAGTTGGTGGTCAACGTCACCGCTCCAGTAACCTGGGTTTGCTCCTGAACCTCAGTGCTGCCTGTGACTTACATAGGTTTTCCCTGAGTGATTTTTTTCCCCACAAGATCACAAAGACATGTTAATGGATTCATATTGATTAGTACGACTGGATGTTACTATCCAGTCCTACTAATCACTACAATTGACATTTGGTATTCGTGGGGGGTGACCACTAGGTGATTTTGCTACCAATCAGACACATCTTCAGTTGTGTACCTCAACGTCACTGGGTGTTTCGGCCTTTTATTACAAGACATCCTCAGTCGAGGCAGGCCCACCGCATGGTGATCAGCCCTGGGTGTGTGTCTTATTATTAGCCTCTAGATGGTCACGTGGCAGTCCAGACAGCATCTTTTCTCTTCAGCCACAGCCAGTGACTGCTCCATTCGGCTTTTTTCCTTCCATCTTCCTCTCTACCGCTGACTGTGGCCGGTTGGGCTCTGGACTCATGTCTGTTGGTGGTACAGTACTTGGTTGAGCTTGGACTGGGGTGCAGATACCCTGTGGACTGTGATGGTTAACCTGCCACTGGGCTTCACTCGACTGATTTGGCCTACCTCTTAAAAGATAATGGTCAATGCAAGGCCCCACACCAGGCTCTCTCAGGCACTTTTTCTTGCCCTGGTGGATCTTCAGACCCTTCTCTGATGTTATCTTTTCCCAGCCACAGATGCAGCTTCGTAGCTTATGGCCTGCCGGTGCTGCTGCTCTGTCAATTGCTGTGCTAGTTGTCTTATTCATAGTCGATTCCTTCCGTAGCAATATAAGGGTGGATCCAAAACATTGTGTATGTAGGAACTGCAGATGCTAGTTTAAACCAAAGTCAGACACAAAATGCTGGATTAACTCAGCGGGACAGGCAGCATCTTTGGAGAGAAGGAATGGGTGAAGTTTTGGGTTGAAGAAGGGTCTCGACCCAAAATGTCATTCATTCCTTCTCTCCAGAGATGCTGCCTGTCCTGCAGAGTTACACCAGCATTTCGTGTATATTAGTGAATTAACTGTATACTGTAAATCGCCCTTAACTTGGATGTGCCAATAGAATCAAAGGAAAGTCAATTGGCATGAGAGAAAAGTTGGTATGTTGCAGGGAAATAGGGGCAATGGGATTGAAAAGATTGTATTATTAATTGGCATGGATCTGATGAGCCAAATGGCCCTTTCCAAATTATAGCAAGAATATATGTTAGAAATCAAAGTCATGCATCGAAGAAACACAGTGTCCTAGTTGTCAATAAACTGATACTAGTTCGCAGTGACAACTCCAATGAGTGAGGAAAATTAAAATGTGAGATGCTTTCAATGCTCAGTATTTAGATAATCCTGTCATCTCATTGGTAAATAGTCTCCAAATACAGAGTACAATGCTGATCATTACAGAGCAAACAATTTCCAGTGACGTGAAAAGGTATAGAGAATGGAACTAGAATGATGATGGGAAATGGAGCAGTTGCATTATGTAGCTTGACTAATTCTGGAAAAATAATATAATTGGAGGTAGTGGGTATTTTTTCCAAGGGTTAAATCATATGACATGTTGTTTCAACGTCAGAAAATAGGACATCGGGGCAAACATCTCTATTTGAACGCAAATGAAAACCAATCGGGAAATTATCTAAAATGCTGAATGATTATCGTATGGAATAGGCTTCAGGTGATATTGTAGAAGTAAACTGTATAGATTAAAATGCAAAGGAAAATTGGTAATTTCAAAAATAAATTGAGATGAAGCTTGAGTAATTAAATTAAAAGAAAACACTGGAAACACTCAAAGCTAGCAGCATCAGAGGAAAGAGAATCAGGGTTAACATTTTAGAATTGGGTTATTGACCAGAAATGTTAACTCCATTATTGCTTTTCACAGATCTTTTTCCGCTATCTTCTGTTTTTGTTTCTACATCTGCAGTTTTTTTAGCTTTCACATTTGAGTAATTAAAGCACTGTATTATGGTTAAGTGTTCATCATTTGTACATGGGATATGCATATTGTCACCAAGGCTGTTTTGTTTTAAGTAATGTCTATCCCTAATTAAGAGGTTGTGATAGTGAGCTGCCTTTCTAATGACGCAGGTACTCCTGCAGTATTCGATAGGTGGCTCCTTTATTGACGACGGAAAATTATATTCCCATCCTGTGATGTCCTATGACTTGGTGATCATGTAGCTGGAAATTCTGTGGATCCATTGCCTATATCCTATTATCCTCTCAAGTTGTGGAGGTCAAGGATTTTGAAGGCATTGTAAAAACCCTTTGGTGAATTGCTGCAGTGAATTTTCTGTTAGCAGTGAACAAATGTTTAGCATGGTGGATCTTGTCACAAGGGTTATTGAGCTTCATGAGTGTTGTTGGAACTATTCATCCAGGCCGGTTTGGTTTAGAGACACAGCATGGAAACAGGACCTTTAGCCCACCGAGACCGCGCTGACCTACGATCATCCATACACTCGTTTTTTCCTCCACACTAGGGACCATTTACAAAAACCAATTAATCTATAAATTTGGATAGACACAAAGCTAGAGTAATTCAGTGGGTCAGACAGCACCTCTGGAGAAAAGGAATAGGCGACGCTTCGGGTTGAAACCCTTCTTCAGATTGAGAGTCAGGGGAAAGAGAAACAAGGGAAATAGATGATAATATAAAGAGAAATATAGAACAAATGAATTAAAGATATGCAAAAAAGTAACAATGATAAAGGAAACAGGCCATTGTTAGCTGTGGGCTAGTGAAAACGAGTTACAGACATTGCCCAATGTGTCCCTTTATTTTGTCAAATACTGACCTTGTGATGCATGAAAGATCTTTAATGAACTTGTTTGGGTTTAAGATGCTGTTCTGAGGAGGCTATGTTCCACTTTTTGAGTTTAGATTAGTTGTCTTCAACATAAACATTCAACTTGCATTAAATGTGATTCTAACCAAAGGTCAAATTAAGTTTATTGGAATATATGCAAAAATATGGTAAGGTTTAGATATAATGAAAATCCTTGCTTGCATCTAAAACATAAATTACACACAATTTTAAAAGAAAGACTAAAAAAAACCCCAAGATATTAGTGTAAAAATATTTATTTTTAAAAGAAGTCAATTGGAATGCAAGAGGTGGCCCACAGTGGTCCGTTGTTGAGGTAAACGTTGGGTTGTGTAGCTTGTTTCAAGAATCTAGTGGTTGTAGAAAAGCAGTTGTTCCTGAACTTGGCAGTGTGGAACTGAAGGCTTTTGTATCTCCTGCCTGACAGTTACAGTGAGGAGAGGGTGTGACCCGAGATGGTAAAGATGCTTGATGATGCATGCTGCCTCATTGGGGCAGTGCCTCATATAAATGCTTTTCTTAAATGGTGGGGGGATGTCCCTGTGATGGATCGGTATGACTCCACTAATCTCTGCCGCCTCTTGTATTCCTCTGTATTGGAATTGCTACAACAGGCCGTAATGCAACCAGTTGGGATAATTTCTATAGTATATCTGTAAAGGTTTGAGAATGTTCAGAGAAGTACGGAATCTCTTTGAACTTCTAAAAGGGCTGGTATGCCGCCTTTTATGATTGGATCTAAGTGCTAGGCCATGGACAGGTCATCCGAGATGTTAACGCACAGAAATTTGAAACTGCTAACTGTCTCCACCATAACCCCACCAATAAAAGCTAGTGCGTAGACTCTCAAATTCCATCTTCAAAAGTCAACAATTAGGTCCTTGGTCTTGTTGGTATTGAGCACAAGGTTGCTGTGGCAACACTCAACCCGAGCCAAAGGCTGGAGTAACTCAGTGGGACAAGGCAGCATCTCTGAAGAGAAGGAATGGGTGACGTTTCGGGTCGAGACCCTTCTTCATGTCAGGGGACTGTGGTACAGAGATAAAATGTAGTCGGAGAACTGGGGGGGGGGGGGGGAATGGAGAGAGAGGGAAAGCAACTATTTTAACAAAGCTCAAGTAACCATATAACCATATAACAATTACAGCACGGAAACAGGCCATCTCGGCCCTACAAGTCCTTGCCGATCACTTACTTTCCCCTAGTAGCCCTTGCTTTCCCTATCCGAACCCTGTCACATTCACACAGCCGAGCCCTTTTGGCAAAACTATGTTGAATGAATGTTGAATAAAGCTATGGAATAGTACTTTATCTGAAACGAGAGGTGTCAGCTCATAGTATTAGTGAATGGATATAGAACAGAGGAGGCCTTTTTCCCCATTGTGTCTGTGCCAGGTTTTTTTCCAAAGCATTTCTCAAGTTTCACCTCCGTGGACTTTTCCCTGAACCTTGCATTTTTTCTTAACATTTATCCAGTTCACTCTTGAAGATCACAGTGGAATCTGCCTCGCCATATCTGAAGGCATTGCTTTTCAGATTCAAACACAATACGTTTTTTTCCTCGTGTCACTCTTGATTCACCGTCCTTTTGTTTTACATCTGTAGCCTCTAGACCTCAACTTTCCATCAAACAGAACTGCTATTCACCACTCACTCTTCACTGCTTTCATTGTTTTGCACACTACAATCAAATCTCAGAAAATCTCACAGATAGAAAAAAATGGCCCCATTTCCAGTCCCTGAGGAGTACCACTATTTGCTTTCTCCCAGTTCAAAAAATATCTATTCTCCGCAACCTTCTGTGCTTATTTAGCCAACTTGACATCCATGCTTTCATTGTCCATTTTATCCGATGTGCTTTGGATTTACTGATAATTCTGTGATGTGGCACATTATCACTAACGCAATTATCAAAAAAGCTCATCAGCGCCTCTACGTCCTGAGAAGATTACGGAGAGTCGGATTGTCAAGGAAGACTCTCTCTAACTTCTACAGGTGCACAGTCGAGAGCATACTGACCGGTTGCATCGTGGTTTGGTTTGGCAATTTGAGCGCCCTGGTGAGGAAAAGACTACAAAAAGTAGTAAACACTGCGCAGTCCATCATCGGCTCTGACCTTCCTTCCATCGAGGGGATTTATCGCAGTCGCTGCCTCAAAAAGGCTGGCAGTATCATCAAAGACCCACACCATCCCGGTCAGGACACTCATCTCCCTGCTACCTTCAGGTAGAAGGTACAGGAGCCTGAAGACTGCAACAACCAGGTTCAGGAATAGCTACTTCTCCACAGCCATTAAACCTGGCTCGGACAAAACTCTGATTATTAATAACCACTTTCTGTTATTTGCACTTTACCAGTTTATTTATTCATGTGTGTGTATAGTTATATCATGGTATATGGACACATTTATCTGTTTTGTAGTAAATGCCTACTATTTTCTGTGTGCTTAAGCAAAGCAAGAATTTCATTGCCCTATACAGGGCACATGGCAATAAACTCACTTGAACTTGAACTATCAAAAGGCTCTGGAAGTCCATGTTCATTGCATGAACTGTATTACCCTCATCAATTTTATTCAATTCGTTAAGAAAATTAGATAACACTTGTTTATTCGATTTGCCTTCAGTAGATCTTTGCTACTTGTTTTAATTAATCCCCTATATGTCCAGTGATAATGGTCGGAAGAGGGATCCAAACCAAAAAAGTTGCCTTTCCATGTTGTCCAGAGATGCTGCCTAACCCGCTGAGTTCCGCTGACACTGTCTTTTTGTAATCTGGCATCTGCAGTTTCTTATGCTGACAATAATGGTGTTCAAGATCAATGTATTTAAGTTTTCCCACCACTGAGATTAAACTAACTGGCCTGTAATTGGGTTTATCTAATTCCCTTTAGTGCCAGGGAGTAATGTATGTCCTCTGTCAGTAATCCTGTAAGAAGCACATTAAAAGGTTACGAATAGGACCCCGGTAATTTCCTCCAGTGCTTCCCTCAAAATCCTAGGCTGTAACTCATTCATTATTCAATACCATCTTCTGCAGCAATGTTATTGCCATTTTCAGCAGAATTACATTAGTTATTGTACAGAAAGTTTTAAGTTAAAATAGTTGGACATTTTCCTTACTTGTTCAATGTACAGCTGTTCAAGTTTATAACTGCTTCCTTAAGGGACCCTAGAACAGTATGCTGTTAACTTGCATTTATGTAATCGAAAATTTATGCTCAAATATCCTCCTCTGTTGATGGCAGCTTTCAATGTAAATTAAAAATGTAAAATATTGGTGCCATTAACTTATTACAATTTCAATGATATAGTTCTCACCTGGTCAAATATAAATTATGGAGAGGTAGTACTTGTGGAACAACCTCCCATTCTTTAATTTTGGATGTGACAAGGACTATAAAGTAGATATTTTGCGGATGCAAATGCATGATATACTTTTCCTGGAATGCCAACAGTTAGAAGACAATAAAATTACACTTTTAATTGGAGTCATACAGCCTCGAAACAGGCCATTTGGCCCTGCCGACCAAGATGCCCCATCTACACTAGTCCCACCTGCCTGTGCTTGGCACATATCCTTTCAAAATCTGTATACCTGTCCAATTGTCTTTTAAATGTTGTAATAGTACATAGAAACATAGAAAATAGGTGCAGGAGTAGGCCATTCGGCCCTTCGAGCCTGCATCGCCATTCAATATGATCATGGCTGATCATCCAACTCGGTATCCTGTACCTGCCTTCTCTCCATACCCCCTGATCCCTTTAGCCACAAGGGCCACATCTAACTGCCTCTTAAATATAGCCAATGAATTGGCCTCAACTACCTTATGTGGCAGAGAATTCCAGAGATTCACCACTCTCTGTGTGAAAAATGTTTTTCTCATCTCGGTTCGAAAAGTTTTCCCCCTTATCCTTAAACTGTGACCCCTTGTTCTGGACTTCCCCAACAATCTTCCTGCATCTAGCCTGTCCAACCCCTTAAGAATTTTGTAAGTTTCTATAAGATCCCCCCTCAATCTTCTAAATTCTAGCGAGTACAAGCCGAGTCTATCCAGTCTTGCTTCATATGAAAGTCCTGACATCCCTGGAATCAGTCTGGTGAACCTTCTCTGTACTCCCTCTATGACAAGAATGTCTTTCCTCAGATTAGGAGACCAAAACTGTATGCAGTACTCCAGGTGTGGTCTCACCAAGACCCTTTCCTGTCATGTTCAAATTCACTAATCATATCTTGTACATTCTTATCCAAATCATTAATATCACAATCAATCACAATCACAATAATACTAGTCAAGTGTGTTCTGCAAACATACAAGGAATTTCATTTGCCAAGTCAGTCATACAAATAAAAAGCAACGGAACACACAAAACACATTTTAACATAAACATCCACCACAGTGACCTCCACATTCCTCACTGTGATGGAAGGCGAAAAAAACGTTCAATCTCTTCCCTTTGCTCTCCAGCAGTCGGGGGCCTCGAGCATTTTGACTCCCGTAGCTGGTGGCGTTTTGGCTCTCCGTGTCGGGGCGATCAGCTCGTACATCAGGGGGATGTCAGCTCCCCCGCGCTGCACGATCGAACCCCGTGCGGGGCTGGTCGAGCCTCTGCGTTCATTGGAGCTCCCGACATCGCGGCCTCTCCCGAGACTGTGAGCACCCGATGTAAACAGGCCGCGGTTGGAGTGATCCCAGGCAAGAGATCGACTCCGATGTTGTCCATGCCCCGAGGTCCAAGGTCAGTCCGAGGAGGCCTCCAGCTCCATCGATGGTAGGCCGCAGAGTGACCGGAGAACGCGATCCGGAAAGTAATAGCATCTCCGGCAAGGTAAGAAACTGGGGGGGCGAAAAAAGTTTCCCCTGACCCCCCACCCCCTCCCCCAACATAAAACCCCCAACATTTACACAAACTTTTAACACACTAAAAATTTAAAAAATACGATTAAACACAGGGCTGCCAACTCTCACGCATTGAGTGTGAGAATCACGCATTTGGCCAAATTCTCACGCTCTCATGCTGATGACAAATTTCTCACGCTCAGTCGTGAGAAATTCTGTGATCAACAAAAATTTCAAAACTCATATCAACTGCATGGGCCGCAGGTGTTGGAGAGCCGGGGCTGATGGAGGGGTGGGGGCAGATGCTGACGGGGAGCTGGGGCTGGCAAGCGTTTTCCGGGCTGGCGAGTGTTTGCCGGGCTGGCTAATCGCTCGCTGCAGCTCTGGTGACCGGCATGAATAGGGCTGTGGCTCGGTGCATCCTGGAGGACAACCAGTGGCTGCTGGAAATAAGTACCAAGCACTGGGTAGAAACGGTGGAAGATAGTGGCCTTCAAATGGGGGTGGTTGGAGAAAGTATCCTGCTTGCTTGCTAGATTTTCACTTACTGTAACTGCAGGAAAAATGTTCGCGATGTTGGGGGAGTTCAGAACCAGGGGTCACAGTTTAAAAATAAACGGTAGGCCAGTTAGGACTGAGATGAGGACAAACTTTCTTCCCACAGAGAGTTGTGAATCTGTGGAATTCTCTGCCACAGAAGGTAGTGGAGGACAATTCACTGGATGTTTTCATGAGAGAGCTCTTGAGGCTAGCGAAATCATAGGGTAAGGGGAAAAACAGGAAAGCGGTACTAATTTTTGATGAACAGCCATGATCATATTGAATAGCAGTGCTGGCTCAAAGGGCCGAATGGCCTATTCTTGCACCTATTTTCTATGTTATTATGCTTGAGTATATGGCAATAAAACTCGACCACTTGATTTTGAAGCATTCATGCATGGTGGAGGTATAATGTAGTCGCAGAGTGATAACCATATAACCATATAACAATTACAGAACGGAAACAGGCCATCTCGACCCTTCTAGTCCGTGCCGAACACATAATCTCCCCTAGTCCCATATACCTGCGCTCAGACCATAACCCTCCATTCCCTTCCCATCCATATAACTATCCAATTTATTTTTAAATGATAAAAACGAACCTGCCTCCACCACCTTCACTGGAAGCTCATTCCACACAGCTACCACTCTCTGAGTAAAGAAGTTCCCCCTCATGTTACCCCTAAACTTCAGTCCCTTAATTCTCATGTCATGTCCCATGTGAAAACAGGCCCTTCGGCGCAACTTGCCCACACCCGCCAACATGTCCCAGCTACACTGCCTGCTTTTGGTCCATATCCCTCCAAACCTGTCCTATGCATGTATCAGTCTGAGTGTTTCTTAAATGTTGGGATAGTCCCTGCCTCAACTATCTGCTCTGGCAGCTTGTTCCATACACCCACCACCCTTTGTGTGGAAAAAGGTTCTCTTAAAAATACTTCAAACAAAATACATTAAAATCATACTTCCACAATGCACTAAAACATGATTTTAATACATCAAATTTCAAAAAGACCCTACTGTAGGAGGGGAGGGGAGGCACCATTCAGTCGCTCCACTCCCTCGATGGGTACCCCAAGGCCTGTGATCAGTGATCGCTCAGCCTCCCCACTTGCAAAAACGCTCCGTGGCCCTTGGTTCAGACAGAGAACACTGCTAGATGTGAGCCAGTCGTCCATGATGTCTGGATCCCAATGCTCAGCGCTTTGTGTTTCAGAGTTGGCTAATGTTATTGATTTGTAATTAGCCTGATTTGTAATTAGTTGACAAAACCTTAGTTTATGAATCCGGAATTTCTCTCGCAATTTCTCACTCCCAACTCTCACCCAATGTTGGCAGCCCTGATAAACAGACTGTTGGTGGGGCTGCCAATCGTGCGGCGCCCCTGGTGGTCTTTCTATAAACTTCAAACAGCAAAAGGCCTAGCGCCCTGAAGCATACCACCAGTCACAGCCTCCTGTCCAAAAACAACCTTCCACCGTCACCCATGAAACCAATTATCTATTCACATGGCTAGTTCTCCCTGGATCCCATGCGTTCTAACCTTTCAGAGCAGCCTACCATGCAAATACCTTATATGTTGAAAATGCACTGAAGTCTAATTAATGTTTGAAGGGAATGAGGTATTAAAATCTTGAATTGCCAGTTATTAGGACTAACAATATTTTGGGAACCTCCATCCGAAAGGTAAATGCTGGATTTTTACCATCCCTACTATACAGATGCTTCAATGAGCCATTTAGTCTCTGATTAAATAGAGTAATGAGCAGCATGGTGCTAGCTGTAACTAGTTAAAGCTTCTCACTTATTCTCGGAGTAATCCCAATTAATTTTATTCAAGCTAACTGGGTTATTTCACAGAAGGCAAAGTAAAAATTATTAGGCAAAATTGAAAGAAGGATTGGCCATAGGTTATTTGCAGTGCAATCGATAAGGTTAAAGTGTTGAAAGATCCTGACCTGAAACATCACCTGTTCGTATTCTCCAGAGATGCTACCTAACCTGCTGAGTTACTCTAGCATTTTGTCCTTTTTTGTAAACCAGCATCTGCAGTTCTTTGTTTCTACCAGAAAAGGAAATAAGTTTCAGGAAAAAAAGCACATTTTCAATTACCTTCATGAAGATAATGTTTACATGATTTTTTGCTGAAATAGTCATGTGGAGTATTTTACATTGTACTAATGCTCACTATTGTCAAAAATAGCCAGAATTATAAATATTGAAAAAGGTCTGACGCATTTTCTGTTGCAGTAATGACTCCATAAATATTTAAACATATCCATCCAGGTTTAACAGACAAAGGCACATTTAACTTCAAACAGTTGTTCAAATCTCCTGAAGGCAGCACTTTTGCTGAGTTATATTTGTACTGGTCATGGAAGCTTACTCATGCTGTGAAATGTCTTCAGGTGTGCCATTGAATGGCAACCATTGACAGCATTACCAGACACTGTGTGGACAGAAAGGTAATTAGTTTCATTTATTTCCCTCTGCCTCAGTACAACCAACCCTCATTACCCTCATTGTAATGAAGTGTTTTGAGCGACTAGTTATGCAGCACATCAAAAACAGTCTACCTGCCGACCTAGACCCACTGCAGTTCGCCTACAGAGCCAACCGATCCACAGAGGACGCAGTCTCAACAACACTGAACCTCGTGTTGTCACATCTCGATCGGAAAAACACCTATGCCAGGATCCTCTTCATAGACTTCAGCTCCGCTTTCAACACAATCATCCCGCAGCAGCTGGTGGAGAAGTTGGAGCTGTTGGGGGTTGATGCTGGCACATGTAGCTGGGTCCTGAACTTCCTGTCGCAGCGGCAGCAGACAGTCAGGGTGGGCAGTAGGACATCAAAAACCATAGCCGTGAGCACTGGCTCACCCCAAGGCTGTGTCCTAAGCGCCCGTCTGTTTAGTCTTCTGACACACTACTGTACTGCCAGACTCAATAACCACCTCATCAGCAAGTTCGCTGATGACACAACAGTAGTGGGTCTCATCTGTGACAACGATGAATCGGCGTACAGGATGGAGGTGGAGCTGCTCAAAGGTTGGTGCAAATCCCACAACCTCATTCTTAACGTGGGAAAAACTAAGGAGATGGTGGTTGACTTCAGGAGGGCGGGGAAACATCACCATGCACCTCTGCACATCGACGGAGCTGATGTGGAAAGGGTCAGCAGCATGAAGTTCTTAGGACTACATCTGTCTGATGACCTGGCGTCCACGACCAACACCACAGCTCTGGTCAAGAGAGCCCAGCAGCGACTTCACCCCTTCTGAAGACTACGGAAAGCAGGCCGCCGCACCACACATCGACGGACTTTTTACAGGGGGACTGTCGAGAGCACACTGACATACGGCATCACTTCCTGGTTCGGGAGCTGCAAGGCGTACGAACGGCACCAACTGGACAGGATAGTGAAGACCGCAAGCAGGATAATGGGGCTCCACTCCCCTTCCTGCTGGATATCTACAAGAAGAGATGCATCAACTAGAGCCATCTCCATCATCAAAGACCCTTACCAATTATCGCATGACTTTTTTCACCATCTGACCCATCTGGGAAGAGGTACATGAGCATCAGCTAAAAAACCAGCATATGCTCCTCAGCTTCTTCCCACAGGCTATAAGACTGTTAAATGAACTTTCCCCCCTGCCAAGTATCGCGCACAAACCCCCCACACTGCAGCAGAGCCACTGTTGTGCCGCTGCCGGTCGGAACGGCTGTTGAATGTTATTGAATGTTATTAGAGGGTTAAATTGTTCATGACATGTATTTTAATTTTAATTGCTATTTATTTTGTAACGAAAACTGAATGGACACTGGTTGAGAAACGTTTTTTTGTTTCCTCTGAGTATGCGAATACTCAGGAAATGACAATGAAGATTTACAATTACAATTACAATTACAATTTATCCCCATCATTCTGGCACGAACAGATTACAGATATTCCCGTTGCTTGAACTAATCCCTCCCACTTTCTCTACAATTAAAAACTATATTGTTTTGTCTTTTCTCAGATCTGACATGAATACCTTAAACCTTAATTGCTTCTCTTTCCGCAGATGCTGCCTAGCCTCAGTGTTTCTAACATTTTCTGTTTTTGTTGCAGATATCTGGCATCTGCAATTTTTATTCTATTTTTCAAAAATTATAGCTATGTTTAAATTCTTCATGACAAATATTTTTTCTCAGGAATATCTGACCATATATCTTTACACTACTTTTTCTGTTACCTTGTTCCGTCAACTTTTACGTTCTGCAAACAAACAGACAGATCTTGACCTGTGCAATGCTCACCACTGAAATAAATTGGAAAGGGAAATGCCAAAGAAAATTGCATAACTTTTTTTCCTGTTACTAAATGAAATGGAAATGATGATATCACTAAATGTATGATGCTGATTTAATTCTCAAATTGAAGTGGTTCATAGTTCAGGTTAAGGGTTGTAAGAGGTCATGAACAACAGTCAATTCTCAATAGTACGGGAACAACCTAAGTAGACATGGCAACTGAATAAAAACATCTGTGGGGGCATTTCACAACAGACAGTTCTAATTTCACATTTTGTGCCGCCATTCAGGCAAGTGTTCGGCACGGACTTGTAGGGCCGAGATGGCCTGTTTCCGTGCTGTAATTGTTATATGGTTATATGGTTATATTCAAATTAGCAACTGAAGAGAAATAATTTTGCTGGGTTATAGTCATAGTCTTACAGCGTGGAAATGCGGCCTCACCAACATTTTATACAACTGCAACACAACCTCCCAACTTCTATACTCAATGCTCCGAAATAAACCCCAATTTCTGTGCTGTAGATTAGTCCATCATTTTATAGGGAACTAGACCAAGTGCAGACCCGTTGGGTCTGTTCCCCCAATGTGCGGTTATGGGTGGGGGGAGGTGGCATGCAGCATCACACACTAACTATCCCCCGCCCCCCCCCCCCTCCACTCACGCTAATTACTCCCCATGATATATTGATATTATTAATTTGCTCCTTTTACCCCATAACTACCCTACCTACTGACGCATAGCCCCCAACTTGCAGTCACATCTAGAGAGGGGGGGTGGAGAGGAGGGTAAGGGGGAGGGTGGGTGAGGGGGGGGAAAGGTGGGGGAGGAGGGGAGGAGAGAGAGAGCGTGAGAGTGAGGGGGAGAGAGAGTGGGTGCTGAGAGGGGTGAGGGGGAGAGGTGTGAAGCAGGGAGGGGGAGGTAGGGTGGAGGGAAGAGGGTAGGGAGTGTGGAGGGGAGGGGGGTTTAGGAGAGGGATGGTGGGGGGAGGGGATGGATGGGAGGAAAAGAGAGGGGAGAGGGGAGAGAGAGAGGAGAGTGGGGGGGGGGGGGGGGAGAGAGTGGAGGGAGGAGAGGAGAGGGGAGAGGAGGAGAGGAGGGCGGGGAGAGGAGGAGGGGGGGAGAGGAGGGGGGGGGGAGAGGAGGAGGGGGAGAGAGGAGGAGGGGGGGGAGAGAGGAGGGGGGGGGAGAGAGAGGGGGGAGAGAGGGGAATAGAGAGAGAGAGAGAGAAGGGAGGGGGGGGAGAGGGGGGGGGGGAGGGGGAGGGGGGGGGAGAAAGAGTGAGGGATAGGAGAGAGAGAGAGAGTCCCTTTTTAATTCAACCCAAACAACCATTTGCAGGCATTGCTTTTTTACTTAAAACTAACTATATTTTCATTTTCAAACCAAATTAAGGGTACTCACAGTGCTGTAGACATTTGTTCAGTGTCATTCAAAGCTCAGAGTGACAGAGACTAATTGACAGAGCTCCAGCTTGCAGAGACTAATTGAGGCACACCACTTCCTGGTTTTATAGTCCGGGGCAGCAGAGGAATTTAGTAAAAACATTAATATCTCTGTCATATTTCATCGACGGGAAAAATCCTCGGCACACATATGGCGGAGGGGGGCTCTGAGCGAGGTGGCCAAAAATGACGGCCGTAGGTGGTGGCGTTCTCTCGGAAATCGCAGCACAGATCGCCAAAACCGGTCAAGAACAGAGTTTTAGTAATATAGATATTCTCCGGACTCCCCTAAATGACCTCTGAGATCGTTCCCTATTGATAAAGTTTATCTTGTCAGACAAACGATTTTTAAAAAGGTGATAAAAAGCAAAACTGCATGTACTTATGAAGGTTCCCCCATACTCTTCTCTCGGATATCATGCTCAAATATCTTCTTTAGTAAACAATGCTAATTCAAAAATCAGGGGTGCAAAGGGACTTGGAAGTGCGGGTGCAGGATTGCCACAAAGTTAATTTGCAAGTCGAATCGGTAGTGGGGAAGGTAAATGCAATTCGAGAGGTCTAGAATATAAAACAGGGATACAATGCTGAGGCTTTATAAGGCACTGGTCAGACCACATTTGGATTATTTTGAGCAGTTTTGGGCCCCATATCCAAGGAAAGATGTGCTGGCATTGAAGAGGGTCCAGAGGAGGTTTACGAGAATGATTCCCAGGGATGATTGGGTTAAAATGTGATGAACGTTTGACAGCCTGCACTGTACTGTACTATACTGGGCCTGCACTCGTTGGGGTTTAGAAGGATGAGGGGGCCCCTCATTGAAATGTACCAAACAGTGAAAGGCATAGATAGAATGGATGTGGAGAGGATGTTACCACTAACGAGAGAGTCTCAGAACAGAGACCATAGCCTCAGAATAGAAGGGCATCCCTTTAGCCTTTTTGTAGTTGGAGTGTGGTGAATCTGTGGAAATCATTGCCACAGATACTGTGGAGGCCCTCCTACTGTGGAGGCCGTGGAAAGGCCGTCTGGAGATTTTTACAGTGAGATTGATAGATTCTTGATTAGTACTGGTGTTGGAGTTATGGGGAGAAGGCAGGAGAATGGGATTGAGAGGTAATGATAGATCAGACAAGATTGAATGGTGGAGTAGACTTGATGGGCCGAATGGTAAAAATCTGCAACTACAATTTATTGAATGCAGAAATTACCCATAGAACAAACAAATGTCTTCTCATGCCTTCCCCCAAACTCCCCTTCAAATCAAAGATACGAACCCTGAGCCACCTCTCATTAGCACAATTAATTAACTGCCAATCAGGTTTTTCACTGATTAGCCAATCAGAACCACATTCCTTGAGCTGCTCCAGGCACTCCACCCAAATATTTCTCACAGTTTCCTTGCTGATAACAGATCCTATCACCTACACAAACATTCCCAAGTCTTCTGCTTGTGAATCAGTTCCCAAGAGCTGCCAATCCTAGAGATTCCCCATTAGGATTTTGGGGGACATTTTTTGTTTCTGTCTTAAAAGAGAATTTATATCCGGACAGTTCTTAGGAATAGACATAGACAATAGGTGCAGGAGTAGGCCATTCGGCCCTTCGAGCCAGCAACGCCATTCAATGTGATCATGGCTGATCATCCACAATCAGTACCCCGTTCCTGCCTTCTCCCCATATCCCTTGATTCTGCTAGCCCTAAGAGCTCTATCTAACTCTTTTGAATGCATCCTATCTAACTCTTTTGAATGAATAGAATGCCTCCTTACGTAACTTGGACCCCTTTTACTGAAAATCATATCATTAGCTTTATTCTTGACAATTAAATCAGAGAGACAATGGCAAGTGGCGTTTTTTTACGGTCATTCTTAC
The DNA here is from genome assembly GCF_028641065.1 of Leucoraja erinaceus. NCBI lineage: Eukaryota > Metazoa > Chordata > Chondrichthyes > Rajiformes > Rajidae > Leucoraja > Leucoraja erinaceus. The sequence goes on along the minus strand of NC_073380.1, from coordinate 93,790,724 downwards.
TTCCTTTGAAAGAAAATGCTTTGAGAAAAGGCTCATAGAAATCATTGAAAAGTTTGCAACGCAGGTGCTGCCTGATCCAAATTTCCAGTATTAAAAGCCTTGTCCCACGGTACGAGTTCATTCCAAGAGCTCTCCCCAGTTTGCCCTGATTCGAACTCGGGAGATTTATGGTAATGGCCATTTGTCGGTATTCGGGGCTCTCGGGGACATTTTTCAACATGTTGAAAAATCTTCACAAGTCTTCCCGTGCTTGCCTACCGTTAGCGAGTCTTCCCGAGTACTTGCCGTTAGCGTTACGAACCGCTAAGAGACGTCCCCGAGCTCCGACGTACCCGCTACATTCATTCTCCGTGCTTACCGCAAGTTTGATTGTTTTTCAACTCGGGAGAGCTCTTGGAATGAATTCGTACCATGGGACAAGACTATTAGTTGAAGAGGGGATATGGCACATTCGTTTATTTTGTGTGGAGGGAAATTACTGCGTGACGTATGCATGGATGCAAAATTATGCCTCTTGAGTTTGACCCCTGTGAATACTTGAATAATAATATCAAATGAGTGGACATGTACCTTGAATGAAAGGTACAGCATGAATACAGACCCTTGGGCCCAAAAGCACACTGGATAGCCACCAAATGCTCACAGCAGTGGAAGGTAACATCATCTCCATTACACAGCTAAATCTGTTCACCAAATAAAAGCTGTCCAGGGTCTGACCTCCCCAGCGGAGCATGGGTGAAGCTCAACAGATTTTGTACTGGAGTTGTGCGTTTCAATGCCAGCGTGTGGAGATGGGGACTCCGCCAGACCCCAGTCTGAACAACATTCAGCCAACCATGTCATCTCTGGGTGCCCGCTCTACCATTCACCAAATGGAGCTCAGGGCCTGGCAGACTTTGAGACAACAACCTGGCTGCTCAACACCCGGCTTGAGATATAACTCTTCCTTTGGTTTATTTATGTTTCATTCGCAAGAAGAAGGCCCATAGAGTCCACGCTGACCATCAGCACTAGTTCTGTTATCCTACGTTTGCATAGACTCCCTACGCACTGGGGGCAAATTACACAAGCCAATTATTCAACAAACCCGCATGTCTTTGGGATGTGGGAGAAAACTGAGCACCCGGAGGAAACTCTCACAATTACAGGTCACAATTACAGGTAGAATGTACAAATCCCCCACAGACAGCATCCAATGTTCGGATAAAACCTGGGCCTCTGGCACGGTGAGGAATTGTGTGTCATTGTGCCACCCTTGATGAGCTGTTTTCTGTAGGTTTGGAACCTAGTGCTAGAATTGAGATTAATATTTCAGTACAATGGAAATGGATAATGGCCTTCTATGTTATAAATTTACTGACTTCAATTAATATGACCTCCAAACATTTCATTTCAGATGTTGTCTGTTTGAAATCTTTTATTTTGATTTCATGTAGCCTGTATGATTCACTGACAACAAGTAAATTTTTAAATGTTAAGGATTTCGGGAATGGTTGTCATAACATGTATTCCCAACATCATAAACTGCCTTTAATTAGCTGCAGGAAATAAAGCACCCTGAATTTTATGGAGCACCTTATTGGAGCATTGATGCGGTTTTTCAGCATGCAGTTTCTTTTAATAGATGCTCGCCACAAAATCAAGATGACGCAGTGAGCAAGAAGCCTGTCCTATTATCTCAATGACCTGGATTTGAGTCAACCCTGGATTAATAGGATGAACATTTCCATCTGATGGCTGTGCTTGTCCTACATGCAGTCAGTTTTGTCAGTTTCAACTCAGTTCTCAATGCGAGAACGTCTGTGCTGCAAAAATGACCCAACTGTTGCACTAAACACCACAATGATGGTCGGTGTGGGAGAGCTGAACCCTGAGGATGTTTGGGCTAACGAACCACCCCCACATCCAGCGACGCCTCCTTCCTTGAGGAGCTTAACCACTTCTATGGCCGCTTCGACAGGGACAATCTAGAGACAGCCATCAAGGCTGTGCTCGCTGCTGATCACCAACCCCTCACACTCACCCCCTACGACGTGTACGTGGCACTGAGTAGGACTAATGCACGTAAGGCTACTGGCCCTGACGACATTGCCGGGCGCGTCCTCAGTGCCTGTGCTGCGCAGCTGACAGACGATGGACTGACATCTTCAACCTGTCACTTGCCCAAGCAGTTGTCCCCACGTGCCTTAAAACCACCTCCATCGTGCCGGTGCCAAAACACTCCACTGCGGCAAGCCTCAACGACTTCCGCCCAGTTGCACTTACCCTCATCATCACCAAGTGCTTCGAGAGGCTGGTCCTGGCACACCTCAAAGGCTGCCTACCCCCCACATTGGATCCCTATCGATTTGCCTACCGCAAGAATAGGATTACGGAAGATGTCATCTCAACGGCACTTCACTCTGCCCTCTCCCACCTCGACAACAGAGACACTTACTTAAGAATGCTGTTCATCGATTACAGCTCAGCATTCAACACCATTATACCCTCTAAACTGATCACCAAACTCGGTAACCTGGGCATCGACCCCTCCCTCTGCAACTGGATACTGGACTTTCTAACCAACAGACCCCAGTCTGTTAGGTTAGACAAGCACATCTCTTCAACCCTCACCCTGAACACCGGCGTTCCACAGGGCTGTGTGCTGAGCCCCCTCCTCTACTCCCTCTTCACCTATAACTGCACACCTGTACATGGTACTAACACCATCATCAAGGATGCAGATGATACAATGGTGATTGGCCTCATCAGCAACAACGATGAGTCGGCCTATAGGGAGGAGGTCCAGCTCCTAGCAGCATGGTGCGCTGACAACAACCTGGCCCTTAACTCCAAGAAGACCAAGGAGCTCATTGTAGACTTCAGGAAGTCTAGGGACAGCACGCACACCCCCATCCACATCAACGGGACGGAGGTGGAACGTGTTTCCAGCTTCAGCTTCATCGCCAAGGACTGCTCTCACCCCAACCATGGACTGTTTACCCTCCTACCATCCGGGACGCGCTACAGGTCTCTCCGTTGCTGGACCAGCTTCTTCCCTGCGGCTGTCACTCTACTCAACAATGTACCTCGGTGACTGCCAATCACCCCACCCCCCCCCGGACACTCCTCCCACAGGAAAAACACTATGTCTGTATACATGTAAATAGATTTATTTATTGAATCATATTCTATGTCGCTCTTCCAGGGAGATGCTAACTGCATTTCGTTGTCTCTGTACTGTACACTGACAATGACAATTAAAAAATCTAAATCGGAATCTAAATCTGACATCTCGATCACGCACACGATCAAGAATATTTTCTATTCTACACATTTTCTTCATTTGTTAGACCTTGTTAAAGTCAGTACCAAACAATATACAGTGACCTCCATAATGTTTAGAACACAGACCCATCATTTATTTATTTGCCTCTGTACTCCACAATTTGAGAATTGTAATAAAAAATAATAATTTGTGGTTAAAGTGCACATTGTCAGATTTTAATTAAGGCCATTTTTATACATTTTGGTTTCACCAGGTGGAAATTACAGCAGTATTTATTTATACATAGTCGTCGTCGTCCCCCCCCCTCCCCACCTCAATTTCCCCCCCCATTTCAGGGCCACAGCAATGTCATGTAAATGAAAGTAGTCACGTTTAGTATTTTGTTGCATGTCCTTTGCCTGCAATGACTGCTTGAAGTCTGTGATTCATGGACATCACCAGTTAGAAACATAGAAACATAGAAATTAGGTGCAGGAGTAGGCCATTCGGCCCTTCGAGCCTGCACCGCCATTCAATATGATCATGGCTGATCATCCAACTCAGTATCCCGTACCTGCCTTCTCTCCATACCCCCTGATCCCCTTAGCCACAAGGACCACATCTAACTCCCTCTTAAATATAGCCAATGAACTGGCCTCAACTACCCTCTGTGGCAGAGAGTTCCAGAGATTCACCACTCTCTGTGTGAAAAAAGTTCTTCTCATCTCAGTTTTAAAGGATTTCCCCTTTATCCTTAAGCTGTGACCCCTGGTCCTGGACTTCCCCAACATCGGGAACAATCTTCCTGCATCTAGCCTGTCCAACCCCTTAAGAATTTTGTAAGTTTCTATAGATCCCCTCTCAATCTTCTAAATTCTAGAGAGTATAAACCAAGTCTATCCAGTCTTTCTTCATAAGACAGTCCTGACATCCCAGGAATCAGTCTGGTGAACCGTCTCTGCACTCCCTCTATGGCAATAATGTCCTTCATCAGATTTGGAGACCAAAACTGTACGCAATACTCCAGGTGTGGTCTCACCAAGACCCTGTACAACTGCAGTAGAACCTCTCTGCTCCTATACTCAAATCCTTTTGCAATGAAAGCTAACATACCATTCGCTTTCTTTACTGCCTGCTGCACCTGCATGCCTACCTTCAATGACTGGTGTACCATGACACCCAGGTCTCGCTGCATCTCCCCCTTTCCCAATCGGCCACCATTTAGATAATAGTCTGCTTTCCTGTTTTTTGCCACCAAATGGATAACCTCACATTTATCCACATTATACTGCATCTGCCAAACATTTGCCCACTCACCCAGCCTATCCAAGTCCCCTTGCAGCCTCCTAGCACCATCCTCCTCACAGCTAACACTGCCCCCCCAGCTTAGTGTCATCCGCAAACTTGGAGATATTGCCTTCAATTCCCTCATCCAGATCATTAATATATATTGTAAATAGCTGGGGTCCCAGTACTGAGCCTTGGGGTACCCCACTAGTCACTGCCTGCCATTGTGAAAAGGACCCGTTTACTCCTACTCTTTGCTTCCTGTTTGCCAGCCAGTTGCTGGGTGTCTTCTCTGGTGATGCTCTGCCAGGCCTGTATTGCAGCCATCTTTAGCTATGCTTGTTTTGAGGGTTAGACCCCTTCAGTTTTCTCTTCAACATATAAAAGGCATGCTCAATTGGGTTCAGAGCGAGTGATTGACTTGGTCGCTCAAGAATTGAGCATTTTTTAGCTTTGAAAAACTACTACTTTGTTGTTTCAGCAGTATGTTTGAGATCATTGTCTTGCTTTAGAATGAACCGCCAGCCAATGAGTTTTGAGGCATTTGTTTGAACTTGAGCAGATAGGATGTGTCTATACACTTGAGAATTCATTATGCTACCACCATCAGCAGTTGTATCATCAATGAAGATAAGTGAGCCAGTACTTTCAGCAGCCATATATGCCCAGGCCACAACACCCCCACCACCGTGTATCACAGATGAGGTGGTATGCTTTGGATCTTGGGAAGTTCCTTCTCTCCATACTTTGCTCTTGCCATCACTCTGATATAAGTTGATCTTTGTTTCATCTGTCCACAAGACCTTTTTCCAGAAATGTGGTTGCTCTTTTAAGTACTTCTTGGTAAACTGTAACCCAGCCATCTTATTTTTGCGGCTAACCAGTGGTTTGCATCTTGCAGTGTAGCCTCTGTATTTCTGTTCATGAAGTCTTCTGCGGACAGTGGCCATTGACAAATCCCCACCTGACTCCTGAAGAGTGTTTCTGATCTGTCAGACAGGTGTTTGGGGATTTTTCTTTATTTTTGAGAGGATTCTTCTGTCATCAGCAGTGGAGGCCTCCCTTGGCCTGCCAGTCCCTTTGCGATTAGTAACCTCACCAGTGCTCTCTTTCTTCTTAATGAGTTCCAAACAGTTGATTTTGGTTAGCCTAAGGTTTGCCTGATCTCTCTCTAACAGTTTGATTCAGTCTAATGGCTTATTTGACTTTCATTGGCACAACTTTGGTCCTCAATTTGATAAACAGGAATAAAAGTTTCCAAAGGTGTGGGATGACTGGAGGAAAGAGTAGGTGCTGAGAGCTTTCTTATACCTGCATTAAGGAAGCATTTGAACACACCTGAGCAATTACAAACAACCACAGTTGTGTCCCAAACATTATGGTGCCCTGAAATGGGGGGACTATGTATAAACACAGCTGTAATTTCTACATAGTGAAACCAAAATGTATAAAGATGGCCTTAAAATCTGACAATGTGCACTTTTACCACATGTGATTTTTTTTCTATTACAAATCTCAAATTGTGGAGTACAGAGGCAAATAAGTAAATGATGGGTCTTTGTCCCCAAACATTATGGAGGGCACTGTAGGTGAGTAATAGAATGTAATGTTTGTTTCCACTCAACACGGTTAATTTTAACTCATCCCACTGCTGATGTTGGATGGCTTTATTTAGATTATAAACAAAAAATGGTTGAATACTAAGCATGAGGCAGCATTTGTGGAAAGATAAATAGTTGGCCATTGCAGTCCATAACTAACATGACCATATCCAGAACTATTACATGTATACAATTCATAACTAGAGTCTCAGACTGCATGGAAACATAGAATTATCTTACTGTCCTGTAATTTAATTAACATTTGGTGTATAAAAGCATCATCCAGCTGACATCTATTTTCTCTTAACATTGACTGTTTTAAATTCAACATTTTCATTCTCTTAAATGCATTGCTTTCATCAATATTATTCCCTCCTTAGGCCTAGTACAGTGTACACTGGGAAGATCATGTAGTTTGCCGTGTTTAATGAGAATATAAAATTCTGTGCTTTCTTCCAATGGAAATAAAAGCAGTGGTCATTTTAACAAATTTCATTAAATAAATCAGATTTGAATATATTTGTTTTCAACAAAATTGCCTGTGGATATGAAGTTTAGGTTCTGTATTGTGTCCAAGATTCAAAGCAAAGATGAGAAATATTTAACATAAAAGGCAGTGCAGTAACACAGCTAGTAGGTCTCTGAATCACAGTGGCTGAGACCATAGTTCAATCCTGATTTTGGGTGCTGTCTGTATGGAGTTTGCAGGTTCTTCCTGTGACTGTGTGGGTTTTCTCTGGTGCTCTCGTTTCTTCCCATCCCAAAAGGTATGTGGGTTTGTAGGTCAATTGGCCACTGTAAATTGCTCCTATTATATAGGGAGTCGATGTAAATGTGGGATAATATAGGCCTTGTGTGAATGGATGGCCGATGGTATTTCAGGGCAGCTAAATATGCGCAATGAATGGTGCACTCTTGAATGCACATATCCTAAGAATTGGAATTGATTGGTGCAAGCTTGGAATGATGCTGGAAATGTCAGCACGTATTTAGTGTATGAAAACTAACTGCAAGCATATGGGTGTACACAGTTAAATGTGGACCTTCAGCAGTTGCTGTCAGAATTCACTGCAGGGCATGCCATTTCAAATTTTGTCAGAATTTGTAACTTGTTTTAACTTCTGATTTTTATGCATTACTCTTGCTATCAAAATAAGCTTTTAATCTATTTGTCATAATAACTGTTGAACACCCCTCTGGTCCTAAGATGTTTTTAAAAAATGCAGTTTGGGTTGTTCATTGGCTGTATCAAAACTAATCAGTTTGATTTGCTGATTTGTGATGCTGTCTGTAATTATTACTGGAGGCTGCAGATTCTTTGTCAATGACACCCGATGGCAACAATTGCCGTAAAGGGAGAATTCCACTCAGACTCAGATTGGTGTGGTTTGCAGATTCAGCAAAAGGAAAAAAATTCATAAAATCTTGGCCATCATGCAAATCAGTAATGGATTTTGAATTGTCCCAATCATTGTCTACAACACCGTCATCTTATTGACTGCACTTCTGATGCTTGTTTAATGAACATGAACCAAATTAGGGTTTTGGTATTTCTTTGATGAATTGACTCTAGATCTGCTTTGTTTGATATTGATGGCAGTATTATCGGTTAAAATTAACTTTGGACTGCCTTTGGTTGCAATAAGGACCTTTATTGATTATTAATTTATTGAATCTTTATATGTGATCCAAGTTTATTGAGTCTACAGGCCTGTCTTGCTGCTGCAAGTAGAGTTTCATTGTTTTGTTACCTAAGACAGTTACACAATTGACTCTTGAAAATGTGCAACGGAGGTGAAATAGTCTGTTAACTACATTCGATGGGTGTCTCTTTTGAATGCAGCACCATCTGCTGGGTGTATTGCCTTCCAAATAATATTTTGACTTGAAACAAAAACACAATGTTAGAAGAGTTAAGTTGAATATTTTGTCATAGGCACTGGTACATTGAGATAAGGGTACAAAGAAAATCTTGCAGCAACACTACAGGCACACAGACTCGGACAACACACAAACATAAATTATACGTATATTGTACAAGACAGGAAAAGAGAAAAAATCTACAAAAACAATGCATTAGTCTTGAATACATTTTGAAAACATGTCCATGGTGGTGAACTGGGATTGGGGTTGGGGACTGGATTTTTGTGCCACAGTGGGGGGATGATTTTTTTGTGTGTAAGTTACTATGTTAGTCTGTGTCCAAGATGGCTGTCGGAAGGGAGAATGGACGCTGGCGCGCTTTAGCTGCCGCTGCTCTCTCTTCACATTGTTGTATTTTTTGATTTTGTGTTTTTGGAGCGATTTCTATCTTTAATTTGTGTATTGATGATGTCCTTATTATTTATTTTTCTCCGACTATATGTTTTTTTTCTCTTCTGTTTAATCTTTGTAAGGTGACCTTGAGATTTGAAAGGCGCCCGAAAATAAAATTTATTATTATTATTATTATTATAGATGTGATCCGTAGGGTTCAGTTTGCTGAGATAGGATTAGGATTGTGCACGTCGGTTCAAGAATGGTAATCTGATGGTTACAGAAACATAGAAACATAGAAAATAGGTGCAGGAGTAGGCCATTTGGCCCTTCGAGCCTGCACCGCCATTCAATATGACCATGGCTGATCATCCAACTCAGTATCCCATCCCTGCTTTCTCTCCATACCCCCTGATACCTTTAGCCACAGGGGCCACATCTAACTCCCTCTTAAATATAGCCAATGAACTGGCCTCAACTACCTTCTGTGGCAGAGAATTCCACAGATTCACCACTCTCTATGTAAAAAATGATTTTCTCATCTCGGTCCTAAAAGACTTCCCTCTTATCCTTAAACTGTGACCCCTAGTTCTGGACTTCCCCAACATCGGGAATAATCTTCCTGCATCTAGCCTGTCCAACCCCTTAAGAATTTTGTAAGTCTCTATAAGATCCCCCCTCAATCTTCTAAATTCTAGCGTGTACAAGCCGAGTCTATCCAGTCTTTCTTCATATGAAAGTCCTGCCATCCCAGGAATCGGTCTGGTGAACCTTCTCTGTACTCCCTCTATGGCAAAAATGTCTTTCCTCAGATTAGGAGACCAAAACTGTATGCAATACTCCAGGTGTGGTCTCACCAAGACCCTGTACAACTGCAGTAAAACCTCCCTGCTCTTATACTCAAATCCTTTTGCTATGAATGCTAACATACCATTTGCTTTCTTAACTGCCTGCTGCACCTGCATGCCTACTTTCAATGACTGGTGTACCATGACACCCATAGGAAGGTAGCTGTTCCTGACTTGTTGGTATGGGACGTCTGAAATGAAATGAAATGATTCAATTTATTGTATGGGACGTACAGAGACAACGAAATGCATTAAGCTTCTGTACTTCTGTCCAATGATGCCAGCAAGAAGAAAATGGTGCCCGGATGATGGGGATCCTTGGTAACACACACTGCTATCTGAGGCACCACTTTATCGACGCTTTTGACGGTGGGAGGACTATGCCCATGATGCACCAGGCTGCGTCTCTGCAGCCCTTGCATTCCTGTATATTGGTCATAATGCAATCCAGTCAGGATACTTTACACAGTGCATGGTAGACTGGGCTGCAACAGGCTGATCTGTTTTGGCTATAGGCGTAAAGCAGACCCAGGCCAACATTCTGAGGCAAGAGTTGTTTCAAGCCATAACCAACCTCATAGCTCTTCATACAATGGATATAAGAGTTCCCGGACAGTTGTCATTGAGGCAGTTCAACGTGCTCTTCTACCGGTACGATAGTTCCCCTTTTGAAACAGGTGATGAAAGTTGCAGACATGAGAAGTTGAAGATCTTGTAATCTCCACCCAGTTAGTTTGCACAGGTCTTTAGCACCTGGCTGTGTATACTACCTGGGTCGGACGAGGAAGTTATTCACACTTGTATTGTCTCGTGTTAGTATTTTTACTTCATTTATTCAACATTTCTCTTCATGTGTAAATGTATATGTTCGTGTGGTGGTGGTGGTGGTGTATCAAATAAATGTGCTTGTTCGATTCCCAGATATTTTGGTAATTTCAGCATGGCTTCCGTTATCCTTTGAGGGTTTTCAGGAAAACAAGTTGATGGTAATCGTCCTGATTGGCTCTTGAATTGGTTTGGAAAAGTACATTGTTTGCATGAACATAAGGTCAAGCTTTCTATTTATTGAATGAGCAATCATGCAGATTTGCAAGTGTACTGATATTTTCATCATATTAAGACATACAATGTGCTGATAACTTGGGAAACAAAAGTGCTATGACTTTGAATGTTGGTGTTCTGTTGCTTAACAGCATTTGAATGGAGATGCATGTGTTCCGTTGTGTTTATAGTGCAAATTTAAATATGAAGTCCAGAGAATGCTCCAAGCAGTAAAGCCCTAGAACTTCAATTTATCACCGCATGAGACTGAGCATTATCACACTGTGTTCAAAACTGGTTACGCCTGTTTTGTCCCGAGCATTTTTTTAAAGTATAGCTGATCTATATTTTAATTCCAATTAATTGGTTGCATATCATTTAATGTGCCTAATTAACATCAGTTAGATATGAAGTTTTTAATTTAACTGGTCTGAACAGTTGTTAGGATGTTACGCCCGCCCATCTGCAATAAGATAATAAAATGCGAATGTCTTGATTGGCACATTTACATTCAACTTTCATCTGCATGACAGCTGCAATGTTAAAATAGAACATAGAACAAACGGTACAGTAAAGGACAAAGTGCTGGAATAGCTCAGTGGGTCAGGCATGATCTCTTGAATACAACCAGTGAATTGGGCTCTACTGCCTTCTGTGGCAGAGAATTCCACAAATGTTCCAGAGATGCTGCCTTACCCGCTGAGTTATACTAGCACTTTGTGTTTTACTCAAGATTCCAGCATCTGCAGTTTATTGAGCCTCCATAGAACAGTATACTACAGGAACAGTGCTCCAGAGAAAGCAATCCAAGTTTGTTCAACCTTTCCTTTTAGCTAATATCTTCTACTCCAGGGAGCATTCCAGTAAATCTCTTCTGTGCCCTCCCCAAAGCCTCTACACCCCTCCTGTTATGGGATGACCAGAACTGCATGCAATATTCCAAAGTTTAATAGTGATGGAATGGTGATATTCTGGCTGGAGGTCAGTGGACAGTAAAGAAAGACACCGAAGGATACAGCAAGATATAAATCAGTTACAGATCTGAGCAGAGAAGTGGCAGATGGAGTTTAATCCTGGAAAGTGTGAGGTGTTGCACTGCTAGAGGTTGAATGTAAGGGTAAGTATACAGTTAATAGCAAGACCCTTTAAGCACATTGATGTACTGTAGAATATTGAAGTCCATGCCCATACCTCCCTGAAAGTAGCAACACAAGTAGTTAGTAGTAAAGGTGTAGTATGCCACATTTGGTTTCATCAGTTGGGGCACTGAACATAAGTGTCATGATGTTGCTGTATAAAGCTTTGGAATATTGCATGCAGTTCTGGTCATACCATAACAGGAAGGATGTATGTGGGTAAGACAGTTCTGAACCCAAATTTCTAAGTCAACGTGCCTTCGAGCCAGCACCGCCATTCAATGTGATCATGGCTGAATAAGGGATTAAAAGTAACATTAGCAAATTTGCAGATGACACAAAGCTGGGTGGTAGTGTGATCTGTGAGGAGGATGCTAAGATGATGCAGGGTGACTTGGGCAGGTTGAGTGAGTGGGTTGATGCATTGCAGATGCAGTTTAATGTGGATAAATGTGAGGGTATCCACTTTGGTGGCAAAAACAGGAAGGTAGATTATTATCTGAATTATGTCAAATTGGGTAAATGGGAAGTACAACGGGGTCTGGGGGTCCTTGTTCATCAGTCACTGTAAATAAGCATGAAGGTACAGCACGAGGTTAATTCCCAGGATGGCAGGACTGTCATATGTTGATAGAATGGAGCGGTTGGGCTTGTATACGCTGGAATTTAGAAGGATGAGAGTTATTGAAACATATAAGATTATTAAGGGTTGGCCACACTAGACGCAAGAAACATGTTCCCGGTGTTGGGGAATCCAGAACCAGGGGCCACAGTTTAAGAATAAGGGGTAAGCCATTTAGAACGGAGATGAGGAAAAACTTTTTCACACAGAGCTGTGGAATTATCTGCCTCAGAAGGCAGTGGAAGCCAATTCTATGTATGCTTTCAAGAGAGATTTGGGTAGAGCTCTTAAAGATATCAGAGTCAGGGTATATGGGGAAAAGGGGTACTGAGTGTGGATGATCAGCCATGATCACAGTGAATGATGGTGCTGGCTCAAAGGACCGAATGCCCTACTCCTGCACCTATTGTCTATTCCGTTTGCCAAGCCCCCACTCCCGCATCTTCACCATGGATGTCCAGTCATGCTACACTTCCATCCCCCACCAGCAGGGTCTTAAAGCCCTTCATTTCTTCCTCGACCTCAGAACCAAACTATCTCCGTCTACAAATACTCTCCTCCACCTAGCTGAGCTGGTCCTTACCCTCAACAATTTTTCCTTTGACTCCTCCCTTTTCCTCCAAATCCAAGGCGTAGCTATGGGCACGTGCATGGGCCCCAGCTATGCCTGCCTCTTTGTAGGGTACATTGAACAATCCTTATTGGAGGCATACTGTGGCCCTATCCCCGAACCCTCCCGAACTACCTCTGCTACATTGACAACTGCATTGGTGCTACCTCCTGCACCCATGCAGAACTCAGTGACTTCATCCATTTCACCACTAACTTCCATCCGGAACTCAAATTCACCTGGACCATTTACGACATCTCCCTACCGTTTCTAGACCTCACTATCTCCATCGCAGTTAACAGACTACTGACCGACATCTACTACAAACACACTGACTCCCATGGCTATCTGGACTACACTTCTTCCCACCCTGCTTCCTGTAAGGACTCGATCCCCTACTCCCAATTCCTCCGCCTACGCCGCATCTGCACCCAAGATAAGGTATTCCAAACCAGGGCATCAGAGATGTCCTTATTCTTTAGGGAACAGGGGTTCCCCTCTTCGACTGTAGATGAGGTTCTCCTCATGATCTCCTCTACATCCCATAGCTCCGCTCTCCCCCCCCATCCCCCCAGTCGTAACAAAGGCACAGTCCCCCCCCCCCCCCCCCCCCCCCCCCCCCCCCCCCTCACCTTCCACCCTACCAGCCGTTACATACAACAGATGATCCTCCGACATTTTTGCCACCTCTAACGGGATCCCACCCCTTCCCATCTCCTCCCTTTTTGGCTTTTTGCAGCGACTGCTCCCTCTGTAACTCCGGTCAACCACTGTTCCCCGAATGCTCTCCCACTGAAACGCTATTTACCTGGCCAGGCTCGTTTACCCAAAACAAGGTCCCCGTCTAACTGAACTATCCACATACTTTCTCAAGAGACGATTTGGATGCACCTAATACATTCTGCCCCTTGTAAATATTATTAACAATGGATTGGTGAGTTTTGTAGTAAAATGCCTTTTTGTATTGTTTTTTTTGTGGAGGAGCCCCTTCTGAGGTTTGACATTGTGGAAGAATAAAATATTTCATGTTTAACTGCATATCTACCATAATGACTAATGACAATGTATCGGGCCAAATCTTGGACAGCTTCTCGAGTCGCATGCAATACATGTTCTATCTTATGAAAGCCTGGAAGTGTGACCTGTACTGGTTTCTCTCAATGTTTTGGTGCAACCAATGTTTTTTTTTAGATGGATAATTTTGTTATGGCAGGCTGTCGCTATGGTTAAGACACTTGCCACAACGCAAGAACTTGGATTAATGTCAGCTCAGATGAAGGATTCTTCATTCAAATTTAGGAACAGGGAGAACATAATTCCAAGTAGAGTAGCCCCAAGTTGCACATGAATCTCCGTTGTTTTGCATGAAAGTAAAGTTAAATACATAGAAAAATTCCAGCATTTAGTTTGGCAATATTTATAATATGCTTTAAAATAAAAATTTACATTTCAATTGAAAGAATAAAATAGAGAGCTTGCAATTGAAATGTTTTAATTTTGTCACAAAATGTCTGAAGACAATGCTGAAATATAGAAATATTGGTGTGACATTGAAATCGTATGTCTGTAAACAGTTATATTATTTCCTTTCTATTCAGGTGCAACAAGAGAAATTGGTTCAGCGTTAACCAGAATGTGTATGAGACATAGAAGCATTGAAGCTAAACTTCGTCAATTCTCAGCGTGAGTTATTTGGCTTTATAAACGTAGAATAGTGTCACAAATTAGAGTAACTTGATCTTTTAATTGTCTTATATTCTACTCTAGTTAATTATCTTGTAGGTGATCCAGTTGTAAGAGAGTTTATTCAGATGAAGTTTTGAGTGAAATGTATGAGCTGACCCAATTCATTTTCCACAATTTTTTTCCAAACTACATGTTGGAATATCTGGTTAACAAATCTTTTAATTCCAATTATTACATTTTCTATCTTTTTTTAAACTGTTGTACAATATATGGATTATAAAGATATCGAAAGGAACACTAATTTTAGATTAGTATGCATGTGTTGATGATCTAGAGATGTTTCATGTGACATCGATTTAGTGGTCCTTTTGAAAGGTAAAACATTTGATATTGACAAGCAATGTGTTTATTACCATTATAATTAACGCCTTTTAATTAAATGTACACAATGAAATAGTTTGTTCTTCTTTGTCTAACAAAGCAATTGCCTCTTCTGAGTCTAATGCAATTTGGTTAATCTAGATCTTTGGTCGATTGCCTGATAAATCCACTGCAGGATCAAATGGAAGAATGGAAGAAAGTGGCCAATCAGCTGGACAAAGACCATGCAAAGGGTACACTTAACCAAAAATACCTTGATTTACAATATAATTTGAACAAACATTTATTTAAGAAGAAATTGCATTTATGAAACAAAATCCTGCAATTTATGCTTGTTTTCCCTTAATTTAAATAAATAATTGCCTTTCTTTATGTTAATATTTATCCCAGGTTTGCCAAAATGATGCATGCTGTTGTGTAACATCTTGTTCAAGGGGAATGTTGATGGGAGGCAGTTAGGAACATAAAGATGAACTCATCTTATTTTGTACAGATTATAAATGGTCCTGTTTTAAATTAAAGTAAGACTTCCTACCTTGAAATCTACTTTCTTTGATCGTGGTAAAACTGTATTGGTATAAATTCAACTAATATTTCATATTTTCTAAATATACTAATATATACTCAGATTAACCTGACTTGGTAATTTTCAAGAATATGCAAATAGTTGTGATATGTATCCAAAAATTGTAAAATGTATATCTTAATATGAGTTTCCTTTCTTATAGAATATAAGAAAGCTCGTCAAGAAATCAAGAAGAAATCATCTGATACATTGAAACTTCAGAAAAAAGCAAAGAAAGGTACTTGATTTCAAAATGACGATTTGGCTATTTCTTTCTTACAAATAGATGTTCCTTGTTTCTTCAAGTATATTTTACTATTGGATTTACCTTACAAACTCCATTGATTTTTAGGAAAAGTTCTCTTTGCACCTCTATGATATACTCAAAGTTATAAACATTAAATTCATATTTACCTAGCCAGAGGTTGAGAGACAAATCTAAGCACTTTTTTTACTGAAGAATAAAAATCGGTTAGATCAATACAGGAAAAATCATTTATTTATTCTTACTGATTTCAAATGCAATGACATATATATTCCTCGTTAAACCTGTTTTCTATAGTGACCTTTCTTAAGAAGCATTTCACATCTGTTGCGTGGATGGTAATTTTTATAAATTTCATAGGCATTCTTTTTACATGGTGTACCTCATTAAAAATCCTTCAAGGGCAAAATAATCTCTGCTGTGTGCTCTATATTTTTCTCTGCCATTCTTCTTAAGAATGTAAGTGGGAAAAGACCAATTGGCCCACTGAGCCTGCTATTAACTGACCATAGCCTAAACACTTTGCTGTTTTCTATATTTTCTCTTCTGTCTCTTGTAGTTTTAATACAGTATATGTCAATCCTCACCTTAAATATAGTCAAACACTTGGACTCCACAGCTCATTGGGGTAGAAAATTACAAAGATTTACAGCTCTGAAAGAAGAAAAATTATTCTAATCCCCTACTGATATGGACAACTCCTTATTCTGAAACCATGCCCCTTAATTTGTACTACCCCATCTAAAGGATATGGCTTCTGAGTATCTATCAGGTCAATCTTTCAGAATCTTCACTATCGAAAAGAACACCTCTTATTCTTTTACATTCCGATCAGTATCAACTCATCTTTCCTTCACATATTAACCTCTTTCTCCCAGGGATCAGTTTTATGTATTTATACTCCACATTGCTGTGTAGGAAAAAACTGCAGATGCTGGTTTAAATTGAAGGTAGACACAAAATGCTGGAGTAACTCAACGGGACAGGCAGCATCTCTGGCGAGAATGAATGGGTTACGTTTCGGGTCGAGACCCTTCGTCAGACTGATCACTACTCCACATTGCTCCTTTGCGAGCATATCCTCGATTAAATATGGAAAGTTAAATTGTCTGCTGAACTCCACTTGAAGTTTCACAATTAGCTTGTAAACTTGCATCAGGGTATTTCTAGATTTTAAATACCAAATTCTTTACAATAAAGACCAATACTCCATTAGTCTTCCTTAGTAATGTACCCACATGAGTCATCGCTGGGTTTGAAACACCCCAAATTGCAATATGACTCTTTGAGAGACGGGTGTGATAGATTGGAATGGATTTGCCAGTTGCTGCGAGGCTGCAGAAAGCATTTTCTGAAGGATGGAAATGGTGCATTTCCTCTTGCCTTATCTTCTCCCCCTCAGCAGCACCCCCCACCCCCCACGCCCTCTCCCCTCATCCCCTTGATGAATCACAACAGTCGATGGCTGGACGAGCCAGGTAGATCTGGAAGTGCTGAGCAGACTAATGTGCTTGCTCACTGAGTCAGTGAGGCCAGCTGTCGGCCACTCTTCCCACTGCTTTTCACTCTCCTATCACAGCTATTTCTGTGATCCTCTCCCACACACTGTTTCTGTTCATTTCCAACTGACGTATGGTTATGAGGAACGGAATTCTTTTGTAACCTGTGGTCTACCTGTATGGTGACTTTTTTTCATGTACCAGAACCCAGATCTCTTTGTACTACAGTTTTAAAGTCGTACTCTTTTTAAATAATTTGCTTTTTCATTGTTCCTTTCAAAGTGGATAACTGCACGTTTCGCTATCTGCCATCTCTTGCCCACTCTTTAAGCAACCTATTTCACATTGCAGCTTGTTCTTAATTTGCCAGCCTATTATCTCTGTATCTTCAAACTTGCCCACGGTATAATTTGATTGCTTTATCCAAGTAAATGAATAATTTATAAATAGTTGAGGTTTCAACACTGATCCCTGTGCTTCCATCTAGTTACTGATTAACAGTGTGAAAATGTCTCATCTAATCAAGCCTTCAGTTAACTGTCCTAAATGTA